>NC_028641.1:57409562-57761816 GCF_001406875.1 Solanum pennellii
ATATATATATATATATATATATATATATATATGTATATATGATCATACATCATATAATTCATTTATAGAAATCATCATTATACATCAAGTAGTTTCCGACAAGGCCATGATCATTATAGTACATAAAGTAACGCCCACAAGGTCACATAATTTACAAGTAACACACATAACACCGCCAACATCAGTGGACTAAACCAATAATAACATAATTCAAGACCTATATTGCATAAAATTAAGAGAATTAGGGTAGTGTACCACCAATCCATTCTCACCAATTCAATCCATAGCTATCTCTTCCATTACAATACCAATAGGCCCTTACCCATGGCCATGATCATCAATTTAATACAAAATCACAATACTCAATGAATATAAGTCAATTAAATATAGGTTTATCTATCTAATACATATAATGCATCAATCTAATACAATTATTACATCATTCAATAGCCCAAAGAAAACTACACTAGAATTCATAAGATTTGAGACAAGATCACTAAACCCATAAAATAGTAAAAATAAAGATTTCATGGTTTGCATGGGTTCATAGGAATTATAGCCTTAAAACATTGCATTAACATCAATTCAATCCTAAAAAATTGATTGAAAACCATTTATGCAAGAACCCATGACTAGGTTATGAAATTAGACAATTCATGTTTTTGATGATCTTTGAAAATCATTGGAATTTACTCCTAGAAGAAAGAGATTTCAAGGATTAATAATCATACCTTAATTGTGATGAAAGTCCCACAATATTGATGGAGAAAAACTTCAGAAATCTATCTTCTTCCTTTGATCTACTAAGCTTCAACAATAGTGTTTTGGAGAGAGTGAATGGAGATGTTTTGTTTTTAGTGAGGGTTTTGCTTTAATTGGTGAGTTTATGGGTTTAAATAGGTATAATAACCCTATATGATATACCCCTAAATTTACCAAAATACCCCTACATTTATTGGACAAATTAACGACTCATATTTGACTTAACAATGATGCAATGAAATATGGGACTTTACTTCACGTCGCAGAGCCACTTCCAGATCTTATTTTTCAAAAATTCATGGACAGAATGGTTCGTCACATCCCCATGTCTCAAGTCAAAACATTTTCCTACTGCGTGACAGCTGCGCGTCGCGCAGCAGCATGCCAATTCTTGGCTGCTTGGCAGCTTCTCTGGCCCATGTTTGGGTCCTTTTCGAAGACCCTTTTGATGGTCCCTGGGATGTTGTTCTCGGATGTTTCGACCCTTTCTATTTCAATATATGTGTAGGAACCATCGGTAATGGATTTCACCTTCATACCATCCCCCAAAACAGCACTAGAAAACACTACGACACACTACTTCAACTTCGACTAGCTTCCTAACGTCTTGGACATTCTAGGACGTTTGACCTCCAAACACTTCCAAACTTTATATACTGCCTAAGAACACTATAATTATCAATTTTATGACTTAAAAATACAATGACACCCATGTGCGGCTCTAGGTCAACCTATCTCATTTTGAGGGACGTTGCAATCTCCCCCACATGGACTACATCTTCCTCAAATGACACTTGCCACACTTTGAACATTTTTAAGAGTTAAGACTCAAAAACTAGCAGATCATAACCATAAACACAGTACACAATACACACATGTAGGAGAGACATCGATTTCACATACTTTAAGATACTCAAAACACAAAAAGAAGATAGAAACTACACCTACAACTCATCATGCAATAAGAGTCACATTTTCATTTCATATAGGAGGAACTTCCTCTCCACATATGATCATGCTCATATACATCAATTCTATACACATTATAATCAATTTTCATGAAAGAACAATTTATTCAAAGTTAAAAATCTTTTCAGTGAGCACCAATTCTTCATTGTGAAACATGCTAAATTTTTTCGAAAAAAGCAACTCTTAAGCAATTTATGATGGAAGAATGATAATATGAGAGATAAAACCATATAAACATAATTAAAACATAAATAACTTCATGAAATTCACAATGTAAGGAATAAATGAAATTCAATTAAACTAGACTCCTAAACATAATGCAACATTTAACATGCGACTATGACATTCTATCTCTCAAGCTTGAATTCAATAGAAGAGATGAGACAGTAAATCACTATTCTACTACTCCCCATACTCCCCCACTTAGAAGGAACTCATATATATAAAAAGGGAAAACTATAACTTACCGGCATCATCATCATCATCCGGTTTTGTTCCTTTGGATCAGAGAGCATAGAAGCGAGCATTTCCCTTTGGGGAACCACCATCCGGAACATTAGGAGGAACTTTCTTGGCCTCTCTTCCTCTAGCCGCAATAGTAGGACAATCTCTCACCTTGTTATCATCCTTACAACAACCAAAGCACCTACTAGTATCGGCTAGAAACTACCCAAAGTGCTTCTTGCCATAAGTAGCACAAGTAGGCTTAACCACTTGGGAACCACCACCTCTCTCATAGCTAGACATAGGATCACTAGAACAATCTTGATTTGGAGAGCTCTTCTCAAACTTAGGTTGAACTTGCTCATCAATTTTTCCCCTTTTAACATCTCTACTTCTCCTTCCAAGTTTTTACTCTTCAGAGGATTGATCATACACCATAATCTTAGAGAGAATCATGTCACCATGGAGTATGACTGTATGACACTTTTCATTCACAATATCTGAAACACTAGTCAAGAACCTACTCATCTCATCCCTAGGTTTAGACACCAAGGATGGAACATACTTAGACAATAGGATAAACATTAAAGAATACTCCTCAACCCTCATTCTACCTTGCCTAAGGTTTATAAATTCCTCAATCTTAACCTCCCTCTTCTCACGGGGAAAGTACCTTTCTAAAAATGCTTCCTTAAACTCTTCCCACTCTAAAGGACCCGATTCAACTGGTCTACTATCCTTCAATTGAGTAAACAATACTTGATCAACATATTTCGATTGATACGAAGCTAACTCATTTTCTCCCTGGAAGTCACTCCCGTTGCATGCATTATCTTATACACCTCATCCAAGAAAGTTTGGGGATCTTCTCCCACCTTAGAACCAAAGAAGATAGGAGTATTCATCCTCACAAAGTCCGTCAATGTAGAGGTCATATTACTCTACATAACATTAACCCTAGGCCTAATGTCTCTATTCACTTGAGTTGTCATAACTCGGGCTAGAGTAATGAGAGCCTCTCTAATCTCCCCATTAGACATAACCGGGGGAACCACCTGAACCTCGTTACATCCTTCCACAATAGGGACTTGATCACCTTGAGAACCTTTAACACCTTGAGGAGCTTACATACCTTGTGGCACTTGTCCACCTCAGGGAGGAAGTCCTTCATTCACATCATTCTCCTCAACCCTCCTAGCCGGTGACCTCCTAGTATTCCTCTTCCTAGAAACACAAGGAAAACCATAAGAAAAGGACACTCATAAGTTTAATCTCTACGGAACAACATAGGAGTAGAAAATAAGCGAAACTATATCGTCCTATAGCCTCTCGCCGATAGATATGTCGTGACTCACACCGATAGTCAAGACTCTACTTGACGTGGATTTTTGAGACTTTTCAATTCCTAAGTACTACTTCATAACCTTATGCTCTGATACTATGTTTGTAACGACCCGAGAGTACCCCCTAGAAGCTAGGGAATTCTCGAATCGAAACACTAAGTACTCGACCTCTAGAGGTCTTGTACAAGCCCTTTCGTACCATTCATTGCCTACAACTGTGAAAAGTAGTGCGGAATTAAAACTTCTCACACAAAATAATAATAATTCAAAATATCACTTTTATAGAAAAACATAACTAAAGGCTAAGTCTCAAATTCGCCATCATAGACATACGAATATACTGGGAGACGACCAATACTTTAACATATAGGAAAATACCTAAGTCTATTACAATACTTTCAATTAGGAAATCTAAACATCAATATGTCCTTGAATCTAGAAAGGACAGACCAACTCTTTACTTGAATGAACACAAATCCAAGATTCCACTGTGAGACTCCTCTCAAATGCCACCTACACCTTTAGAGATAGACAAAATGTGTGGATTTAGTACAAACTTTTGTATTAAGTATGGCATAATGCATAAAATCATGATAAACAGAATTTTGTATAAAACATGCTCTTTTTGAATAAAACATCATAGTATAGGTATAAGAAAAACATTTAACACCATAGAAACATACAAGATATCACATAAGCATTTTATCAAATATTGAAGAATGTTACAGTGAACTATGTTACTTTACAATAAACTAAGTTCAACTTCATAGTGACCTATTTTAGCTTGCAACCCTCTCACCAAAGGTAATCCTAAGACTCTCTTAAGTGAGACGAAGAGAGACTGCCCATACACCCTCTCTAAGAACACTTAAATGATCCTTAAGACTACCTAAGATAAGATCGTTCTTACTTTATTTGTTAAATTACCTACCGAGAACTACTCTATGAATCACCTAAGTAAGACATGAAGAGACCGCCCATACACCCTCTTCAAGCCTACCTAAGAAATCTTCAAAGCTACTCTAGATAAGTACTCTTTCATTAAAATTCCTTTACTAAAGTCATTAAGTCATTTAGAAAACATTCATCACTTATGGACATTCACATAATGGTCCTTAAGAAGACCTAGGGCACTCATACATTAACATCTTCAAAGCGTAATCGTAACAATGTCTAGATAGCGTCCCATTCCACTACCTAAATTTCATAGTACTTATCCAAAACTAGCATATATCCTATATGACTAAATAGGCAATAACTTACATAGACCATACTAGCTACGCATGGAATCCGGAGTCATAAACCTACTCCGATGGAGGGTGTTCTACTTGCGAAGGGTAAAACTAGGACAAATCCCATATAGGCACGTCGTTAAAGAATATCAAGGCCTTTTATGCACTCTAGTCTCATTCTTAAGTAGATATATATTGTACTCTAGTCTCCTTCTTAAGTAGAGCTACAAACCATAACATATTCACTCGGTGCTGGACTTTTTTCTCATAGCCTAAGTTCAACAAAAAGGGGCATACGAAAAGGTACCATCTCTTAGTCATTACCTAGTCATAACTCACCTATTAAAGATGGGCCAA
Organism: Solanum pennellii; assembly: GCF_001406875.1. Taxonomy (NCBI): domain Eukaryota; kingdom Viridiplantae; phylum Streptophyta; class Magnoliopsida; order Solanales; family Solanaceae; genus Solanum; species Solanum pennellii. The sequence goes on from NC_028641.1 coordinate 57,414,670, forward strand.
TAGGGCTGACACTCAATTGTCTATAAGGATAGGTCATTCTTAACCTTCTTTCTACATAGAAGGTTCCACGTAATAGTCATTCTTAGATGGGCACCATCTTAGGTCTACCGATCCTATACTTTCATTGAACATTCATCCATACACATAGAACACAAAGGAGCCTAAGCCTAATAAGTCTAGATGTTAAAATTCATAATGTACATGTATCAAGTAAGGGAAACAAGTCTACCACACAAGACACACACATATTCACATATAGCATATCATTCTATAAGCACATAGGCATAACCTGCATCATCTATAGGACTTTACTGCGCGTCGCAGAGGAACTTCCAAATCTTATTTTCGAAAATTGTTGGAAAGAATGGTTTGTGACAGCCCCTCATCGCAAGGAAAAACTTTTGCCTACTGTGTGACAGTTGCGCGTCGAGCAGCAGCATGCCAATTCTTTGCTGCTTGGAAGCTTCGCTGGCCCATGTTTGGGTCCTCCTCGGGGACCCTTTTGATGGTCCACGGGGAGTCGTTCTTGGAACTTTACGCATAGGAACGCTTTTTAATGAATTTAACCTTCAAACCATCACCCAAAACAGCACTACAAAATACAACGACACACTAGTTTAACTTCGACTAGTTTCCGAACGTCTTAGACGTTCTAGGACGTTTGACCTCCAAACACTTCCAAACTTCATATAAGATCTATTATTAACCATTTTATGACTTTAAAACATCATTACACCCATATTAGGTTCTGGTTCAACCGAGCTCATTTTGAGGGATGTTACTGTTAATGTGTTAATTAGGGGTTAAGGGAGGTCTAGTTAAGTTAGATAAGGACTTATATAAATACCTAAGCCTAATATAACTAACCCAACTCCAAAATTTCCCAAACACAATTGCTCTTCCTTCTCTATTCTTTCTCTCTCTCAAAAAAGAAGAACTCCATTGGAGAACTAGGTCAAGGTCTTTTGGGAAGCAAGAAGTCAATTTTCCTCCATTAATTTTCATCAAATACCAAGGTATGATAATTCATCACCTTTGGGATCCCTTTCCCCAAAGGTTTCTTCCCAAAATGGTTTTAAAAATATGATATCATATGGATTTCTTTCTAATACGAATTTGATATTCTAAATTGTATTGTCTATGGTTTCTTTTGATTATTATGTTTAGATTATGATGTATAATGATTCAATTATGATATTTCTTGATGATTTAACATAGTATGTGGAATAGATCATGAAAATGACCCAAGTCCCTAACTCTGGGTTATGAACTAGTGTTGAATTGAGTTGTAGTGATGCAATTGACTTCATTATTGTGTTATTTACTATTTTGTGATGTTATTACACCCATTGTTGGGTTGAATTTGATGGTTGATGGTACAACCATAGATGATGGCTTGTGAAAGAGATTGTGTATGTCTTTGTGATCTCAAACCTTTACGTCAATTATGGTGGTTTGTACTTGGTGATGAAGTTGAATTGAAGTATACCTTATGATTTAATGAAGAATGTGTTGGTATGATGATGCAATTTAAATTTCTTGATTATGTATGTTGTGAGATTATGTTAGGATGTAATTATATATGGTTGGTTATAAAGTACCTATGTGCCTTACTATAACATGATGAGATTAAAGTGTTAATCTCACATGTGAGGGTTGCATTTAAAGTAAGTTCTCATGCAATTCCTATTGAGATAATGACAATGAATATACAAGGAGTAGTATCCTATGACCTAAACTAATTTATGATTGTTAAAGAATGACATTTCAAAAGGGACTCTAGCTTAGCACTGAGTGAACAAGTATTGAAGAGTTGTCCCTTCCCATATAGGGAAGGTAGGTTCACTATTGTACTCATGAGATTGGAGACTACAATGAATATAGCAAAAAGAGTGTCCCAACTACATCTCCTTGTTCTTGAACTATGTTGCCCCCATAGGAGTACTATCTAGTGGATCTACATAGGTGTTATGTTCATGTTTTGGTACTACCTTGGCAACTAATCCACCTTATTTCGGTGTAGGGTTCCATGACACCGGATTCCACATTAACGCATGTGGTCTATCGTTAAGGCAAGATGTTCCCAAAAGTAAAATGAAGTAATAAAGTGAACTCTAATTAGGATGACCTAAGGGGTTCGACTTAGTCTAGGTAGGGGTATGGGACTTTACCTATACATTGCACTAGTTATCCTTGAGGTAACTTTTAGAAAGATGTTCTCATGTTTTGTGCTCTTATGAAATAAATTTTTGCTTATGTGGGTTCTGTATGTTAATGGTGTATATTGATAAATATGAGGATGAATACTTATAATGCAATTTTTTGTGAATTTATACATTATTCATGATCCTTTGGTTAGTTTGCTTGGTTGAGTGGAGTTATGGGGTTTCACTTGACTATTGCACTAGTAGGCTTGGTGAAGGGTTATGGGTAAGGGTGTCACTTATGTTATAATGTTAGACATCATGAACATGCTTTGTGGTTATAAAATGGTGGTAGAGTTGCATTGGCTATAAATTCTATTATGCTATACATATGTTGACTTTGCTTAACTTGATGATGTTGGTCTAGTGTTGAATATGGTATTGGCTTAGGAGATACTTGATTATTGTCTTGTATGTGTTTTTTGATCAATCATAAAGCTTTTCAAAGTAACTTTCCATGGTATTATCAAATGTCCATTTTTAGCATGATTTCTATGTTTTGTCTACCTATGTTTCCATACTTAGTACAATTATTCTAATCCGTATTTCTCCCTTTTCACCAACATTTTAGGTTTAGGTCGTTGAAGGGTTCGTGACCACATTGCAAGGAAGGCTTGGATCAATTCTCTATGTGTGGGTATGTCCTCAAGTTCCGAGGATGATGCCTTTTCTCACTCCACCTATGTTACATTGTTATAGTCATTAGACAATCATTTAATTCTTGTTGTTTCAAGATACTGTTGTAAGCCCTAAGTGGCATTGATACATTTGTGTAAGGGCTCTGCACATCGTTTAGGTGGTTTAATATGAGACATCCCTATTAATTTTTGTGTGTGTGTATCAAATAGAAGTAGAAGACTGAGTAAGCTTCTTATTGCGATGATTCTATGTAAATTCCCTACGTATATATTATGTGTAAGTGAGAGGTCTAAGTAAATCTGATGAAGTAGATATAGATTAAAATTTAATTTTCCGCCCTTTATAACCTATGAATGCACTGATCAATGCTAAGAGCCTAGTTTTAGTCCTCCCTTGATTTGACATATTCATTCATTCATTGTGTTTGTGTACATCTGATAAAGCCTTTCATATAAGCACCATCATTCATAACAATTTCTTCTAATCATGATCATACTATATTCATAATATCCACATACAACCATACTTCTCATTCACATTATACTCCAAATATCACAATATGTTAAAAAGTCACATGCATAACTTCATAATACACCTCTATACATAGGCATCATGACATTACATTACTTAACATTAAATGCCTTCAAGGACATAACCACAATACACATACATATTCATATGCATTAATTAAACACGCAACCATAAGTGGATCATACCACACAAGAACAATTCAATAAGAACTAGAACAATGTAGCTCAACTTACCCTTCATCCAAGCCATAATCACCCTTTCTCAATTATCCAACAATTCATCATCATTAGGCATGAATATCAATAGATAACCATAATAGAACATAGCGTATGCACAATTCTAACAATTTTTAATCACGTTCATCAAACCCACTTCATAAAACAATTTAAGGGATTTGGATAAAACATGGGTTTTTCAAGCAATTCCATTAATTATCATCTTAAAAACCTTGATTCTAAATTAATATATTAATTTCATGACTTAGAAAACGTTTTAATACTGTATCCATGCATAGAATCAAAAGTTGGGAAATTGATCGTTAATTCACTTTTGAGAACCTTTGAATTGGACTCCTTGAATGAGATATTATTAAAGAACAAAGTATTAACATACCTTAGTATAGGGAGCCCACAAAATTTGGGTTGAAATCATGAAGAATTGACCTTCTTCCATGGAGCATGAAAGTTCTTCAATGGAGGATTTCGATTGAGAGAGAATTTAGAGAGAAGTGAGAACAATTGGATTTTTTATTTGGGGATTGGTTTGCTGTGGGAATAGGTGTGTAATGACTCAAATTAAATATAGAATACACTCCAAAAATACCCAAAACACCCTACATTAATTGGACCTTTTAAATAAGTCAAACTTGAATTTTAATGTCGGAATTATCATCGGGGAATAAGTCTGTATCGCGGAGGTGTTCCCAAAAGTTTTAGGAAATTAATTTTTTGACAGAAGAGTGTGTGATGAGTTCAACGACACGGACAAACGTTTTTGCCCTTGGTTGAGCAGGTCCGTGACGCGGAGCCACTCCCTCAATGTACTGCCCGCTTGCTTCCTTGGCAGCTTCTCTCCCAAAGTATGGGTCCTCCTCAAGGACCCTTAGCTTGGTCCTTAGGAAGTCGTACCAAAAACTTTGGACACTAAAGATGTCCCTCTAGGTGTTAGAGTCATCCCCACTGAGTTTAGTATCAAAACAACACATAAAAACATGCACAACATACTAGGACACATCAATACATGGAAAACTAGTTTTTAAATATCTTGGTTGTCCCTTGACGTTTGGCTTCAAAAATTATTAAAACTGACTTCAAAAGAGATTATTCATTATGTTAAGAAGTTATCAACTCATAAAACCCATGTAAAGGTCTAATTTATCCTTGTTCATTTTGAGTGTTGTTACGATGGGTATAAGGGGATTTTGAGTGAAAAACAACAATTAATCATTATTATACACATAATAAACCCTAATTACCTATAATTAATAACAATTGACCCATAAAATTCTTTTAAAAGGAGGCCCATGTATAAGAGTAAAACCTTCGCGTTTTAGGGAACTTTTGAAAGCTTAATTTGAGAGGACCTCTTGGGGAAACGATTTCCAAGAGTAAAAACAAACCATACCTTATTAATCTTCATATAATATGGAATAAAGTTTAGTTCTTGAATCCATAGAGAAAGCTTTCACTTCCTTTTAAATGGAGTCTTGAGTTGATAGAGTTTGGAGAGAGTTTATGTTTTGATTTAGTGTGTTGACTTAGAATGACATGGGGTAATGGGGTTGGGGTCATATAGTTAGGTTTAGTTAGGTAATTAAATAAATAACAAACCCTCCTAACCCTTAGTTAAATAACTAATTTTAATTAAGACCTTTAACTTAAAAAATAAAACTCAAGAATTGTCGTCACATAGGTCACAATCTACGGACCGTAGGTGGCTCCACGCGTCGTGCTTCTGCTCCATGGAACTGCTATGAGGATGGGAAAAATGGGGGACTTGGTGGGGATACTAAGTCTAAAACCACGAGCCCCTTCAACACCCCTTCACCCACTTGACAGGCCCGTCAAGGGTGGTCATGGTAGGTTGCTTGTCTTTTGACAGCTTTTTGCCCAACACTTTGGTCCTCCTCAAGAACTCATAGGGTGGTCCTTGGGGGGTCGTACCTATCATACTTGACCTCTCGGAGGTCCTATACAAGCCCATAGTTATCATTCATCGCATTTTCATAGGTAAAGTTAACGCAAAACTTAATACTTTCTTAGCACATTATATGATAGAACATTGCTTCATATATATATAAAATATCATCATACATATTTAAAGATTCGAGTATCTTTTTGTCATCGAATACTCAACATCATAAGATTACATTAGGGACACGACCCTTATAACATAAAACATAAGTACAATAATAAAAGACTTTACAGCAAACACATGACTTAGGAATCCTTGGTCTTAAGGATTCCTTTACTTGAGCTTGGGAATCATCTATCAAGCTCTTAACCATTTAAGATCTCTTTTAAGCATCCATAACCTACACTTTGTGTAAAAAGTAGAGAATAATGGAGTTAGTACAAGAATGCACTAACTATGGCAATCATGCAAAACATGCATTTAAAATGGACATTTTCTTGAAACCATATTTCATGGCTTTTCGAGTAAATCTTCATAAAACCTTTATACAATAGTGTTTATATCATTCATATGCTTCATATAGACATATTCAAAAGCCAAACATCATATAAAATCACATATAGAATTTAAGCCACTTTTAGGGTCACTTTACAGTGAGGTATTTTCCTTAATAGAGAACTTTCCATTTAACTTCTTAACCTTCCAAGTAATCCCTCTAGTGATACATGGTGCAATGCATCACCTTAAGGACACAAGAATCAGTCATACATCATACATAAGCAATAACCTACCATCATAGATGTGTAGTACAACATAGACACATTTAACTCAAAACCATAAGAACCTTAAAATAAACTCTTAGTAATTATGCACATATAGTTATTTTACTTCACATAGAACTTTATGAGACCTTACTCATAATCCCAATCTAAATAAACTAGTGAAATGTACATGTGAAGCCCCATACCTCCCACATATTTAGTAGACCTATCATGAGACCACAAGCCTTACCATCCAGTTCATACATCAACAAGTAAGTGAACACAACTTCATTCATGTCAACAACCTTGATCATATAGTCATTAAGACCAACATAGTGATTATAAGAACAATACTACATCATATAGGCTCATACCATGTATATTTTCATAACAAGTAGACAAATACTACCATGCCATGCATAAACACATAACCATAACCATACACCTTACATCACCTTCCTAGAACTCCCTAAGGAGCCAGTTGTGCAATGTCTAGGTGGGTTCCTTACTTCCATCTATCCTAAGTAACCTCCCTTAGGTCATCCTATTTAGGGTCTTAGTCATTTACTTCCATTGTCCATTTTACATTAGGGAAACTATAGCCTCAATCGAAACTAAGATCATGGGTGCTACATGGAATTTGGTGTTGTAGAGCCCTACACCAAGGGAAGGTGTTCTTTCTTAGCCAAGGTAGAACATTAACACATGCTAGCATCTTAGTTGATATCACTTGCTAGATACTATATGGCAAGCATAGTTTATGGAACATGGGGGCCATCATTGAAACATCAACTGTATGCCCTTGGGCTATGAGGCTATCCATCCCATGAGGTCTATAGGGACCTACCTTACTACAATGGCAAGGGACACCCGTCATTTTAAAGTTCACTCGGTGCTAAGCTAAGTTCCTTTATCTTTATAAAAACCTTTATTAACTTTATCATATAAAATTGGGCGTAGGAGATGGACTCCATGTATGCTTAGCTCATAGGTCATAAATAAGAGCTCATCAACTTAAATCACGTGACAAAACCCTTTAACATGGACATAGCATATGTAAGCACTTATCAAGTTTTAGGGTACACATGAGCACATCTTTAAAGGCCCCTATATTGACTAGATCTTCATACATCTGTGTGTATACTTATATGTGAGCAAACCTTTCACACAACACTTTAAAGCCACATATGTTCATACTTCATTTAATTCATTCATATGTGTACAAGGGTAATTATATGAGCCATGCTTTCATATAAACACATTTATACACTAGGTATAATCATTCTTCATCATACCATATACTTTACATTATAGCATATAAGACATGTTCATAACATACTCATGCATTCATATCCATGTACATAATAGACCAAACCTAGGAACAATCCTATCAAGGAACACACGTGAAATGCATAGGCAAGGTCCCATACCCTTTCCCATACAAGTAAACCTATAAAGTCATCCTAGTTAAGGGAACACATATCATACTTTCATAGATATAAGCTTAACATGCATAGTAGTAAACACAAGTGAATATGATAACAACCTTTCATTAGATATTGTGATCCTATACTACTTGTAAGCATGCATGTAGAGTGGGGGTGTATGTACATTGAGGCATCCATCCTTTTAGGACCACAATGCACAACAAATCATAGACCACACAACACAAAATAGCATACGAGACAAGAAAAGTTTCACATTTCATTTAAGACTCCTAACCTTAGCTATTCACACATTCACATAGGGGTACATGGGTAAGAGATCATTAACCATTTATACTCATCTAAGGCATCACCTAATGAAACCCCAATATAGTTATGCACCTACATATGCAATAGCCATACAACATAGATCACAACTAGAATAGGAAACTAGGCATGAGGCTTCACATTGGGTGATCATCACCAACACAACTTCATAATATGATTGCCTTCAAGGCCATGATCACATCACATATATAGTGACAATAAAGTAAACACCACCACCATAAGTGGATCATACCACACAATGACATACAAGGCTTCATCAACAATACTATAGAGAAGTAGAGAAGTAGAAGAGTAGAGCAATTCTTACCAATTCTTTAGACTTTTGTCGTCATTGACCACTACTACTATTTCATCAACAATTAAAGTATAGGACAGTATCTAAATGTATAGTAAAATAATCGAAATCATGCATTAATCTTTATGAAATTGAGGTCATATTAGGTCCACTACATCATCAAATTATAGAATGTGAAGGGAAGTTGACTTCTTACCAATTCTTCCTCACTTTCATTATAAATTTGTCATACTCACAACTAATCACGAATACACATAGAAGGAAGTAGTTAAAGAGACCATAACTTACACGAAATCTTACTACAATTGCCAAGAAATCGAGATTACAGTGAGCATCATAAAATTACAATAGAGAGGAAATAGAAATCAAGTCTTCAAGCATCAATCCACATTGTACAACAACACATAATTCATCATTATGATATATTATAGGGAGAATATAAAGTACAATTAAACCTATACAAAATCATGAATAAATTACCATGGAATCGAGATAAATAGAACTACATTAGCAATTTATAGAAGATAAGAGAACATGAATCAATACTATTGAATACTCAAGCCTTGATCCACATTGGATCCATTACTTATAATTCATAATCTATATACATGATAGGAATTAGTTAACAATCAATTTAACGTAATAGAATTCCACATTCATACATCATAAAGGCAATGTTACAATGAACACATAGAGATCTAAGCTAGTTTTGCTCAAATCTTCATACATTGATACAAATGGATCATTCATCAACAATTAATCATCAATATGTTTAAATAATAGTAGAAATGAGAAATTCAATGTAATAAAATAGCAATTCAACTAATAACAAGCCACGATCACAATGCCCATGCAAGGGGTAAATCAAGTTTTTGAAGGGACATGGGTTTACAATGGATTTGAATTGAAATTCACGTTAAAACAAATACATCATCATCAATTAATCATTATGAAGCTTTTGAAAACATTTTTTGAAAGAACCCATGGCTAGATTAAAGAAGAAGAGATTTGATCATATTTTCTCTTTTAATACTTTTGAGATTAACTCTCTAGATGGAAGGATAACTAAATATGAAGGATCACCATACCTTTGTCTAGAATAAAACCTATAAAACTTGATGAAGAACTCATAGTAATCCAATCTCCAAGCTTTTCTTGAGCTTCACCTTCAATGGAGATTCTAGAGAGAATATTTTTGGAGGGAAAGTCTAATTTGTGTGAATTGGTATGGCAATGGGTTGATCACGTTTGATCCCCTAAATACACACAAAAATAATGAAATAAAACATGTAGGGTCAGGATAGGACTTACGGTAATTTCCCATTCACCCCTTAAATAAAACGGTCGTAGGCATGCAGTTACAGGCCACCATTAACGGGCAACATCGACTGGGCGTCGACTAGACGACGGGGCATCCTGCTTCTCCGTTGTTGGTGAGTGCAGCTCCTTTTTTGTTGCTTTAGATCCTGAGGATAAGTGTCAACCTACGTAACAAATCGAAAGGTCGTGGATGGATTGAAGACGCTTCAATTGAGCTTGTCGATTGACACTGCCAAGGCAGTGTCTCGATAAAATTTGGGTTCTTTCCTGAGGGACTTTTGCGGGTCCCTTGGGGAGCATACCCTGACATGTCCATCGTAAATATAAACCTTAACATGATGAAGACCTCCCATTCAAATTTCACCCAAAATGAACACGTAAAACACATCAAAACATGCAAGGCACTCTCAAGACAAACATGAACATCTCAAGGGCCAACTTTCAAACGTCTTACATGTTCTTGGACATTTGAACTCAAAACTTCATGAAAATCCATGCACTACTTATAAACATCATTAATTATCTAAGGACATCATAATATCATGAAACACACATAAGCACATAAAAACAAATAAGGCCCCTTAGGTGACTAGTCGTCAAAAGTAGTGGTCGTCCCTTGACGTTTGACTTCCAAATGACTTCAAATCACCCAAAACTACTTTAAAACACTTAATTAACATGTTAAAAATATTACAAGCACAAGTTAGTCTCAAGACACCCTAACTCATTTTGGAGGTCTTACAATATCCTCCACTTGGGAATATTGTCCTCGAATGACACTTAGAACACTTTAATCACAAAAAGGGCTTTAATGAAGCATAGAGCAGCTTACCCATATTCATAACATAATTATGTATAAGTCAATGCACCAAACTTACAAGGAACACAACTTCAATTCATTTATCACTTAATGGACACAAGCAAGCAAAACCTTTATTCACTCATTCTTTAATGCATCAAACACAAAGGCTCTTATCATGTTCATAAGAGGAACATCTTTCTCCTAATCATAACATGGTCATTACACTTCAATTCATTAAGAGCTCATCTTGCAACTATCTTTAAGTCACACTTAGTCATATTCCAAAAACCTCTAGGACAATTAGGTGCTCATACTTCGATGCACATAGACATTGAGTGGAATAGGTTTAGAATGGATTCTTTTTAGTTATACCTAGTTCTATGAGGGTCATACTCAACCATACCATGTTTAGTTGTGTCTAATGAGGAATGTCCTTCTCCTCAACACACTTACATGTCTCATGAGTCCACATCCAAGCAAGGCGCAATATCAATCCCCATTAAAATGAGAAATTCTCAAATTTTAAATCAAGGCATGCTCATGTTTTTTTCCTAGTGAAGTCTAAATGGTAATTCACACCAAGCACATCACAATAAATAGGAAACCATTTCACAAAATGAAAATTTCTAACATAGCAATAGCCTTCACAGTAAGCATCATTTGGGGGAAAATAACACAAATAATAGGCACACACAAGGAAAATAGCTAACATGCCTTCACTCTTCAAAAGTGAGCCTACAATCATGTTTTCCAAACCATACAAGTCACATAGTTTTCCAAGAGACTCAACATATTTAATTTTAAATAGGCTCAATTTCTCATTATAAGGCTAAACCTTACATATCAAAAGTGACTTGTCACATCCCGAAACCACACCCTAGAAGTTAAGGTCAATCTCGGATTGCAACTGGACGTACTTCACCTCTCGGAGGCCTTGTACAAGCCCTTACATATCATTCATCGTATATGCATAATGAAAAGTAATGCGGAATTAAAAATTTTCATAAAACATTTCATAGTCTTTAAAAAGAAATCTTTCATATAAAATCATAGGAATTACCAAGTCTCAATCTCATCAAACTTAAGACACGAGAATACTTTTGGGATACGGCCCATACACAATACTAATATAGAAATACTTAGTCTATTACAATACATCGAAAGAAAAGACATAAAAGACATCTATATATGCCCTCGAGTCAATTGAGGACATACTTCAACTTCACTTGAACGATGCTACGATCTAAGTATTGATTCCCAAATGCTCCTCATCTACCAACAACTATAGAGACATATCATAGCATGGAATTAGTACAACCACACGTACTAAGTATGGCATAATGCATAAAAATCATAATAACAGATATTTATTAGAAATATGAATCTTTTCATTTGAATATCATTATATAATCATAAGAACAACATTTGTCAACTTAGAAACACATAAGGAAACACTTTAAACAGTGTATCATATTTTTGGAAGCACATTACAATGACCCATATTCTCTGTACACTGAATTGCTTCACTGTAACAGTGAAGTGTTTGCTCTTCCCTGTAACAGTGAAGTGACCCTAAAGACTATTTATAAGGCACATACACACTTACAAATACATCAAACATATGAACATGAGATTCTTCTACCAAAGGTGATTCGAAGTCTCACTTGAGTGAGTTGTGAAGCGAACGCCCAAACAATCCCTTACACACACACTTAAGAGATACTATAGACTACCTATGATAAAATCATTCTCAATTAACACAACAACCTATAGATATTATGACATTCTCTCACCAAAGGCTTTTACAAGACTTACTTAATTAAATCAAGAAGATAACGTCCATGATTGAGCTCTTCAAGACTACCTAAATAATCTTTAAGACAACCTAAGTCTATGTCATATCCACATAATCAATATCTTCCCTAACTAGAATCATTCTTAAGACTTGTCTAGGTAATATACGAACTGACCATTCATATGCCCCCTTCACACCTTAACTAGACAACCCTTAACTAATCTAGTTAAGTACTTAGTCATTTAACATACTTTATCTATTAACTTAAGTTATTATATTCATTAGTTCATTTAGGACTCATTCATCACATAAAGGACATTCAAGTAATGGTCTTGGACAAGACCTAGGGACTCTAACTACCACCTTCAAAGCCTATTGTGCGATGTCTAGATAACATCTTATACCACCACCTAAACTTCATATGACTTCTCTAATTCTAGTAGATATCCCATATGATGAGAGTAGGCAATAACCGACTTAGACCATGATTGCAAAGCATGAAATTCAAAGTTCTAACCTACTCCGATGAGGGTGTTCTACTTGCCAATGGTAGAACTTGCACACATCTCATGTAGGCACATGGTTAAGGAATATGAAGTGCATGCTTTGTAATCTAGTCTCATTCTTTAAATTTTCTCATTCTTTAAATTGAACTACTTCGCTTACCTTACTCACTCGGTGCTAGACTACGTTCTCATAGAGCAATTCACATTTAAGGTTCATATAAAGGTGTTCCATACCAATTTCATAACCCAATCACATTTACCATACAAAGGAAACGTCCACTAGGGCTACCTCACAAAGGTGGAACGAAGCTCATTATGACTTTCTTAAGGTTTTATATGATGTCGTTCCAGCCAATTAACCCTAAGTCTATCATTCCTTTACTTGTAGGATACCATTAATACTTTCGACTTCAACATTCATCACCTTACCACTAGGTTCAAGGTTTCACATAAACGACCCTCTTTACATCATATAAGGTCTCATGTCATTCATAAATATAATACTAAGAAGCTTTAGCATCCTAAGTCAAGACATCTCATATTCACATTCATACATGTATCAAGTAAGGGACACAAGTCAACACAACACAACACATACTTCACTTTAACACATTACATGTCATTATAGAAACACATAGAAATAACCCTTACAATCTTTAATCCATCCTATACACTATCATATCATCATCAATATGACCATCGTAGACTCATATAGTCAAGTAGGAATAACATACATCAACCCTAAGACTATACACATAAAGCCAAAGTAATAGTCTAACATGATTAACTACATAACATCAATATAAGAACACATATACTGTCACATTATTTATATAATAAGTAGGTATTATCATACTTCACATAATCAACTACACAAATATTAACATTACTTCAAGTAGTTGCCGACAAGGCCAAAATCATCATAATACTTAAAATAACGCTTACAAGGCCATATCAGTTACAAATAAGGTACATAACACCGCCACCATAAGTGGACCATACCAATCACAATATAATTGAAGTCTTAAATACAGAAAATAAAGGAGTAGGTCAGCGTACCACCACTCCATCCTCAACACCTCAATTCGATGCTAAACCACCAAATTCCACACCATAAGGCCCTTACCAATGGCCATGAACATCAATTCAATACAATTATAACAATACTCAATGAACTAGGTCAGTTCAATGTATATTCATCAATCTAATACAACCTAGATATTAATTGAACATAATTCTTACATCATTAGAGAGCGCATAGAAAACTACACTTGAATTCATAAACATTAAGTCAATATTAAGTAACCCATAACTTAGTCAAAAACTAGGGTTCACCAGTTTCATGAGTTCATAGGTTAATTGAGTTAAAATTGTCAATTTAATAACAATTAAATCACTGATTAATGCTTAAAAACTATTAATGTAAGAATCCATGCATAGATCACGATATTGGACAATTAAACTTTGAAAACTTTAGAAAGCATATTTTAATGTTGGGGTCCTTGATGAAGAGAGTTTCAAGGATAAAAAATCATACCTCAATGAAGATAATTCTTCAATTTTATGAAGAATATCCACTCATTCCTCCAATCCAAGCCCATCCTTGAGTTTTGGCTCTAACGGAGTTCTAGAGAATTTCTATGTGATTTTAGGTGTTTTGACTTTGAAGAATGTAACCTTCTAAATGTTTTAGGCTTATAAACATATTCCAAATACCCAAAATACCATTAATGAACTTCCAATACTGTTATTTGGACGTGGGGTGAATTTACAAGTTCACCCCTCACTTAACAGTACACTCAGGGACAGACCCATCGATGGTTGGAAGTCGACAGACCGTTTTTCCACAAAAGGAACATCCTATCTTTCCGTCGATTGGTTTAAAGACTCACCTTTGGTCTCTCAAATCCCTACCTAAGTCCCAAATTACAAGAACCTACCAACGGGGTGTCGACTGACCTACTGGGCGTCAATTGCCTCCGTGGTTTGGGCTGTCTTGGACTGTCTTGGCACTAACTTTGGGTTTTTCATCAAGGACCCTTGTATGGTCTATGGGTATATTTTCCCGAATATTTCCAATCCAAACATGCTCGTGTACGAGTTTAGGACCTGTCACACGAATTTCATCCAAAATGAACATGTAAAACACGACTAAATATGAAGTTCTTGGATATTTGCCCTCCAAACTTCACGAAACTTGACAAACTACCTATATACACCATAATAACTCATTTAAGGACATTATAACCTCATTATTCAAACATAAACACACAAAACCTCATATGAGGCATATAGGTGACTTAGTTGTCGAACGTCTTAGTCGTCCCTTGATGTTTGAATTCCAATGCACCTAAACTCTTAGACACTGCCTCAATACCACATTATAGACCTATTAAGGACCATAGACCATCATGACCAACAAATTAGGATCTAGTTCACCGAAATCATTTTCTGGATCTTACATTCTCCCCCACTTGGACAACTTTGTCCTCGGATGACACTTGACACTCTCCGAACACTTCTAAGAAAAGATATTCAAGTAGAAGATCATGATCATACCATATAACACCTTATTCAATTCAACCATCTATGAAAACATCAATTTCCGTTTATCTAGAGAATCACAACACAACATGATACTAGAAAACATTCTATAACTCATCCTGCTACAAACTCACATGCTTCTATCCAAATAACAAAAACACATTTTATATTCAATATCATTCTAATATACTTAAGTTCTAACCACATTGCAACAATTTTTGACCAAAGACCGAATTAGTATATTTTGCAAATTTAAGAGTGAATAGGCAAAGAACTACAGTGATTGAGGCCATTTTTCCAAAAATCCAACTTTTAGGCAATTCATGGTAGAAACATGCTAATGCGCAAGGTAACATCTTATAAACACATTTTTCCACATAATCGTAAATTCATAAAATGCACAATGCAAGGAATCAATGAAATTCAATTTTAACAAGACCCCTAAACGCAATGCAACATGCAACATACTTCTACGACTTTCTATCTCATCTACTAACCATACTCCCCCACTTAGAAGGAACTCATATCATTAAAAAAAATACAAGGACTTACCCTCATCATCATCACCATCCGGCATCTCTCCTCTAGTTTGGAGTGCATAAAAACTCCTCATTTCTTTAACATCATCCTTTGGAACATTTGGAGAAACTTTATTACCCTCTCTTTCTCTAGAAGAAATGTTAGGATAATCTCTCACCTTCTGTCATTTCTTATGACAACCATAGCAACTCCCGGTACCCTATAGACACTCACCATAATCCCTCTTTCCACAAGTGACACATGTAGGCTTGAAATTTTGAGAACCACCTCCTTTATCAAATTTCCCCTTAGCACTCCTAGGTTCTTCTTGAGTTTTAGCCCTCTTCTTAAACCTAGATTGATCTTCTTTACTAGAACAACTCCTTTTCAAGTTTCTAGACATCCTCTTATGTTTGAGCTCTTCAATCGATTGGGAATACACCATGAGTCTAGCTAGGGTCATATGATCATGTAACGTCACCGTCCGACATTCCTCCCTAACTAGATCGACGACACCCATCAAAAAATGATGCATTTCATCCCTTGTATTAGACATAAGGGATAGGGCATATCTAGATAACATAGAGAACTTCAAAGAGTATTCCTCAACTCTCATATTGCCTTGCTTGAGATTGAAAAACTCCTCTTCCTTAGCTTCCCTCCTCTCATGGGGAAAGTACTTCCCACAAAAAACATCCTTAAATTCTTCCCACTCAATAGGATCCGACTCCTCTGGCCTATTGTCCTTCCATTAAGTGTCCCATATTTGAGAAACATCTCTCAATTGGTATGAAGCCAACTCTGCCTTCTTCCTAGATGTAACCCCCATGACACTCAACACCTTGTACACACCATCTAACAACTCTTAGGGATCTTCTCCCACCTTAGAGCCAAGAAAGATAGGAGGATTCATCCTCACAAAGTCTCTCAACATAGATGACATAGTGCTCTCCACAACATTCACCCAAGGCACCATACTCAAATTCACTTGAGTAATCACGGCTCGGGCTAAAGCAAGAAAAGACTCTCTATTATCACTATCACTCAACTCTAGGGGAACAACCGGAACATCATTATCTCCACGTACAATAGGGACTGGGTCGCTTTGAGCACCTTGAGCACCTTGAGGAACATGCTCAAATTCCTCAACTTGAGGAGGAATCTCCTGTTGAACTTCATTCTCTTCAACTCTCCTAATCGGTGTCCTCCTCGTATTCGTCTTTCTAGAAACACAATGAAAACCATAATAAAAGAGTACTCATAACTTTTACTCTAGGACACGACATAGGAGTATAAAAGAAAAGAAACTCTATCTTTTTATAGCCTCTCGCCCATAGATGTGTTGCGACTCACACCGATGGTCAACACGCTACTAGGCATGACTTGATGAGACTTTTCGATTCCTACGACTACTTTCATAACCTATGCTTGATACAAAACTTGTCACATCCCGAAATCACACCCTACAAGTAAGGTTCAATATCGGATTGCAACCGGTGTACTTGACCTCTCGGAGGTCTTGTAGAAGCCCTTACATATCATTCATCGCATATACATTAAACCTTTTCACAAAACAATTCATAGTCTTTAAAAAAAACTCTTTCATATAAAATCATAGGAAATACTAAGTCTCAATCTCATAAAACTTAAAACACAAGAATACTTTTGGGACACAGCCCATACACAATAATAATAATATAAAAATACTTAGTCTATTACAATACTTCAAAATAAAAGACATAGAAGACATCTATATATGCCCTCAAGTCAATTGAGTACATATTTCAACTTCACTTGAGTGATACCACGATCCAAGTCTTGCTTCCCAAATTCTCCTCACCTACCAACAACTATAGAAATAGATAAAAGCATAGAATTAGTACAACCATATGTGCTAAGTATGGCATAATGCATAAAAATTATGAAAATGGACATTTATTAGAAATATGCATCTTTTGATTTAAATATCATAATATAATCATAAGAACAACATTTATCAACTTAGAAACACATAAGGAAACACTTCAAACAATTTATCATATTTATGGAAGCACGTTACAGTGGCCCATATTCATTGTACAGTGAATTGCTCCAATGTAACAGTGAAGTGTTTGCTCTTCCCTATTCACACTTTCTAGCATGTATTCTTCTCACTAAAAGCTATCCTAAGACTCACTTAAATAACACAAAGGGATACCGCCCATACAGCCTCCCTAAGCACGACTAAGTGACCCTGAAGACTATTTATAATAAGACGCATACACACTTATAAAGACATCAAACATATGAACATGAGATTCTTCTACCAATTGAGTGAGTTGTCAAGAGACCTCCTATACAATCCATTACACATACACTTAAGACTACCTAAATAATCCTTAAGACTACCTAAGTCTAGATCATGTCCACTTAATCAACATATTCCCTAACTAGAATCATTCTTAAGACTTATCTAGGTAAGATACGAAGTGACCATTCCTATGCTCCCTTCACACCTTAACTATACAACCCTTAACTACACTAGTTAAGTAATTATTCATTTAACATACTTTCTCTATTAACTTAACTCATTATATTTATTAGTTCATTTAGGACTTATTCATCACATAAGGGACATTCAAGTAATGGTCTTGGACAAGACCTAGGGACTCTAACGAACACTTTCAAAACCTATTGTGCAATGTCTAGATAGCGTCACATACCACCACCTAAACTTCACAGAACTTCTCTAATGCTAGTAGATAACCTTTATGATGAGAATAGGCAATAACCGATATAGACCATGATAGCAAAGTATGGAATCTGAAGTTCTAACCGACTTGCCAATGGTAGAACTCGGACACATCCCATGTAGGCACATGGTTAAGGAATATGAAGGGCATGCTTTGTAATATAGTCTTATT
The DNA here is from genome assembly GCF_001406875.1 of Solanum pennellii. NCBI lineage: Eukaryota > Viridiplantae > Streptophyta > Magnoliopsida > Solanales > Solanaceae > Solanum > Solanum pennellii. The sequence continues at coordinate 57,433,394 of NC_028641.1, forward strand.
CTTTAATTAAAACTACTTCCCTTGCCATACTCACTCGTATCTAGCCTTTGTTTCTCATATAATAATTCACATTTAAGGTTCATATAAAGGGGTTTCATATCAAGTTAAAAATCCAATCACATTTACCATACCAAGGAATGGTCCACTTGGGCTACCTCACAATAGCAACAAGAAGATCATTATGACTTTCTTAAGGTTTTGTATGATGCCGTTCCAGCTAATCAACCCTAAGTCTAGCATTCCTTTACTTGAAGGATACCATTACGACTTTCGACTTCAACATTTATAACCTTACCACTAGGTTAAAAGTTTCACAAAGGACCCTCTTAACATTATTTAAGGTCTCATGTCATTCATATATTCAAGACTAAGAAGCTTTAGCATCCCAAGTAAATACATCTCATATTAACATTCATACATGTATCAAGTAAGGGACACAAGTCAACCAAGATAAGACACCACATACTTCATTTTAATACATATTACATGTCATTCTAGTAACACATAGAAATAACCCTTATCATCTTTAAGACATACTATACACTATCATATCATCATCAATATGACCATCATAGACTCATATAGTCAAGTAAGTTAACATACATCAACCCTAAGACTATACACATATACCCAAAGTCATAGACTAACATGATTACCTGCATACATAAATACAAGAACATATATACGTTCACATTACTTATCATATAGGTAGGTATTATCATACTTCACATAATAAACTACACAAATAACCACATTACTTCAAGTAGTTGCCGACAAGGCCATAATTATCATAATACTTAAAATAACGTCGACAAGGCCATATCAATTACAAGTAAAGCACATAACACCGCCACCATAAGTGGTCCATACCAATCAAAATATAATTGAAACATAAAATAAATAAAATATACAGAATAGGGCAGTGTACCACCACTCCATCCTCAACACGTCAATTCGATGCTAAATCACCCAATTCAACACCATAAGGCCCTTATCAATGGCCATGAACATCAATTCAATACAATTATAACAATACTCAATGAAAATAGGTAAATTCACTATATATTCATCAATCTAATACAACCAGATTTCAATGGAGCACAATTCTTGCATCATTAGAGAGCCCATAGAAAACTACACTAGAATTCATAAATATTAAGTCAATATCAAGTAACCCATAACTTAGTCCGAATCTAGGGTTCATCAATCTATGGGTTCATAGTTTAATTGATTTAAAATCTAAAATTTAATAAAAATTCAATCACTAATCAATACTTAAAAACCATTAGTGCAAGAACCCATGCATAGATCATGAAATTGGACAATTCAACTTTGAAAACTTTAGAAAACATCTTTCAAAGTTGAGCTCCTTGATGAAGAGAGTTTCAAGGATTAAAATACATACCTCAATGAAGATAATTCTTCAATTTGATAAATAATCTCTACTCAATCCTCCGATCTAATCCTTCCTTGAGTTTGGCTCCAATGGAGTTCTATGGAATTTCTAACGGATTTTTGGGTTTTGATTTTGAAGAATGAAATCTTCTAAGTATTTTAGGCTTATAAACATATTTAAAATACCCAAAAAATACCCTTAAGTAAATGCCGATACTCTTATTTTGACGTGGGGTGAATTTACAAGTTCAACCCTCACTTAACAGTGAACTGCACGCAGGGACAAACCCATCGACGGTTGGCAGTCATCGGACCATTTGTCCACAAACGGACAGTCCTTTCCTTCATTCGATTGGTTCATAGACTCACCTTTATTCTCTACTGTCTCCTGCCTATGTCCCAAACGACCAGACCCTACAAACAGGGAGTCGATTGCTTCCGTGGTTTGGGCTGTCTTGGAAAGTCTTGGCACCAACTTTAGCTCCTTCCTCAAGGACCCTTGAATGGTCCTTGGGGATATTTGGCCGGACATTTCCAACCAAAACATGCTCATATACGAGTTTAGGACCTCTCACATTAATTTCATCCAAAACGAACACCTAAAACTTGAAGAAACATGCATAGACACACAAGGTCATTTCAAGGCAAAACTTTCGAATGTGATGGGACGTTCTTGGACGTTTGACCCCCATACTTCACGAAACCTGACACACTACCTATATACACCATAATAACTCATTCAAGGATATTATAACCTCATTAATCAGTCATAAACACGTAAAACCACATTTGAGGCACATAGGTGACTTTGTCGTCCCTTGACGTTTGACATCCAATGCACCTAAACTCTTAGACACTGTCTCAATACAACATTATATACCTATTTAGGACCTTAGACCATCATGACAAACATTTTAGTCTCTAGTTCACCTAAGTCATTTTCGAGATCTTACATGACTAACACCATGTTTCTTACCTTATCTCATGAAGTCAAATGCACAACTAGCATATCAAGATGCAATTCAACATGAACAAAAACATGAAGTTAATTAAAATTCTTTTTCGAGTACTTTAGAAACATAAAAATACTCTTAAGATAGTTTCAATCAAGATATACCAAACATGTAGAGATCATATAATTCATGCTTTAATGCAAGACTTTTATCATGAACAAGTTTACTAAGAATTTATTAGTTTCAAGTTCAAGCAAAAATAGAAGGACAAAGTAGAAATATCTACAACCTTACTATTTCATCACCATCCCCCACTTAGAATAATACCAATTAAGATCCACTTAACCCCACATAAAGAGAATCTTAACTTAACAACCTTCATTTTCATCACTTAAAAGTGATTACCAGTTTAGAAGGAATTGCAGTAAGTCAACCAAGGCATTCTAAACCTTATCATCTATGCAAATTATCCCCAATTTTCAAGCTAAGTCATACTATTCAACCACATAAGGTTTTTAAACAATACTATAGACACCAAGATCATACAAAATTAGGGGAAAACAACAAGGAGACTAACCATAGGGACTCTTCCTTTACATTCAATATTATAGTAAAGTGACTTCTAGGTCAATCAATCGACATAATCACCCTACCAAGATAAATATACTACCTCACCTATGATCAAGCCTATACAAAGGACTCCAATCCATACAAAACAATCATGAAGGTTCACATATATAAACAAAGGCAAATTTTGAGACATCATACATATATTCTTAGGGCAACATGCTTCTTTACAATTTAACATATTCCTAAAGCATTTCAAGTTCAAATCATATCATTAGGATACCATCATGCAAAACCATATAGTAGCATACCATTCAAAAAAGAATATCATTTTAACCATAACAGCTTCTAACATGCTTTACTCATATCATGACATACATTTCTCAACATAACATGCTTATTTCACATAAATCTCATACATAGCCATAAATGGCATCACATCATCAAAACATACCCAAATACACTTTCACACATACTCATCCAACCGTAAAACCAAGTTAAGCATTGACTCACCTTTTCTCAATCAAGCATAGAGATACAATCTCATCCAACCAACGACATCTAAAACACCACCGGACAATAAAACATAAGAGAGAAATCTTATAGAGTTAAGTTCTATGGCATGATATGAGAATAATGAAGAACGGAAACACTATCGTCCTATAACCTCCCGCATCATTTGATGTGTAGCGACTCACCACCAATGATAGGAGACTCTACTAGGCGTGGCAATATAGACTTTTAGAACATAAAACCAGTTTCATGAATCTCATGCTCTGATACCACATTTGTCACATCCGTGGAGCACCCCCTAGAAGTAATATTGCGTACTTGACCTCTCGGAGGTCTTATACAAGCCCATAGTTATCATTTATTGCATTCTAATAGGTAAGTTTAGCGGAAAATTTAAAACTTTCTTAGCACATCATAAGCTAGAACATTGCTTCATATATATATAAAATATTACCATACATAGTTAAAGACTCTAGTCTCATTTTGCAATCCTAGACTCAACACCATAAGAGTACATTAGGGACACGACCCTTAAAACATAAAACATAATTACAATAATAAAAGACTTTACAGTAAAGACATGATTTACGAATCCTTGGACTTAAGGATTCCTTTCCTTGATCTTGGGAATCATCTATCAAGCTCTTCACCATTTAAGACCTCCATTAAGCATCCATAACCTACACTTTGTGTAAAAAGTAGAGAAGAATGTAGTTAGTACAAGAATGCAATAATTATGGCAACCATGCAAAACATGCATTTAAAAGGGACATTTTCTTGAAACCATACTTCATGCCTTTTTGAGTAAATCTTCATAACCTTTATACAATAGCGTCTATGTCATTCATATGCTTCAAATAGACATATTAAAAATCAAAATATCATATAAAATCACATATAGAACTTAAGCCACTTTTAGGGTCACTTTACGGTGAGCTATTTGCCTTAATAGTGAACTCTTCTTTTAACTTCTTAACCTTCCAACTAATCCCTCTAGTGATAGTTGGTGCAATGCATCACCTTAAGGACACAAGGAATCAAGCATACATCATACATAAGCCATCACCTACCATCATTGAAGTATCGTACAACATAGATGCATTTAAGTCGAAAACATAAGAATCTTAGAATAAACTCTTAGTCATTATACACATATGCTTATTTTACCTAACATAGAACCTTACAAGACCTTACTCATAATCCCATTCTAAATCTACTAGTGCAATGTACATGTAAAGACCCATAACCTCCCACATGCTTAGTAGACCTATCATGAGACCACAAGCCTTACTATCCAATTCATACATCAACAAGTAAATGAACACAACTTCATTGATGTCAACAACCTTCATCATATAGACATTAAGACAAACATAGTGCATATAAGAATAATACCACATCATATATGCTCATACCATGCATATCTTCATAACAAGTAGAAAAATACTACCATGCCATGCATAAAGACATAACTATAATAATACACCTTAGATGACCTTCCTAGAACTCCCTAAGGAGCCACTTGTGCAATGTCTAGGTGGGTTCATTACTTCCACCTATCCTAGGTAACCTCCCTTAGGTCATCCTATTTAGGGTCTTAGTCATTTACTTCCATTTTCCATTTTACTTTAGGGAAACTATATCCTCAACCAACACTAAGACCATAGGTGCTACATGAAATTTGGTATTGTAGAGCCTTACACCAAGAGAAGGTATTCTTACCTAGACATGGTAGAACATTAACACATGCTAGTATCTTAGTTGATATCACTTCCTAGATCTTATGTGGAAATCATAGTTTATGGAACTTTGGGGCCATCATGGGAACATCAACTCTATGCCCCTGGTCTACGAGGCTATCCACCCCGTGAGGTCAATGGTGACCTACCTTCCTATAATGGGAAGGGACACCGCTCATCTTCAAGTTCATTCGGTGCTAATCTAAGTTCCCTTTTCATTAAAAAGCCTTTATAAACTTTATCTTATAAAATTAGGGTTATGAGATGGACTATTCATATGCTTAGCTCATAGGTCATAGATGAGAGTTCATCGACCTAAATCATGTGAGAAACCCTTTCACGTGGACATACCATATGTAAGCACCTATATAGTTGTAGGGTGTATACATATGAGCACATTTTTCAAGGCCCCTCTATTGACTAGATCTTCATAAATGTGTGTGTATGCTTATATATGAGCAAACCTTTCACATAACACTTTAAAGCCACACATGTTCATACTTTATTTCATTCATGCATATGTGTACAAGGGTGACTATATGAGCCATGCTTTCATATAAATACATTTAGAAACTAGGTATAATCATTCTTCGTCATATGACATACTTCACACTATAGCATATAAGACATGTTCTTAACATACTCATGCATTCATAAACATGTACATAAGAGACCAACCTAGGGACTATCCTATCAAGGCACACACGTGCAATGCATAGGCAAGGACTCATACCCTTGCCCATACAAGTACACTTATCAAGTCATCAATGTTAAGGAAAAACATATCATACTTTCATAGACATAAGCTTAACATGCATACTAGTAAACACTAGTGAATGTTAGGACAACCTTTCATTAGACACTATGATCCTATACTACTCGTAAGTATGCATGTAGAGTGAGGGTGTATGTACATTGGTCAATATGATCAAATAATGGATATCAACAATAGATTGAGGCAGCCACCCTTTTTGTACCACAATGCACAACCAATACTGGATCACACAACACAAAATAGCATAGTAGACAAGACAAGCTTCACATTAGATTCAAGACTCCTAACCTTAGATATTTCACACTCACATAGGGGTAAATGGGTAAGAGATCATTAACCATTTATGCTCATCTAATGCAGCACCTAATCAAACCCCGACATAGTCATGCACATGCATACGCAATAGCCATACAAAGTAGATACAACTAGAATAGGAAACTAGGCATGAAGCTTCACATTGGCTGATCATCACCAAGAAGCATTCATAATATAATTTGCCTTCAAGGCCATGATCACATCACATATATATGGGAAATAGAGTAAACACCGTCACCATAGTTGGACCATACCACACAATGTCATACATGGCTACATCAACAATACAATTGAGAAGTAGAGAAGTAGAGAAGTAGAAGAGCAGATCCATTCTAACGAATTCTTTAGCCTTTGGTCATCATTGACCATTTCTACTCTTTCATCAACAATTCAAGTATAGGACATTATCTAAAGGTATATTAACATAATCGCAAATCATACATTAATCATAACAAGATTGGATTCATATTAAATCCACTACATCATTATTTTATAGAATGTGAAGGGAAGTTGATATCTTATCAATTCTTTCTCACTTTGATTGTTAATTAGTCATGCTCACAATTTATTAATAATACACATAAAAGGCAGTGGTTAAGGATACTATGGCTTAAACGAAATTCTACTACAATTACTAAGAATCGAGATTACAGTGAGCATCATAGAATTACAATAGAGAGGAAATAGAGATAAAGTCTTCAAGAATCAATCCACATTGGATAAAAACACATAATTCAACATTATAATATATTATAGGGAGCATCTAAAGGAATATGCCCGGACATTTCAACGTGAATATACACCTTAACATGTTGAATACCTTTCATGCTAGTTTCACCCAAAAGGAACACGTAAAATACATCCACATGCAAGGCACTCTCAAGACACACATGAATGTCTCAAGGGCTAACTTTCGAACGTCTTAGAAGTTCTTGGACGTTTGACATCCAAACTTTATTAAACTCCATACATTGGTTATAAACATCATTATTACTCATTTACGGACCTCATAATCTCATGACACATACATAAGCACATAAAAACATAGATGTCCCTTTAAGTGACTAGTCATCGAATGTCGTGGTCATCCCATGTCATTTGACTTCCAAATGACTTCAATCATCCAAGCCTACTTTAAAACACTTTTTAACCCTAAAATATTATTTTACCTCTTTAAAGTATTTTTACAAGAAATAACCATAATACGACCCTCCGAAACCTTCATAAGTCCTAATAATACATAGTAGTTCAATTTCATTAGATTCCAGACGTCATGGTTATTTCTTGACATTTATATTCTAATACGTCCAAACCAAGTTAATTACAATTTTTTATGTCTAGAAACATCATTTAAACTATTTTTAAGTCATTATTCTTAAGGTGTGGGGGTGTTTCAATACCCCTCCCCCTTGGCATCATTCATCCCCGAATGACACTTGGACTTTTTGTAGAGAACACCACTACACAAAACTAGCAGCGCAACGTCAAGAAACATCAATAAAACTTCATGGAATAACATTTCAGTTCAATCTAAACCATGAGAAACATAATGCATGAAAAGTCTAAATTCATTTAAGCATGGATTCTCTCAACAATATTCACATACAAAGAAACCATGAGAATTTCAACATTACACATACCTCTTAATTTATACTATGTTAAGAGAAACTGCTAACCTCATCTTTTGCTAGGAGCTAGATAAAAAAGATGAGGATAGCGGGACTTCATGTCGGCCTCGGCCTCCCATGTTGCACACTCAACTAGATGGTTTCTCCGTAGGATTTTTACATAACCAACCTCTTTATTCATCAATTTCTTAACTTAACGATCTAAGATCTCAAACGGAACCTCTTCGTAAGAAAGTTTTCATTCACCCATAAACCTTCTATTGGGAGAATAGACACCGGGTCACATTTCTTAAGCATAGAATCATGGAACACCGGACGAACCGGGGCCTATTCATTTGCAAACCTCAACTCATAAGCAAATTTCTTGACTCACTTTAAAATTTCATAAGGTCCTACATATCGGGGACTAAGTTTCCCCTTTCTACCAAATCTCATTACCCCTCTTCATGGGTGAAATATTCAATTAGACCCAATCACCTACCTCAAACTCAAGGTCCCTTCTCCTATTATCGGCATAAGACATTTGCCAACGTTGAGAGGTTCTTAATATCTACCTTATAAGCATCCGAAACCACATTAACTTTTTCGCGGTTGTAAAGTACACTCATATGATAGTCTTTTAAAAGTTATAGTCGTCTTCTTTGGCGTAGATTAAAGTCCTTTTTAGTGAAAACATATTGGATACTTTTGTTATAGGTGAACACATCTACATGAACCCCATAAAGGTAATGTATCAATATCTTTTAAGCAAAAACTACGACAACTAGTTAAAGGTCATGAGTTGGGTAGTTTCTCTTATGTACCTTGAGTTGCCTAGAAGCATATGCTATAACCTTTCCATGTTGCATGAGGACACAACTCAAACCTACTCGAGAAGTGTCACCATACATAACAAACCCTTCGGTACCCTCCAGTAAGGTCAATACCAGAGCATAGGTAAGCTTATCTTTCAATTGTTGGAATACTCTTTCTGTAACACAATAAACCAAACTAAGGTGAACTAGATTTTAGTGAATGTTTTGTGAGTTAATCTTATGCTAAAATGAGTTACATTGATGATATTAAGCTGTGTGTGATGTTTGGTAATGTTTGAAGGTCAAACGTCCAAGAACGTGCATGACTTTTGGATGGTGTGTCTTAGAAAGTGTTCATGTGTCTTGATGTTTTTCAGTGAGTTTTACATGTTCAATATAATCAAAATTAATGTGGTATGTTCCTAAAACCTAGACGACAATGTGTAGGGGTTTAACTTCCAGGTACGACCCTACCTTGAACCCACAAGGGGCCCTAGAAGAGGACCCCATCTCTTTGGCAGGATGCTGCCAAACAGTGACAAACAACGGCCACAAGCGATGGTCTGTTTGTCAACAAACCGTCCGTCAACCTTGGGCCGACTGTCCTTCAAGGATAGCAAAGCCTGCACGTGATGGTGTCTAAGTTCCAATCGACGGACCCCCACATGTGGGGCGTCGATTGATAAACGACTCGTCATAGAAGCGGGCGTCGATGGTACAACCAAAAGCTGCATTTTTCTTCCAAGGCTTGGGGTGTTTGGTAAATTCACCCCAAGTCTTTTATAAACCATGGACGTTTACTTTAGGGTTCTTTAGATATATTAAGGAGTTCCAAACCCTAAGACCTAATTTTAGACTTCATTTCCTAAAATCCAAAACCCCTCTCTCTTGAAATTTTCTCTCAAACCCCATGGAAGCTAGAATTCAAGGAAGAACTATGAGGGATGTGGGTGGACGTTTCATCATCCAAAATCAGTGGGTTTTCTTATATTTGAGGTGTTATAGTCATCCTTGAACTCACTTCCATTCAAGGAGCCACTTCTAAGGAATTTCAAAAAGGTTTTTCAACCCTAACTTCTTCTATCTTTAACTCTAAATATGGGTCTTGCATGAAAACGTTTTAAATGATTCAAAGGGAAGTCTCCAAAGTGGGATTGTATATTAACTCAGTCTCCGACGAAGAAGGTTCAGGCATGCTTCGACTTAGCCCTATGATCCGCTAATTCATCTCTTTTTCTGGTATTCCGCAAAGGAGGTGGATAGGGTCAGCGAAAGAAGTGGCGAGGGCAGAAGAAAGGGTTTTCAATTCAAGATTCCCGCTCTAATGTTGTTTAATTATTTTAATGCTAAAACTTCAATAAAAACATGCTAAAGCTTTTTATCAATTTTTGGCTTAATGAATGGGTTGAATAAACATGATTTTTTAGTCTTTGAACTTTCGTTTCCTAGGTTTGATATTGTTGTTTAGATACTTCCCTAAGGGACATATTATTATTAAATTTTGAACAAAATATTATAGGTGATGGAAGCTTGGATAAAGGTAAGTTGGTTATGTTTTTTAGCTTTATTTATGAAATGCTCTTGAGTGGTATGGTCCATCTTTGGTGGCGATGTTTACTTGTATTGTATGAGTGTGAAGTTATTTTTTTATTATGAAATATGGCATGAAGGAATATTATGTGAAGTCAAATGATTATGATGTTGTTCTTGTTAATATGGCTTATGAATCTTATCATGAGAAGTACATTAGACATTATGTCTAAATGACATATATGAAAATGTGAAGCATGTTAAAGTGTGTAATGTGATGAATTAAGGTATAAGTATGTATAGAAATCAATGTAAATGAAATGAATCTTATGTGCAAGGTGTGTTCACATTTACACGCATTCACAGTTGAATGAATGAATGAACCTAAGTTAAGTCAAAAGGGGAGTTTTGGAGTGAACACTCTTCGTGAGTTGAAATGAAGTGTGTAGTAGCAACCTCACTACATCCTATGAGATTTATAATATAGGTTAGAGGATGAATGCCCTTCGTTAGTTGAGATATCGTGTTCACAAGTTATCCTTAACCCATAGTATATATTATTGAAAATCCATGAGGATATATGCTTAGCACCAAGAGAATATGAAAAAGGGGTGGTACACATTGTGAGTTGAGATGTTGTATTCCAATGTACCTCTTGAGATTAGTACTCCTCGTTCGTAGAGAATGAGTTACTTAGAAGCAATCTCCTTATCCCTTAACTATGCGTCCGCATAGGAGTAGCTATTGGGAAAGCCATGTAAAAGCTAAGAGAATGACCTTACTCTAGGCAAGTGAGGATCCCTCATCCGAAAATGGTTAATATCGGGATTCCATGTCTATCTATCATGGTCTATTTTGGTTAAGCTAACCCCCAAAAAAAGTAATCAAAGTACTAAGTCTTCTAAAGAGTGTACTACTTAGGGTAGGTAGAGTAATGGGACACTATCAATCCATTGCACTAGGTAGGTATTCCGAAAGTGGAGTCTTGGTGTGTCTTAGATGAATGAAAGTACTAAGTCTTCTAAAAGAGTGTAATACTTAGGGTAGGTGGTGGAATGGGACGCTATCTATCTGTTGCACTAGGTAGGCATTCCGAAAGGGGAGTCTTGGTGTGCCATATATGAATTGAAAGTACTAAGTCTTTTAAAAGAGTGTACTAGTTAGGGTAGGTGGTGGAATGGGACGCTATATATCCATTGCACTAGGTAGGCATTCCGAAAGGGGAGTGTTGGTGTGTCGTATATGTATTCAATGAACTAAGTCTTCTAAAGAGTGTACTACTTAGGGTAGGTGGTGGAATGGTATGCCATCTATTCATTTCACTAAGTAGGCATTCTTAAAGGGAAGTCTTGGTGTTTTATATGAAGTGTTTTGATTGTTCTTCCAATGTCTTGTTATTGAGTGTGGGCTTGTTCTCCCGAGAAAAGTAAGCCTATAATAGGTAGTTTTGATGATCATTCAGGTGCACATCGAAGGGATTGTATGGGCGGACCCCTTATGTCTTACCTTGTTTAGTCTTAGGATAACCTTGTTTAAGGAAACTCTTAGGGAAATAAGTTACATTTCCTATTGTCTTGATTTTGGGAGTTCATTGTTTTGGTGTTAAAAGGTTTCACTGTAATGCTAAGGGGTTCACTGTAACATTTGGCTACTTCACTGTAAAATGGTTCTTTTTGCTAAAATTATGGAAATCCTTCTCTTAGTGTTAAATGATGATTCTTATGTTGTTTTAATTCTATATTCACGAAGGTCTTACTTATTTGGCATGAAAGTGTATTTATACTAAAATGTCCCTTTTTGCATGTTTTTGCATATGCAATACTTAGTACATTATTTGTAGTAACCCCATACTTTTCTATACTCTATAAGTATAGGTTTAGAAGCATGGAGAAGTCTAGAAGGCAAAGCTTGTGAATCTACTCTCTCACCACTTGGTATGTCCTCATATATTCGAGGACATAGTCTATGTTTCTTAGTTTCTTTATTTAAGACTTATTATGCATTTCTTTCAATGTAAAGGGTTGTGTCTCTAATATATTATGTCGTGTATTTAAGTTTGGCTTGTGACAATGAGATTTTCTTAGTATTTATGAAATAATTCCTTTTTATATTAAATGTCGTGAAAAGTTTTAATTTCGAACTACTTTTCATGTATTATGTAATGAACGATAGTTAAAGTGCTTGTACAAGACCCCAAAGGGTCAGTACGCCTTGTTATGAACTAAGGGTGCACCCTTCTTATAAGGGTTACTCTCGGGTTGTTACACTTTCACAACCTTCCGTCTGCTCAAAATCAATTGCTCTTGGGTTAGGGTTGTCAAAGGAGAAGAAATAGATGAGATGCAATCGACAAACCTTCTATAATACCCGGCTAAACCCAAAAAGCTTCGAATGTCTATAAGACTTAGGGGTCTAGGACAATTCTTTGGTGCTTCAGTCTTGTTCGAATAGACCCATATACCCTCACTGTAGATTATATAACCAATAAAAGAAACCTACCTTAGCCAACATTCACAGTTAATAAATTTAGCATAAAGTTGGTGATCCTTGAGGACTTGTAAAACTATCCTCAAGTGACTTATCTGATCCTCCTCACTCCTTATGTACATAAACATGCCATCAATAAATAGAATACTAAATGAGTCAAGATAATTTCTAAATAATCGATTCAAAAGGTCCATAAAAGCTGCCGGAGCATTTTTTAGACCAAAATACATGACCAAGAACACATAGTGACCAGATCTCATTCAGAAGGTTGTTTTCGTAATGTCAACACCTCTTACTACAAGTTTGTGATAACCCGACCTCAAATTAATCTTTGAAAATTAACTCGCCCCTTAGAGTTCGTCAAACAAGTCATCAATCCTACTGAGTGGATACTAAATTCTTTATAGTGACCTTGATCAATTTTCGGTAATCAATACACATCTTAAGTGAACCATCTTTCTTTTTCACAAATAACACCGGTGCACCCCATGGATATATGCTTGGTTTAATAAAACCCTTATTAAGCAAATCTTTAAGTTGAGCCTTTAATTCCTTCAATTCGGCCTGGACAATCTTGTAAGGAGGGATAGATATGGGTTTCTTGTCCGATAATAAATCAATAATGAAATCTATTTCCCGTACGGGAGGAATTCTAGCAATTCATTTGGAAGGAATTCCAGAAATTCCTTTACTATAGGGGCTGACTCTAAAAGAGGAGTCTCAGACTCCAAATCCTTTACTCTCACAATATGATAGATACATCGCTTATAAATAACCTTAAAAGCTTTTAGACATGAAATAATTCGAACTTTAGGGATTGAGTTTCCCCTCTTCCATTCAAAGATTGGTTCATTTGCAAATTGAAACTAGACTACTCGGAATCTACAATAAATTAAAGAAAAACTAGCATGTAGCCAATCCATCCCTAATATGGCATCAAAGTCCAACATATCAAGTTCTACCAAATCAACTAATGTTACTCTATTGGGTAGTGAAATGGGACAACCCCTATAAACTCTTCTAGCGACAACGGAATCACCCTCCTAGGAAGAAATCGAAAAAGTTTCATCTAAGACTTAAGGGAGCATATAAAACTTCATGGCCACTAAAGGAGTTACAAAAGATAAAGTAGCACCGAGATCCAACAATTCATAAACATTAATTGAAAATACTTGCAACATACCGGTAAAAACATCCATAGAGCTCTCTTTATCATCTCAGGATTGGAGAGCATAAAAGCGATTTTTCATAGGAGCATCAGAGTTAGGACCAGTTGGTTGTTCTTAAGAATTGTCTGCTTGGACCTTCAACATAGGACAATCTCTCCTCATGTGGCCACTCTTACCACAACCATAGAAATTACCTATGCAAACTGGGCACTTGCCTTCATGCTTTTTACCACACTTTGCACAATTTGGATTTTCAACATAAGAACTACCACTCTTATTCCTTGTTGTGTGGGGTTAGACACCCCACCTTTATTGACCCTCGGAGTATTAGAAGGACCTTCTTGGGAAACCACTTTTTTAACTTTGTCTTATCTTGAACTTCAAATGTAGCGTTAGAAGAATTTCTATCATCATCCATTGACCTCTTAAATTCCCTACAAACTTTCTTAAGTTTTTGTTCCTCAATTTGTTTGATATAAGCCATGAGACGAGAGATGTCCATGCTAGGAATAAACATAGCAAACCTAAAATCATTCACAACTAGATAGGATATCCCCATTAAAAATTTGTTCATCTTAGCCCTAGAGTCCGCCACCATAGTAGAAGCATGTTTGGATAGTTGAGTGAACTTCATCTATACTCCCTCACACTCATACCCTCTTGACGAAGATTGATAAATTGTTGCATTTTCCTCTCCCTCAATTCCAAAGGGAATTAACTATCAAGGAAATTTGTCTTAAATGATTCCCAACCTATCAGACACTGCCTAATAAGTCTCTCCTCTTTCCATTGTTCATACAGAACTCGAGCCACATCCTTGAGATTATAGGCGGGTAGTTATAGATTTTGTTGAGAAGACACACCAATGGAATCTAGCACCTTAAAACATCAAAGAACCCTTGCGGGTCCATCTCTACTTTGGATCCAAAGAAAGTAAGGGGATTCATCCTTGTTGAATCCCTAATCCTAGAAGTGGTTGTGCTAGCATTGGGGATCACTTGAACCCTAGTGTTCCTAGCCACTTGTGTTACCATTACTTGAGTTCAGCTATGAATTATTGTCCTTATATAAACATTACACAACTACTTCTTCAATAGGTACTTGAGGGTTTTGAGGAGATTGAGGGGGAACCACCTCATTCACATTCTCCTCCTCGACCCTCCTAGTATTGGTCCTTCTTGTTTTGATTTCCTATAGGCACAAGAAAGGATTAGAAGAAAGGACTAGATCGAGTCAATATAAGACCAATGAATAAAAATAGTGTGAAAGTTCCTAAGCATCTCATAGCCTCTCATTCATAAGTGTTGCACGCCTCAAAGTCATGAACATGATTGTACTAGACATGGTATTTTTGAGACATCATCCTAAAATATTTCTAAACATTAAGCTCTGCACAACCCTAGTCGGACACGGTGTATTCGACCTCTCGAATTTCATATAGAAGCTCTTATAATTCATCATCGCATATAGTCTTGGAAAAATACGATATTATTAAAAACTTTTACAATCTAGAAGTTAACTTCTTATATATATAAAAATAGAAACTTACTTTGTCTCATAGTACCATCTAGACATAGGAATATGAAAGTTGGGACTTAGCCCTTACTTCAATAGAAAGTCTTAGAATAGGATAGAAAAACAAAGTCTATCAAGTATACAAAATAAACTAAAGCTAAAATCATAGGTGTTTTTTCCTTGGACTTGAGGACTCACCTACTAGGGATAGCAAATCCAAGCTTCTTGAGAAATGGTCTTGAATCACCTCAATGGCCTACATTTGTTGGTGAAAAGGGGAAATAATATGGGTTAGTACATCACACGTACTATGTTTGGCACCATGCACATAATAATTTGAAATATGCATAAAAGAACATTATAGTTCAAAATATGCTTTCTATCAAGTAAAACACAATACGCCTACAAGATGAGGAACATATGCCAAATCAGCATAATAGTAACGCAATATACATGCAACCTAGGCAACACTAGTGCAATGCCAAGGATAGGATTCCATAACCCTATCCAAAGTTAATTGTCAAGTATAATCCACCTACTACATTCATATGTCATAACATCATAATCATCATATGCATGTCATAAGATGAAACTAATCATGTTCATAATATTCATACATAGCTTACAATACATATTGGAAAATCAGCATAATCATAAGAGAACCTTACTACAATCCGCTCTTAGAATCCTACATGTGCAATGTACAATAGAAATCCCATACACTTCCTTCCACTATGTCGAACCCCTCAAGAAATCCCTAGTGGGAGTCGTTATCCTTACATTCGTTGAGTCATTTACTTTTACATTTAGAAAAAGATTGTAATAACCGACATACACCATGTGAGCTACATGTAATCTTGTGTTGTACTCCCACAGAAAAAGAATGGGTTTGCATTTGCCTAAAGTGGAATATTTCATACTAGCTATCTAGGTTGATCCACTAAGCTATAGTCCTATGTGGGCACATACTTAAGGGATAAGAAGATTGCTACTAGAAACCCAGATTTGCTGAATGTACAAGGTCTCCATATCATGAGACAACAAATATATTGGGAACCCGAACTTTCTAGATGTAAAAGGAATCCATGTGGAAAGCCGAAATTTCTAAACATAAAATCCCCCATCTCATTTCATGTCCTCTCGGCGCTACACATTTATTCCCTTAAGATCATCTTAAGTCATTACATAAGTTCACATTACCCTTTATTAAACAGTCATGTCAACATCTTATAATAATAGATCATATGTGTTCTTAAGCGAGAATGATCCTTTCACATTCAAAACGCTACCAAGTGAGTAAACCTTTCACTTTATCATTACATTATAGTCATGAGAACTACATTTCAATCATATAACAATCTTAACATAGCATACATACATACTTCATACTTAATTCAAGTGTATAGAGTTAAGGATGAGGAAATCTTGTCGTCAATACCACAACAACACAATAGATATGGAATCATCATAACCTAAGTTACTCACCTTTCATATATAAGTTCCATGGAAAAACAAACTTCATACCTTTTTGCCCTTCAAGGGACTTGATACTTCAATCAACCCAACAATGCATAATCAACACACAATATAAGGTAATTCATGAACAATAACATAACTAACACCAATATAATCATTATACATAATCATCATATGAACAAACCCACAGTAATTAACTTCATAATTTCTCAAATTGGGGAAGAACATGGGTCTAAGAGGATTTCAAGTTAACAACAACAATTAGTCATTATTATACACATAATAAACCCTAACAACCCATTATTAATCACAAATTGATCCATAAAATTAGTTCAGAAGGAAACCCATGTATAAGAGTAAAACCCTACCTTTTAGGGGAACTTTTGAAAGCATAATTTTGAGAGGACCTCTTGGGGAAAAGATTCCAAAGAGTTATAAACAACCATACCTTGTTAATTTTAGAAGAACTATAGAAGAAAGTTTAGTGATTCGAGTCCCTAGTGACAGCTTGCCCTTCCTCTTCAATGGAGTCTTATGTTTTAAGAGTTTTGGGAGAGTTTATGTTTTGATTTAGTGTGTTGAGTTCGAATGACTTCGGGGTAATGGGTTTGGGGTCTTATAGTTAGGGTTAGTTGGGTAATTAACTCTCTAACCAACCTTTCTAACCCCTAGTTAAATAAACAAATCAAATTAAGACCCTTTACTTTAAAAAATCCAATAAACTATAACCACCTATGGTCACCACCTATAGACCATAGGTGGGTCCACACACCATGATGCTCTCTGGAACTTGTCTTAGGGTTAAAAAAATGGTCGAATTAGTGGGTAGAGTAAGTCTCAACAGATGAGACCCTTCCTTTCCCTGTCACTCACTTGACGACATATCAAGGGTGGTCGTGGAAGGCTGTTGTCTCTCGATAGCTTTTTGCCAAACACTTTGGTCCTCCTCAACGACCCTTAGGGTGGTCGTTGGGGGTCGTACACATACGTTTATATATTTTTTACCCATTAAAAGTATTTTTTACAATATTTAACCATCGAACAACACTCTCAAACCTTTACAAGGCCTAAAAAATCCTACTAGTTCAATTTCACTAGACTCCGGACGTCATGGTTGTTTCTTGTCTTTTAGACTCTAATACTTACAAAAACAGTCAATTACATTTGTTTAGGTCTATAAATATAATTTTAACCATTTTTAGTCATTATTTATAAGATTAGACTCTATCTTAGGTCATATAGTTTTGGGGTGTTTCGGAACTTATTTATGATACGCCGACAGCTCCCTTTCGGCACTTACTTGATCATTTCCTTCAGGGCTCAGCTCACTAGAAAAAAAGTCAAGTATGAGACCTTTTGTAACACCCAAAAACGAACTAAGGTGAAGTAGAGCCTCGTGGTTGTTTCTTCAGTTGATTTTAAGTCAAACTAAGTTAGTTTAGTGCCCTTAGGCAGTGTGTGAAGTTTGGTTAATTTTGGAGTTCAATCGACCAAGAACGTCCATGAAGTTCGGAAAGTATGCCTTAGAATGTACTAGTGCGTCTTGTTGTGTTAAGATGAGTTTTAAGTGTTTGTTTACTAGAAACTTGCATTGGATGTTCCTAAAACCTACACGACTTATTTTAGGGGTTTAACGTCCGACACGACCCCACCTAGTACCCACAAGGGGCACTAGATTAAGGGCCCAAGACTTGGGGCAAATCTTCCACAAAGCAGTGGCCACCGACGACCCTAACGACGGTCCGTTGGTCCCTCAACGGTCCGTCTACCTAGGGAGTTGATTGGACCAGTGAGTTCAATTTTCCATTCTCCATTTGGAACTAAATATACACCAACGAGACCCTACCAACCGTCCGTTGGCTCAGTGATGGTCTGTTGGTGAAGGTTTGTCTGTGAAGCCTGCAAATCTGTGAAGTTGTTTGTAACTTAGGCTGTTTTATGTAAATACACCCCAAGTCTTTTAATACCCTAGGTGGATAATTTTAGTGTTTTTAGATTGTTTTAAAATAGTTTTAAACCGCAGACCTAGACAAGACCCCTCTCTTCAAAATATTCAAACTCTCTCTCTCTAAACACAAACTCTCTCAAGACTCCATTGAAAGATAGAGGTCAAGGAAGGATAGGAGGTCTTGTTGGACGTGTCTCTTCATCAAAAACTCTTGGATTTTTCTTCCTTAAGTGATGTATGGTATACATTCTTGAATATCTTTTCATTCAAGAAGCCAACTTCCAAAAAGGGTTTCTAAACTCAAACTCCTTCTAACTTTGATTTCTAGTAGGGGTCTTCTTGTATTTAAGTTTTAATGGTTTAAATGTATTTATCTTGGGTTGAATTGATGATTTTGATGTTAAAACTCTAATTAAACTCTTGTTTATGTATACTTCGACTTTTGGCTTGAAAATGGGTTATGTGAGCATGATTTGAGTAGCGTATGAACTTGGGTCTTCTTGTATTTGTCATGTTGGTGTATCTACTGCCCTAAAAGCCTTAATATGGTTAAATATTGATAAATTTATTATGAGTGATGATGGTTCGAATTGATGTTGAGTTGCTTTCATTATATTGTTCTAATTATGAATTGATATTGAGTGGTATGGTCCATCTTATGGATGGCGGTGCTAATTGAGGAACTTGATGTTATTTAGTATGCTTTGAATATGTAATCTTAAAGGTATAACATGTTAAATGAAGAGATATTGGAAATGGGTCTTGTATTGTGTTTTTGTGTAGCTTGAATTGCATGCTTGACCTAGTTTAAGTCTAAATGAAGTATATATGATTATGAGAAGCATGTAGAGTGTGTAACTTGATGAACCAAGGTTAAAGTATGTGTGGAACTTGAAGAAAATGAAATGATTCTTATATGCAAGGTGTGCACATGTACACACACAAACTTTAAAGAATTTGTTATACCAAGTTGAGTAAAAAGGGGAATCTTGAGGTAGACACACTTCGTGAGTTTAGATGTGGAGTCTAGTTGCAATCTCTCCATTCCTAGTGATCTTTCTATTATAGACTACTATGTTAAGAAATCTGTGGGGAGTTATGTCTAGCACCAAGAGGATATGAAGGGGAGGTGGATTACACTTCGTGAGTTGAGATGTTGTAGTCCAAAGTACCTCTTAAGATGAGTAATCCTCGTTAGTAGAGAATGAGTTACTTAGAAGAAATCTCCTTATCCCTTAACTATGTGTCCACATAGGTGTAGCTATTTGGAAAGCCATGTAAAATCTAAGAAGTATGACCTTACTCTAGGAAAGTGAGGATCCCTCATCTGATATGGGTTAATATAGGGATTCCATGTCTAGCTCTCATGGTCTATGTTGGTTAAGCAAATCCCCCACAAAGAATTGAATGAACTAAGTCTTCTAAAAGAACGTACTACTTAGGGTAGGTGGTGGTATGGAACGCTATCTACTCATTGCACTAGGTAGGACCTTCCGAAAGGGAAGACTTGGTGCCAAACCTTCTAAAAGAATGTACTACTTAGGGTAGGTAGTGGTATGGGACGCTATCTACTCATTGCACTAAGTAGGCATTCTAAAAGGGAAGACTTTTTTGGTTTGTCGGGTGTCTTTTAATGTCTTGCCATTGATTGAGGGGCTTGTTTATCCCAAGTTGAGTAAGCCGAAAGGGGTGGTCTTGAGGGTTGCTTTGCTGTGTATTGAAGGAGGCATATACATACTTCCTTCATATCTTACCTTTGTGAGTGTTAGGATAATTCCGAGGTACGGAAACTCTTAAGGAAAATGAGTTCACTTTCTCTTTCGCTTGGCCTTGGAAGTTCACTCATTTAGTGTAGGATAGTTCATTGTAATTGCTCAAGTTGAATTTATTGTGAATGCTTTAAATGATTCATTGTCAATGTTTAATTGTACTTACTGTAAATGCTTAAGGAGTTCACTATGAAGGTCAAGTTGGTTTACTGTAATGTTTCTTGTTGGCTTAAAATTATGGGAATTCTTATCTACGTTGTAAATGATGGTTAGTATGATGTTTTGCCTTTGTATTCATGAATGTTTTACTTAAATTGCATGAAAAGCTATTTTTACTAATATGTCCCTTTTTACATATTGTTGCATGTGTCATACTTATTACATTGTTTTGTACTAACCCCGTACTTTTCTATACTATATAAGTATAGGTTGGAAGCTTTTGAAGGTTTGAAGGCTATAAGGAAGAGCTTGGAAAAGTTTCTCCCAAGGCAAAGTATGTCCTCACATATTCGAGGGCATAGTCCTTTTTCTTAGCTTTCTTTAAAGACTTGCTATGAATTTTACTTTAACGTAGAGGGACATGTCCCTAAGATATTATGTCTATTATGTTGTGTCTTTAAGTTGGCTTGTGAAGACGAGATTCTGTAAGTATTTATGTAAGATTGTCTTTTATTAATTATTTGTGAAAAGTTTTAAATTTCTGCACTACTTTTCATGTCTTATGTGATGAATGATAGTAAAGGGCTTGTACAAGACCCCAAAGGGTCAAGTAAGCCCGATCATGAAACGAGGGTTCTCCCTAACTTCTATGGAGTGCTTTCGGGTTGTGACAGACTTTGTATCAGAGCATAAGGTTATGGGAAATAGTTTAGGTTCTAGAAGTCTCACAAGACACATCTAGTAGTATCTTGGTCATTGGTATAAGTCACGACACATCCATGGAAAATAGGCTATACGATGATAGAAGTTTCACTTTCTTCTCTATTCTAAAGTCGTGCCTTAGAGTTGAGTTATAAGGTGTCTTCTCTTAACCTCTTATCAATGAGTTTATAGGACATGAATACGAGGAGATTGACCGCTACAAGGGAGGAGGGTGGTGTAGCTAATGAGAGGATCTCTCTATGTGACCAAGTTCCTATTGTTGGAATAGAGGAGGAAGAGGAGGTTCCCCTTCAAGAACCTTAAGTTCCTACGGAACCCCAAGGACCTCAAGTGCCTCCTATTCCTCAAGCTCCTTTTGTTGAGGGTGATATGACTAATGCGTAGTTGCGGGCTGCCCTAATGATCTTGACCCAACTCATGACGGCTCAAGCTCATGTTGTCAACAATCACTTTATGGGACAAGCTAACCAAGGATATAGGCCCCAACCAAATGCTAGTACTCCCGCTTCTAGGATTCGGGATTTCATAAGGATGAACCCTCCTACATTTCATGGCACTAAGGTGGATGAAGATCCACAAGGTTTAATAGATGAGGTTTTCAAAGTGGTAGATGTTATGGGTGTGGCCTAGGGAGAAAGCGGAGTAACCCGCTTACCAACTTAAGGAGGTGGCTCAAGTGTGGTTTGAGCAATGGAGGAGTGAGAGACCCCTAAAAAGAGGGTCGGTTGATTGGGAAGAATTCAAAGAGGCTTTTCTTGATAGGTTCTTTTCCCTAGAGTGGAAGGAGAAGAAGATGGTTGAATTCATGAAACTTCGTTAAGGCGGAATGAGTGTGCATGAGTTCTCTCTCAAATTTACCCAACTCTCCAAGTATGCCCCAACCATGGTATCCAACCCTAGGTCTAGGATGAATAAGTTTGTGATGGGAGTGTCTAGCTTGGTAGAAAAAGAGTGTCGTACGGCAATGCTTCTTAATGATATGGATATCTCTAGGCTCATGGTTTATGCGCAACAAATTAAGGAGTCCAAAATTATGGAGATAAGGAAAGAGGGTAAAAGGCCTAGGTCGGATGATTCTAGTCATCAAAGTCCTAAGAAAAGGTTTTATCCCCAACATTCTTACATGAAAAACAAGGATAGGGTTCCAAATCAACATTCTCAAGGTGGTGGTCATTCCTATGAAAGGGCTAGGTGCCCTACTTGTGAAAAACAACATGAGGGTAAGTGTCTTGCCGGAATGGATGGTTGTTTTGCATGTGGTAATAAGGGCCACAAGATGAGGGACTGCACAAACCTCAAATCAAGGGGGAAAGATGTAAATCAAAATTCCCAAGATCCTAATGCTCCCAAGAAGAACCCTTCCTATGGAATGGGGGCTAGGAAGGATAATTAATCTGGATTGATGGTTTTAGTAAGTCTTAACACTTTTTTTATTGTTTCCTTTGTGTTATGAAGTGAGATTATATGGTTTTATAGTTCATATGATCATTTCATCTTGATGAATTACTTAAAGAATGAATTTTAAAAAAAATGTGGTAACTTGGCAGTGAACTTCACTGTGAGAATTTTGATTTTTGAGAAAATTGTATTGTCTTGAATTGAATTTCCATGTGTGTAAAATTATTGTGTATGATAATATTTAATGTTGGGGAAGGTAGTTCCTCCATAAAAGAAGACTAAGAGTGAATTTGGACTTCTTGATGTTTTGATAAAAGAGTTTGTGTTGCTAAGTGTTTGAAAGTGTAAAAGGATGCTCTGTGTTAGTTGATGCTTTGATTTTTGAGTGTTTTGATCATTATTGAAGTGTGTTAGGTGATGCTGGCGTGATTCCTTGTTATTCTTAAAGTTTAAGTGTCATTCGAGGACGAATGTTATTCCAAGTGGGGGAGAATGTAACGCCCCAAAATGAACTAACGTGATCTAGAGACTCGTGGTTGTTTCTTGAGTTAATTTTAAATTAAACTAAGTTAGTTTAGTGTCCTTAGGCAGTGTATGAACTTCGGTTAAGTTTGGAGTTCAATCGACCAAGAACGTCCATGATGTTCGTAAAGTATGCCTTAGAATGTACTAGTGTGTCTTGTTATGTTTAGACGAGTTTTACGTGTTCGTTTTACTTGAAAATTGCATTGGATGTTCCTAAGACCTAGAAGACTTAGTTTAGGGGTTTAACATCAGGGCACAACCCCACCTAGGACCTACAAGGGGCCCTAGATGAAGGGCCCAAGACATGGGCAAAATCTGCCAAATAGCAGTGGAGATCGACGACCCTAACGACGGTCCGTTGGTCCCTCAATGGTCCATCGACCTAGGGAGTCGATTGGAACATATATTTTAGTTGTCCATGCTCCATTTGGATCTAAGTATCCACCAACGACACCCTACCAACGGTCCGTTGGCTCAACAACGGTCCGTTGGTGAAGGTTCGTTTGTGAGGCTTGCAAATTTGTGAAGTTGCTTCCAACTTGGGGTGTTTTATGTAAATACACCCCAAGTCATTTAAGACCCCAGGTGGATAATGTTAGTGTTTTTAGTTTATATTAAAATGTTTTTAAAGTCTATACCTACACAAGACCCCTCTCTTCAAAATATTAAAACTCTCTCTCTATAGACAAACTCTCTAAACACTCCATTGAAAGCGAGAGGTCAAGGAAGGATAGGATGGCTGGTTTTACGTGTATCTTAATACAAAACTCTTGGATTTTTGTTCTCTAAGTGAGGTATGGTATCCATTCTTGAAAATCTTTTCATTCAAGAAGCCAACTTCCAAAAAGAGTTTCTAAACTCAAACTCCTTCTAACATTGATTTCTAGTAGGGGTCTTCTTGTATTTAAGTTTTAATGGTTTAAATGTATTTAGTTTGGGTTGAATTGATTATTTTGATGATAAAACTCTAATGAAGCTCTTTTTTATGTGTACTTCAACTTTTGGCTTGAAAATGGGTTATGTGAGCATGATTTGAGTAGGGTATGAATTTGGGTCTTCTTGTATTCGTCATGTTGGTGTATCTACTGCCCTAAGGGCCTAAATATGGTGAAATATTGATAAATTTCTTATGATTGATGGATTTTTGAATTGATTTTGAGTTGCTTTCATTATATAGTTCTTATTATGAATTGATATTGAGTAGTATGGTCCGTCTAATGGATGGTGGTGCTAATTGAGGAACTTGATGTTATTTAGTGTGTCTTGAATATTTAATATTGAAGTTCTAACATATGAAATGAAAATATATCGGAAATGGGTCTTGTATTGTGTTTTGGTGTAGCTTGAATTGCATGTTTGACATAGTTTAAGTCTAAAATGAAGTATATGATTATGAGAAGCATGTAGAGTGTGTAACTTGATGAACCAATGTTAAAGTATGTGTGGAACTTGATTAAAATGAAATGATTCTTATATGAAAGGTGTGCACATGTACACACACACACACTTTAAAGAATGTATAATAACAAATTGAGTAAAAAGGGGAATCTTGAGGTGGACACACTTCGTGAGTTGAGATGTGGTGTCTAGTAGCAACCTCTTCATTCCTAGTGAGCTTTCTATGATAGACTATTATGTTATGAAATCCGTGGGGAGTTATGTCTAGCACCGAGAGGATATGAAAGGGAGGTGGATTACACTTCACGAGTTGAGATGTTGTAGTCCAAAGTACCTCTTGAGATGAGTACTCCTCGTTAGTAGAGAATTAGTTACTTAGTAGAAATCTCCTTATCCATTAAGTATGTGTCCACATAGGTGTAGCTATTGGGAAAGCCACGTAAAAGCTAAGAAGCATGACCTTACTCTAGGGAAGAGAGGATCTCTCATCCGATAGGGGTTAATATCGAGATTTCATTTCTAGCTCTCATGGTCTATGTCGGTTAAGCAAATCCCCCACAAAGAATCGATTGAACTAGGTCTTCTAAAAGAACGTACTACTTAGGGTAGGTGGTGGTATGGGACGCTATCTACTCATTGCACTAGGTAGGACCTTCTGAAAGGGAAGACTTGGTGCCAAACCTTCTAAAAGAATGTACTACTTAGGGTAGGTGGTGGTATGGGACACTATCTACTCATTGCACTAACTAGGCATTCCTAAAGGGAAGACTTTGGTGGTTTGTTGGGTATCTTTTAATGTCTTGCCATTGATTGAGGGGCTTGTTACTCCTTAGTTGAGTAAGCTGAAAGGGGTAGTCTTGAGGGTTGCTTTGGTGTATATTGGAGTAGGCATATACCTACTTCCTTCATATCTTACCTTTGTGAGTCTAAGGATAATTCCGAGGTAGGGAAACTCTTAAGGAAAATGAGTTTACTTTCTCTTTCGCTTGGTCTTGGAAGTTCACTCATTTAGTGTAGGATAGTTCATTGTAATTGCACAAGTTGAATTTATTGTGAATTCTTTAAATGATTCATTGTCAATGTTCAAATGTATTTATTGTAAATGCTTAAGGAGTTCACTATGAAGGTCAAGTTGGTTTACTGTAATGTTTCTTGTTGGCTTAAAATTATGTGAATTCTTATCTAAGTTGTAAATGATGGTTAGTATGATGTTTTGCCTTTGTATTCATGAATGTTTTACTTAAATTGCATGAAAAGCAATTTTTACTAAAATGTCCCTTTTTACTTGTTTTTCCATATGCCATACTTAGTTCATCGTTTTGTACTAATACCGTACTTTTCTATTCTATATAAGTATAGGTTGGAAGCTTTTGAAGGTTTGAAGGCTAGAAGGAAGAGCTTGGAAAAGTTTCTCCCAAGGCAAAGTATGTCCTCACATATTCGAGGGCATAGTCCCTTTTCTTAGCTTTACTTAAAGACTTGCTATGTAATTTACTTTAATGTAGAGGGACATGTCCCTAAGATATTATGTCTATTATGTTGTGTCTTTAAGTTGGCTTGTGAAGACGAGATTCTCTAAGTATTTATGAAAGATTGTCATTTATTAATTATTCGTGAAAAGTTTTAAATTTCCACACTACTTTTCATATCTCATGTGATGAACGATAGTAAAGGGCTTGTACAAGACCCCAAAGGGTCAAGTACGCCCGGTCACGAAATGAGGGTTCTTCCTAACTTCTAGAGGGTGCTTTCGGGTCGTGACACCTTTTGGTGACACGCCAAACGGGTGAGACGATCGTAACATCTTCATTTCTTCATTCTTTTAGCTTTTATTGTTCTTTTTTGCTCCATAGTGTCCATGCCTTGTCCCTAAGTTTGAAATACCTTAAAATCAAGGTTTTACTCAGTTTTAGAGACAATATGAAGGAGACCAAACCTATCAAAATATTTCCCTAAATGAGTCCAAATTATGGACTCATCAACACTCCAAACTTAACCTTTTCCTTGTCCTCAAGTAAAACTCAAGTTCATCAGTTTAAGAATGATGTATCAAATAGTGCTACACAACACTCAATCATGAATTCACACAATGAGACTAACTTACTCATGCAATGATCAAATGTGCACTTAAAGACTCATGCTGTGACACACCATTATCAATGATTTTCAAGTTCACGATACTTGCTTCAAGTGCAAGTTCAAACTCAACCAAAGTGATCAAATGCCCTTACATAATGAATGATTCAATATTGACACACAATGACACACAACTTAATGTTTTGGAATTAATTTCAATGCTCACTCATAAAGATGAACATAATGCATGAATTAACCAATAGGTTTGCACGTCTTTTTCAATTAGTTTAAGTTCACTTATGATCAAAAAGGTATTTTCTAGGTTTGTAACGGGGCTAAGTGTGTACGTATTGTCATTTAGGCTCGGTGATTATTATCCTTACGAAATGTGGTGCTCATAACACTTCCTTTGTCATTCTTTCCTTATTTTCTCTAGTGCTCATAAGTCATCCCTTTATTCACTTTCTACGGATTATTTATAAGATCCCATTTCTATAGTATTTTCATAACATTATTCCATAACTTTCTCTTTTTCATTCTTTTATCTCTATTTCTCGTTCTTTTTTTGTATGGATGAGTTCCATTTTTCTCAATACCATGGGTTAAATGAGAGTATTCTTTCACTCTTCGGCGTTCCTTCTGTTTTAACTACACCCCAACATATGCTTCTGTACTAAGTTGGATACTTAATCGATCACAAATCAAGAGGATTATAGGTAGAAGATTAACAAAGGTCATATTTTTATAAAGTTTCATCCAAAGAAAGGTAAGGTTCAAGGGGTGTTCAAAAGAGGTTGCACACTCACAAGGTACGCAACAAAAAAGGTATATGTGGAATTGGTTCACACTCTTCCAACGATGCCAAAGATCATATCATGAGTTCACATCACTTAGTCAACTGGACTAACGAGGAAAATTCTAGGTGTCATCATGCATGATTCACGGTAAGCTCATCATATAAGACATTGACACTAAAGTCAAACAAGACTCACACTTTTGCAAGTGTGCAATGTTAATCGCAAGAAGCTCAATTGGATAATTTCCTAATCACAATGAGATGCAAAGAGTTCATATATTTTCTAAACAACTTTACTTGGCCTCATTGTAGCCGCACATGCATGTCTGTTCGATTTAAAGAAATATCTAAGTCATTGGTATTGATCAAACTGAGGCTCATTTCTCCTTAAAATAGCCACATTAAAGTTCATGCCAGAGGTGGCAGAAAGAAGAAAAAATTTCAAATGGAACTTTTTTTGCAGTTTAAAAGAAAAGGAGCCATAAGCTCAAACATTCTCAAAAAGCAATATTGTAACATTCCAAAAAATGTACTTGTCTAATGAAGAGTCTATTAGGTTTTAAGAATACGTATTGGGGTACATAGGCATCTAAATGCCCAATATTGATTAATATTGGGCATTTTTAGAATATTGGATTAACGGTATGTAACAACTCTAAAATGGATATACTAAGTAATGCTTAATGTGTCTCGAATGCCTATAATTAGACCGGGTTCACACGGATTGATGCGCGTAGAACCAGACCTCTGAACCTTGCGACAGCCAAGCCAACTAACTTGGGGAGTTAGTTGAGCTAGGAAAGGTTGGGTCCAGCCATGTAGGGCTCCCGAATATGAAGATTTACTCGGATGAGTCTTTACCGGACTTAAAAAGGGGAAATCTTAATTTTTGAGGGTCTAGGGGTAAAATGGTATTTTTTCATACCAAGGGTAGTATCGTAATTAACCTAAATATGTAATTAATTATTTAATAAATACGGTGGAGGGACATTTTGGGTAGAAAGGGCCGAAATTGCCCATTGAGCAGAATCTTGCTCCACCCGGGTTCGAAGCTAGGTGGGAGCAATGATTTAACTTGATTAATTATATTGGTAAACTGATTTAAGTAATTAATATTTAAATATTGACTTAAGAAAAAGGTAAATCATATTATTTATTACTATTATTAATTAATAAATAGAGGGGTTTGGGTGGGGTCGACCTGGAGGGACCCGTTTCCGCGATGGGGATGTCACGGATTGACTAAGTCTAAACTACTTCACTTAATCCTAAGCCACGATAATTACTAATGAAGTATTCTGTTCTTTGCACATTCACGTTCATTCACTAAAGAATAAAAATAAGGAGGGGCATTAAAGTAACTTAATATATAGATTATAATCTAATTTTATCATTTAAAATGTGTTGAATAAGTCAACAAAAAACTTCCAACGAAAGAGGTACACGACCTCCACTAGCAGTGTACTCAATGTGCACTCTTTATTCATTGCATCTTCTAAAAACGTTTTTCAGCTATATTTTACAATTCAAAAACAGAAAAAATAAAATAAGCTTACGGATTCTAAATATTTCTAGGCGGCATAAATCAAAAACAAAAATAAAAAAATTGTACGCCTGAGTTCCTTAAGAAATCACGTAAAGAACTTCACCTGGGAACAAGAATCAAAGCTCGGAAGAAAGGTTTGTGTGCGGGTGGAAACGTGTGGTTGTGGCTGGTTGTAAAGGCTGAAAAGATATGATTTTTCTTCTCTCTTGGTCCTTTCCCAAGAGTTCCCTAAGGTTCAGTATGTATTCGAATCGAAAAACTAAGGTTGTCCCTGTTTCATGCCCTTGTCATTAGATCCTCTGAAAAGTGATGCATGTGGTTGTATGTTTGCTGGTAGACAATCATAGGAATGTTTGTAATTGTGTGTAATGTGATGTTTCCGGAAAGTGTATGATCATTTTATGTATGTCCAACAGTATGTATGTTTTATGTACACAATAATGCTAGTTATCATGAGAAGCATATTACATATTGTTTTCAAGAAAGTGGTGAATTAGGTTCTATGCATTTGTTGTGTTATTAGCATACGATGATTTAATTGGGATGTTCATGTACAAGAAAATAAAAGTAAATTCCTTAGTGAATTGGTTAAAAGTTTATGCAAAACTCTAAGCTAAAACGCCTAAGCTAAATGCAAATAAAGTGAATTAAAGGCATATGTTAATAGTATAGTTTCGGGTATTCTCTAGTAAAAATGAAGAAAAGTATATGCTGCCATTGAGGGTGGAACTCGATACCTTAAGATCTTAATACTAAGAGATTAAGCCTTAAACTAAAAGAAAAGAAAATGGGGTGAGAGAGGGGATTCGAACTTGGTCTGGTTGAAAGAAGCTTGGGAATAAAAGAAAAAAAATAGTGAGGGAAGGGGGATTCGAACTCGGCTCCTTGTCCAAGGGTGTGAGATACATAAATCACAGACCAAAATAAAATAATAAAAATTGAGGCCACTGGGATTCGATCCCAGATCCTCTTGGCCGAATGAGTGAAGCCATCTAGCACTCCGAATAATTACAAATAAAGTGCTGCCTAAGGGATTCGAACTTGGGTCCCTTGACTGAAATTGTGAGACACATTAAAATGAAATAAAATGCAGCCACTAAGGATTGAACTTGGGTCCCTTGGCTTCATGTGTAAAATGCATAAGTCTTACATAACATGTACTTAGATTGTCATGAAACACTTAGTCAAATAAGAGTAACCTGAATTGGGTAAGAACATGAGTAAATGGTAAGATTATTGAATGAACATTCACGTAATGAGGTGAGTAATTACATTATACTATGATGCTAATGGAAATAGTGACAACATGATAAGAGGCTAAGATGAATTGCTGAGAAAGTTAGGAGAAAAATAAATGTGGTGAGCGGGGATTGAACCCACAACCTATTGAATAGAAGAGAGAGTTAGGAGAAAGATAAAGGAGAAAAATAAATGTGGTGAATGGGGATTTAACCCACAACCTCTTGGATAGGTGAGAAAGTAAAGAGATAAATTAAAAGAAAAATAATGAGCTTGTGGGGGATTGAACCCACAACATCCTTGCCTTAAACAGAAAAAGGAGAGGAGAACAAGAAACAAATATTATGGGGTTTATGGGAATCGAACTAGGGTCTCCCAAATCTGAAAAATGCAATTATCAAGTTTAATATAAGATTAAGTGTGGTTCAAGGGATCCAAAATCGAGTTCCGTTGCCCAATTCTGTATTGACACATAAATCGTACGTAAGTAAATATTTAATGAATGCTGCCTCTAAAGATCAAAATCAACATCTTGGCATATCTACAAGATGCATATGTCTTGTACCACATAATCTTGGGTAAACATGAATCACTTAGACAAACTATGAATGAAGCCTCATGGCTTGTATGTGTGGACTCATAAGTCTAGCATACGTTTAAAAGTAAGTGAGCCTAAGATGTATGTGATAAAATGATGTAACCTTAGAAGGGTTAAGTAAGAGTGTGAAACACACTAAATGGCCAAGCGCATTGGCATATGATGAAATGAACATTCACGTGAAGGGGTGGGTAATTATTAAAAGCAAACGTGTTAAAGTTAATAAATGAGGTGACAATATGATAAGAGGTTAATGTGAAAGATGAGAGCAAACCCAAATGAGCCTAAGTAAATGTTACCAAAACGTACTCACCTATGAGTGTGTAAAGTTAAAGAAGAGACCAGTCTCTATGAACACTCTAACGAAAGTATTGAAGTTAATGCAAACTTAATACTAATGATGAGATGAGAAATCATCTAATGAGCTTTGATGTCCTCATTCTAGAAGACAGCTTCCATGATGTATGAGTTAAATGTAATGGAACTTTATACTGAGCACCGATAGGCTAGCTATGGGCAGTGATGCCTTCCTTCAGGAAGGGCGAAGGTTCACGAAACTCTCATGAGATGAGACTTTCCGGCATTGCCGGGTATGTGTATCCTTATATATCCTATTCTTTGAATCTATACTGCCAATATAGGGATCTAGCAGGGTTTGATTCCCTATATGCACTAGCATGTTTTGGTTCACTTTGGCCGGTGATTCCACCTATTTTCGGTGTGGGGATTACATACTAGATTTTATGATGCTCACATGATCTAAGTCGGTTAAGGTTAAAGTTCCTAAAGAAAGAATGAGGCCAGCCTCAACTAATGCACATAATGAAATGAATGATTCCAAAGGTGTTAGGATAGGATAATCAAGAGTTGAGCTAGACTCAAGTAATGACACTAGGTTATTCTTGGTCATTGCACAGCAAACCCCATGAGAGTCTTAAACTACATCCTAGGTATGACTAGTTATTGCACTAGTATATAAATGAATGAAAATGAAGTACGTATGAATGAATGAAGCAGACTCTGTGTTTGCTAAAGAAGTCTCCCTAGCTGAGGTCCAATATGTTGAGCCCTCATTTTGGGAAGTCCTAATGTCAAGTCCATGGTTCCAAGGTCTCATGGCATATGAAAGAATGATGTGAAATACGTGATATGATATGTGCAATACGTTATGTGTTGCTTGCAAAATGATAAGTATGATGATGCATGTTACTCTTATGGCATGACTTTACTAATCCAAATTTGGCAAGTCCACTGACTTTCCTAATCCAAATTTGGCAAGTCCACTGACTTTCCTAATCCAAATTTGGCAAGTCCACTGACTTGACTTTCCATTATTCATATCGTTAGGATAGAGCTTTTCTTAATCATGCATGTCTTTGGTGTGTGCTTGCATATACCCATACTTAGTAAAAGTGTGTACGAATCCCATACAACTCTATACTTTTAGGTGTAGGCACAGGCGGACGCTAGAGCTTATGATATGATGCTGCAGCCATCCAGACGTGGAGCATTCATCCGTACTTGGTAGGACCTCATGCTTTCGAGGATGCTTGCCCATTATATTCTAGCTTATATATAGGTTTGAGTTAGTTGAGTATGTTCCACTTGCGTTTCTTTCTCATCTTATTTCAGATATTGTATTGGTGCCATTTTGGCAAGTATACACTTAATGCAGTATGGAACTATTTCTTTCATTTGATGATCTAAATATTAGATGGTTGATTGTGGACATTTATGAGTTTAAGTAGAATGTCTTATATGAATGCTAAGTAACAAAAAGTTCAAATTTTCTGCTAAAATTAACCTAGATGAAGTAACGATGACGTATGTAGGCTTGTCTGCGTCCTCTAGAGGTCAACGACGCCAGTCTTGTCTGGGGTCTAGACTTCGATCGTGACAAAGTTGGTATTAGAGTACTAGGTTAAATTCCGAGGATAATAAGTTTACATTGACAACATCAAGTAGTTTCTAAGTCAGGGTAGTGAAGTGCACCACTATCCTGAATCAGACACTACATGATGCGTAGGAAAATTCCCTTCTTGTGATCTTATCGTGCCTTCTCTAATGTATGATTTCTTGGTTTTAAGAGCGTATCTAATATCAAATCTTGAGATTCAGAAAGATGAATACAAGGAGAAACACAGGCAGAGCATTAGAGGAGCAACTGCTGGGTAAACCAAATTCTTCCTTGGGCCCCAACTGCTGAAATGGAGATACATGTTAACCCAGTTGAGTTGACAGATGGAGAAGTAAGGACAGCCTTGGCACAGATGGCCCAAGCCATCACTTTACAAGCTCAGTCTATGACAGCCCAGGCAGAGCAACAAGGTGTTCCCAGGGAGAACCCTCCTTCCAACACCATGGCTAATAGGTTAAGGGACTTCACGAGGATGAATCCTCCCGTTTACAATGGATCAAAGATTGCTGAGGATATCGAGGAGGAGTGTAGGGAAGCTATGCTGCATGATAGAATGGACCTTTCCAAGCTTATGGTCCATGTCCAACAACTGATGAGGTTTGGCAGGAAGGGGAAGCTGATTCTGAGATATGTTGGTACAAATTAGATCCTACAACGTGTGGGTGAGGTGGCCTTTGAGTTGGCATTACCTGCGGAGCTCGATTCTGTTCATCCATTTTTTCATGTCTCTATGTTAAAGAAGTGCCTTGGTGATCCAGCATCGATTCTCATGTTGAAGGTTTGGGAATTGATGAAGACTTGTCCTATGAGAAGGTTCCTGTTGATATTATAGACCGGCAGGTAAAGCGACTGAGAAACAAGGATGTTGCCACAGTGAAGGTATTGTGGAGGAACAATCTTGTTGGGGGTGATACGTGGGAGGCCGAGGCCAATATGAGATTCCGCTACCCTCATCTCTTCAGCTCTTGAGGTTAGATTTTCTACTCTTAAGTCTAAGTTCCTTAACTCCTCTATTCCTGGTTATTATTGCCGGGCTCTGTATAATACATATGTTATGATATGACTGGCGTTGTGCTAGATTATAAGAAGTGTCATTCGGGGACGAATGTTCCTAAGGGGGGGATAATGTAACAACCCTAAAAATGTATATGCTAAGTAATGCTTAATGTGTCTAGGATGCCTACTATTAGACCAAATTCACATGGATTGATGCACGTAGAACCAGACCTCTGAACCGTTGCGACATCCAAGACAACTAACTTGGGGAGTTAGTTGAGCTAGGAAAGGTTGGGTCAAACCATGTAGGGCTCTGGAATATGAAGAGTTACTCGGATGAGTCTTTACCCGACTTAAAAAGGGGAAATCTTAAGTTTGGAAGGTCTAGGTGTAAAATGGTTTTTTCGAGGCTAAGGGTAGTAACTTAATGACCTTAAATATGTAATTAATTATTCAATTGATAAGGTGGATGGGCATTTTGGGTAGAAAGGGCCGAAATTGCCCATTGAGCAAAATCTTGCACCACCCTGGTTCGAACATAGGTGGGAGCAATGATTTAACTTGATTAATTATATTACTGAATTAATTTAAGTAATTAATATTTAAATACTTATTTAAGAAAAAGGAAAATCAGATTATTATTATTATTAATTAATTAATTAATGGGGCGGTTTAGGTCGAGTTGTCCCGGAGGGACCCATTTTCGTGATGGAGACGTCACGGGTTTGAACCCCGACGGAAGCAACATTTAAGTGGATTAAATTGAGGTTTATAATCTGATTTTTTGTAAGGGCAATATGGTCATTTCACTAAACTAATTAAATCAGATTTTGAAAGTTTGAAAGAGTCCTAAATGACTAAGTCTAAACTACTTCACCTAATCCTAAGCCACGATAATCACTAATGAAGTATTCTGTTCTTTGCACATTCACGTTCATTCACTAAAGAATAAAAAAAGGAGGGGCATTGAAGTAACTTAATATATAGATTATAATCTGATTTTATCATTTAAATTGTGTTGAATAAGTCAACAATAAATTCCCAAGAAAAGAGGTACACGACCTCCACTATAAGTGTACTCAATGTGCACTCTTAATTCATTATCACTTCTAAAAACGTTTTTCAGCTTTATTTTACGATTCCAAAAAGAAAAAATAAAATAAGCTTAATGATTCTAAAGATTTCTAGGCAGCATTCATCAAAAACAAAAATAAAAAAATTGTACGCCTAAGTTCTTTAAGAAATCACGTAAAGAACTTCACCTGGGAACAAGAATCAAAGCTCGGAAGAATGGTTTGTGTGCTGGTGGAAACGTGTGGTTGTGTATGGTTGTAATGGCTGAAAAGGTATGAGTTTTCTTATCTCTTGGTTCTTTCCTAAGAGTTCCCTAAGTTCAGTAAGTATTCCAATCGAAAAACTAAGGTTGTGTGCCCTTGTCATTAGATCCTCTGAAAAGTGATGCATGTCTTGGTATGTTTGTTGGTAGACAATCTTAGGAACGTTTTTAATTGTGTGTAATGTGATGTTTCCGGACAGCGTATGATCATTTTATGTGAGTAATTACATTATACTATGATGCTAATGAAAATAGTGACAACATGATAAGAGGCTAAGATGAATGAATGAGAGAGTTAGGAGAAAATAAAGGAGAAAAATAAATGTGGTGAGTGGGGATTGAACCCACAACCTCTTGAATAGATGAGAGAGTTAGGAGAAAAATAAATGTGGTGAGTGGGGATTGAACCCACAACCTCTTGGATAGATGAGAAAGTTAAGAGATAAATTAAAAGAAAAATAATGAGCTTGTGCGGGATTGAACCCACAACCTCCTTGCCTTAAAACGAAAAAGGAGAGGAGAACAAGAAAGAAATATTATGGGGTTGATGGTAATCGAACTAGGGTCTGCCAAATCTTAAAAATGCAATTGTCAAGTTTAAAATAAGATTAAGTGTTGTTCAAGGGATTCAAAATCGGGTTCCCTTGACCTATTCCGTATTGACACATAAGTGATATGTAAGTAAATATTTAATGAATGCTGCCTCTAAAGATCGAAATCAATATCTTGGCATATCACAAGATCCATAAGTCTTGTACCCATAATCTTGGGTAAACATGAATCACTTACACAAACTATTAATGAAACTTCATGGATTGTATGTGTGGACTCATAAGTCTAGCATACGTTTAAAAGTAAGTGAGCCTAAGATGTATGTGATTAAATGTTGTAACCCTAGAAGGGTTAAGTAAGAGTGTGAAACACACTAAACGGCCAAGTGCATTGGCGTATGATGAAATGAACATTCACGTGAAGGGGTGAGTAATTATGAAAAGCAAATGTGTTAAAGTTAATGAATGAGGTGACAATATGATATGAGGCTAATGTGATACTACTTCTCTACTTCTTTATAGTAATGTTGATGAAGCCTTGTATGGCATCATGTAGTATGGTCCACTTATGGTGGCGGTGTTTACTTTATTATCAGTATATATGTGTTGACCATGGCCATGAAGGAAAATTGATGAACATATTAATATGTGCTTATGATGATACAATGTAAAGGTTATGTTTATTTCCTATTCTAGTTGTGATTTAGTTTTAATGGCTACTGTATAATCATGTGTATATCCATGTTAGGGTAAAGTGTAGGTTCTTCCATTGATGAATTAAAATGGTTAATAATCCCTTACCTATGTATCCTTAGGTGAATACATGAATAGCCAGAGCTAGGAGTCTTAAGCGTAATATGAAATTGACTTGTCTCCTCTGCTAAATATGTTGTGTGGTCTATATTTGAAAGTGTAATGTAGTCTTAAGAGGATGGATGCCTCAATGTACTGTTGATGGCCATTATGTGATCATGTTGACCAATGTACACACACACTTACAAATTATGAATGCTTACAATGTATTAGATGTTCATAGTGTCTAATGAAAGGTTGTTCTCATGTTCACTAGTGTCTACTACTATGCACGTAAAGTATATGTATCTGAAGTATGTTATGTATTACTTATTAGGATGACGTGATAGCTGTACTAGTATGTGCAAGGGTATGGGACCTTGTCTATGCATTGCACATGTGTACCTTGATAGGATAGTTCATAGGTTTGGTTTCTATGTACATGAAAATGAATGTATGGGCATATTATGAAAATGATTTATATGATATGATGAAGTATGAATGTGCATGGAGTCTGTAACATTGCAGAAAATTACATGTTTAGTGAAGAGCCTAGTAGGTTTTTAAGAATGCGTATTGGGATACATAGCTATCCCAATGCCCAATATTAAGAAATATTGCGCATATTATAGAATATTGGCTTAAGGGTGTTAGTCAATTTCTATGTATACACAAGTAATTTAGAATACAATCAAAACTTGTTTAAGAATTGTACCTGCAATGAAGACCCTAAGCTAAAGATACACATATTCTTCATACACACCCATAAGGTACTAGTCATCCAAGTGTCAAACCTAGTACCATAGCACATAACCATTTAAAATGATCATGTAGATTAAGCAGTGCCCAAGGACATAGTGAGGATCCTTGGGACAATAAGCAAACATTCCAAATGAACATTACAAAATAGTTAGTTAGGAAAGTGCACGCAACACATGTGCAAGCACACGTGCAACCGGCCAAGGGACAAGCTAACCGATTCGGTTATAGCGGTTAGGGGCAGGCACACGTCTGGCTCCAGCCACGTGGGGCCAGCTCCCTAGACGGTCCAAGACTCTAAATAACTGACATAACTAACTAACTAAGCTAGTAAAAGCCAAAAATAAATAACTAAGGGACCCGACAACCTAAGACCTAACCGGGTGACATTAAGACAAGTAACTAACTAAGAGACATCCTAGTACCTAACCTAGGATAGTCCAAAGGGTTGGTTATGGTCCTAACAACATAGGGGTACTTTAGTAATTACCCTAGGTTACTTAATTAATTAAATTATCAACTTAATTAATTAATTTAATTGGTCATAACCAAAATCACTACGCAATTTCCAGATTTCGGTTAAGTCAAATGTTCTTCTAATTCTAGTAAATTTAGGAGGAGCATTTTGGTAATTAGCTAATTAAGTTATTTTAGTTAAGTTATATAGTCTAAGTTGAATTAGTTAACATTCAGTTCCTAAAGACTTAGACTCACGTTATTCATCAAAATCGCTACAACTAAAAACAAGTGAAAACGTAAGCAAACCCTAGGTGACTTCAAGCAAGTTCTTCAAGATTTTCGCGCAAAGTGCAAGGTGATCTTCGTAGATTTAATTCTACAGTAAGGAATGGGTTTTATCTCCTGTATTCCTTTATCCAAGAGTCTTTTCAAACATTTTCAAATCAAGAATATCGAAACTAGGGTTGTTCCCAATGAATCGCATGTTAATCTCCCTAGTTCTCCCGATTTCCGATTCTTGTAGTTTGTGTGATGTAAATCTCGATGCATGTTGTTTATATGTGGTTTTAACTGATCATATGTGTATGTTTTCGTAATTTATAATGTCGAATGAAACCTACATGTTAGATCCGCATAATTAGGGTGTTATCTACATGAATGTTACATGTTGTAATGCCTACTTGTGTTCGAGAAGATGAAATCGTTATATGTTGTTCATTGAATTATTTCATAGTCTAATTAAAGGTTAAGATTTGGATTGTTTAACATGTTAGATTACTATAATGTATTCATGATATAATTGACATGGCTAGTGATAATATTATGACAATATCTAGTGAAATTATGATTTATGCCAACAAATTGGCTAGCAAAACTATGTCCAATCATATTACTTCCAAATCATGTAAAGTCATACCAATATCTACATCAATGAAATCATAACATAGGGTATGTCAATCAATGGGACAAGTCCAAAAATACCCTATCCACACAAACTTGTGAACGTAATAGCATTGAATAAGTAGTTATAACTTTCATAAAGAATCGTACAAGACTATCAATAAACGTTGAACAAGTTAAGGTGAGTAATAAAATAAATAAAAGCTTAAGTTATGAAATTGACCTAATATAGAGTGTTAAAAGAAGTGAGACAAGTCTCAATTACACTTAATCGATTATGTCAAAAATATTCAGACAAGAGGGTGCTAGTATCCGTGAGACAAGTCTCACTCGCACCATGATGATAATGTAAGACTTAAGTTCATATTCATCAAGAAAAGAAAGGCATGACCAGTCATCCATAGAGTTAAGTAAACCTCATAACTAGAAGTAAGCTTCCATAATGTTTGAGTCAACTCTAAAAGATAATAAAGTAAAATAGATCTGAGTTTAGCACCGATAGACTAGCAATGAGCTTCTGCTAGCACATGTAAGCCTCATGAGACAAGATCACCACCCAAGTTGACCAGGGTCTCCGCATGTCTCCTAATCTTCGAACTATGTTTGCCAGCATAGGGAACTAGCTAATGGATGCCTCCACCTAAGAATTCTAGGCAGTTTTGGTTTCACTTTGGCCGGTGATTCCACCTCTTTCGGTGTGAGGAAGACACCGGATTTCATGTTTAGTTCACATGATCTATGTCGGTTAAAGCTTAGGAAAATATTCAATTCAGTATAGTCGTGAACCCCTATTTTTGATGTGGTAAAGACACTGACTTGGTTTCACTTTAGCCGGTGAACCCCCCTTTTCGGTGTTGGGTAGACACTGGACTTGGTTCACCTTAACAAGTGAACTACCCCTTTCGGTGTGGGGGAGACACTGGATTTCATGTTAGCTGGCATGATCTACTTCAGTTAATGCTAAAGATTTCTTTAAAGAAAGTGAGAAAGAATGAAAGTAGCGTGTTCAAAGTGAACAATAGATCAAAGAAGTAGAAATGTAAGTTCAAAGGGATCTAAGTAAGCAAGATCTTAAGAATGTCAATCATTCATGTTCAAGCATTTGTAATAAGGCCGATTTGGATAACTATTATTATTATTATTATTATTATTATTATTATTATTATTATTATTATTATTATTTCTGACTAGAGAATTTTTGCAGGGAAAAGCATCATGAGGCCTTCAGTAAGAAGCATTACATGGAGCTTTTTCAAAGAAAAGGGAAAATTCCCCAAAGGAAAACCTTCGGCCGAACCATTTGCAATCCGGCCATCTCCGAATGACCAAAACAAATTTTCACCTCTTTCGGTGTGAGGAAGACACCGGATTTCATGTTTAGTTCACATGATCTATGTCGGTTAAAGCTCAGGAAAATATTCGATTCAGTGTAGTCGTGAACCCCTATTTTTGATGTGGTAAAGACACTGACTTGGTTTCACTTTAGCCGGTGAACCCCCCTTTTTGGTGTTGGGTAGACACTGGACTTGGTTCACCTTAACAAGTGAACTACGCCTTTCGGTGTGGGGGAGACACTGGATTTCATGTTAGCTGGCATGATCTACTTCAGTTAATGCTAAAGATTTCTTTAAAGAAAGTGAGAAAGAATGAAAGTAGCGTGTTCAAAGTGAACAATAGATCAAAGAAGTAGAAATGTAAGTTCAAAGTGATCTAAGTAAGCAAGATCTTAAGAATGTCAATCATTCATGTTCAAGCATTTGTAATAAGGCCGATTTCGCTAACTAGTATTATTATATTATTATTATTATTATTATTATTATTATTATTATTATTATTATTATCTATTTCTAACTAGAGAATTTTTGCAGGGAAAAGCATCATGAGGCCTTCAGTAAGAAGCATTACATGGAGCTTTTTCAAAGAAAAGGGAAAATTCCCCAAAGGAAAACCTTCGGCCGAACCATTTGCAATCCGGCCATCACCGAATGACCAAAACAAATTTTCAGCTCTAGCTAGTCTACCACCTATAGACCCCTGATTTTTGATATCCCCTTTGCCTCCGAGGTCTTCGTCATAAAAACCCTTCAAGGAAGAAGCAAAACCTTGCTTGCATTTGTCACGCCCCGAGCTACCCCCGAGACGCGGACACGGAACCTAGGACCACAAGTGATCCCAAAGTAACCCTGCTGGCATGATCATGATCATACTAAAGATAATAAGCTGTTGCGAAAGCTAAATCATACTTAAAATGAAAAGATGGGGAATACCCATATTCTATAACTGAGATATTTGAAAACAATGAATTTAATACAAAAGAAATATTCACTCAATACTAAGCTGAATCTAACTATGTCTGAAAATAGCCTCTAAACTAGACTAGAAATGCTGGGACAAGCCCCAGCTAAATCTAGCAAAAACTAAAACTAAATGACTAAATACTGAAATGAAACTCATGATTG
The DNA here is from genome assembly GCF_001406875.1 of Solanum pennellii. Classification (NCBI taxonomy): domain Eukaryota; kingdom Viridiplantae; phylum Streptophyta; class Magnoliopsida; order Solanales; family Solanaceae; genus Solanum; species Solanum pennellii. Next base: position 57,474,595 of record NC_028641.1, read on the forward strand.
TTGTCCTCGGAGAATGAGGACTCACCACTTAATATGCTGAATTGGAGATCGGGAAATCGATCTATGCGTAATCTAGATGCTGAGAACCTAAACCTACATCACGAGAATATGTAGCGCACGTATGTATCAGTACTTGAAAGTTAGTGAGCATGTAGGATAGAGTAAAGTTGAAATAAAGCATAACTGAAACAGCACAAAAACACGTATAATAATCTGAACGTGATGTGCTGATTTCTGAGCTAACTGGATGCAATGACCAATTTATAACATGCTGAAACTGAATACTGAATATACTGGTAATTGGTCATTGCAGAGAGTTTGACTGAACTGTGGGAGCTACTAATAACCGTTAATAAAACCACATGAGCTAAATGTGGAGTCCGATGTATACGCCCCATCGAGAGGACCCAATATACCCTGCCAAAGGTATAAAGGCATGCTGGCGTGATCACTAAATTGATTGCCCACAGAGGGGACTTACAACCTACTTGGCTAGTAGTTCTGGGACTATTGGGTACGCTAAACCCTAGTCCAACTCGGTATTATGCTACTCCCAAAGATGTAAATTAATTGATTATATCTGAATTTCTGTAAATATTGGATAGCTCGAAACTGAACATGCAAACAGAGAATGCAATAATTAATCTGGTAATTATGCATTTATAACTGAGTCATGTATATCTGAAATGTCTGAAATATATGACCTAGCATGTGTAATTCAAGAACTAAAGAAATACAAAGCTAGGGTTCTGAAATTCATGCGATAATCTGTGTAATAACATGATAATCTGATTTGGAACATATATTTAATAAATTCATGAAGTTATATCAAAGTTCTAGAAACNCCAGGACTGACGGTCCGTCGTGAGCCCGACGCCCCGTCATTGGGTCCGTCGTGAGGGCCTGTTAGACAGACCTTTACTAAAATGGGCATAACTATTTTAGCAAGGTCAGTGGCTATGGAAACATAATTCTATTATCTATCTTTGGGTAGGTCATGGGAGACCTAATTCTTTTTGTATTAAAAGAAATGATTATTTAAACTTAACCCAACTGCATTTCCCCTTAACTGGTTGCAAATTTTCCACCTACGGACCGTAGGTCCACCTACGAACCATGCTGGTCATCCATAGCTCTTGTCAGAGAGTGGTTGAAGGGATTCTTGATCAACGGTCACAGACTACGGACCGTTGTTTGACCTACGGACCGTTGTTTGACCTACGGACCGTAAGTCCGTCCGTCGTCCAAGACTTAACCAATTTTTCTAGGCTGAAATTTTTGGGAGTTTCTGATACCATCGACAGTTCTGCAGGACGGACCGTGGTTCAGGCTATGGTCTGTTGATGCCACCGTTGGTAGCACCTGCAAATTTTTCTGAAAAACTAATTTTTGGTCTGTTTTGGCTACGGGGTGTTACATTATCTCCTCCTTGGGAACATTCGTCCTCGAATGAAGACTAAACTAGCTGAAATAGAGGGAGAGAGATGCAAACCCCACTACTAAACACTGAGTTCTGACTGAATTGAGTTTTGAGTACATGCAATTACGCAAAAAATGAAAGTACAAACTGAGGGAACATGATCCCAAAACTGAATTTACGCATGAATGACTGTAAAACCGAAGAGGAACTATTACCTTAAGCTGGAGTGGAATCGGAAGGAAAAAGGTAAGGATACTTGACTTTCATGGATGCTTCTGCTTCCCAAGTAGTTCCCTCTACGGACTGACTCCTTCACAAAACCTTGACTGAAGCGACTTCTTTGTTTCTCAACCTTCTAACCTGACGGTCAAGAATCTCAACTGGTACATCCTCATACGAAAGACTATCTTTCACCGCCACACTCTCTAATGGCACTATAGAGGCTGGGTCACCGACGCACTTCTTCAAGAGTGAGATGGTGAAGACAGGATGCACTGCTGCTAATTTTGTTGGCAACTCTAACTCATATGCCACCTTGCCAATCCTTTTCAAGATCTTTTAAGGGCCTACATATATAGGACTGAGCTTCCCTTTCTTTCCAAATCTCATCACCCCTTTCATAGGTGACACTTTCAGAAAAACCCAATCATCAACTTTGAACTCTAGTTCCCTTCTCCTTTCATCTGCACAAGATTTCTGACGACTTTGGGCTGTCTTAAGTCTATCTCTAATGAGTTGCACTTTCTCCATAGCATAAAGGACTGAATCTGGCCCTATCAAAGCTGTTTCACCTACTTCAAACCAACCAACAGGAGATCTACATCTACGCCCATATAAAGCCTCATAAGGGGCCATCTGAATGCTTGAATGGTAGCTATTCTTGTAGGCAAACTCAATAAGAGGAAGGTGATCATCCCAACTACTTTTGAAATCGATCACACAAGCTCTCAACATATCCTCTAAGGTCTGAATGGTACGCTCTACCTGCCCATCCGTCTGTGGATGAAATGTTGTACTACGGTTAACTTGAGTACCAAGACCTTTTTGAAATGACTTCCATAAATGAGAGGTAAACTGAGGACCTCTATCTGAGATGATAGACAAAGGAACCCCATGCAACCTCACAATTTCCGTAAGGTAAAGCTTGGCATAGTCCTTTGCCGAATATGTAGTCTTGACTACCAAAAAGCGAGAAGACTTAGTCATCCTATCAACTCTCAGCCAAATTGAGTCATGCTGTCTGCGAGTACGAGGTAACCCTGTGATGAAATCCATATTGATCACATCCCACTTCCAAGTAGGAATATCGATCTCTTGAGTCATACCTTCTGGTTTTTGATGTTCTACCTTGACTTGCGGGCAATTGGGCACTTACTCACAAAGTATGCTATATCCTTCTTCATGCCATTCCACCAATAGACTTCCCGCAGATCGCGGTACATCTTAGTGGCACCTGGATGAATAGAATACCTGGAGTTATGAGCTTCTGCAAGAATATGCTGCCTCAACTCTCCCACATCAGGAACACACAATCTACCTTGGCAGCGAAGTACACCATCTCCCCCTTGGGAGAAAACCTCTACTGTTTGATTGTTGACTGCACCCTTTAGTTCAAGCAAGATCGGATCACTCTCTTGCTTTTTCTTAACCTCCACTACCAAAGACGATTCTGCCCCATTCTGAACTGTTACACCGCTGTCTGATATTCTCATAAGGCAAACTCCCAAGCGAGCAAGCCTGTGAACATCCTTCACTAGCTCCTTTATTTTTTTCCTCGACATGGGCTACACTACCCATAGATAATCTACTAAGAGCATGGGCCACTACATTCTCCTTTCAAGGATGATAATGCACACTCATATCATAATCCTTAAGGAACTCAAGCCATCTCCTCTGGCGAAGATTCAACTATTTATGGGTGAACACATACTAAAGGCTCTTATGATCGGTGAACACATCTACATGAACACAATACAAGTAGTGTCTCCATATCTTGAGTGCAAACACCACTGCTGCAAGCTCGAGGTCATGAGTTGGTTAGTTCTTCTCATGCACCTTAAGCTTTCTAGAGGCATAAGATATAACTTTATCTCTTTGCATCAACACACAACCAATTCAAACTCTAGATGCATCGCAATAGATCACATAACCATCTGAAACCTCTGGTAGAGTCAAGACAGGAGTTGTAGTCAATCTAGTTTTCAATTCTCCGAAGTTTTTCTCACAATCATCTGACAATTGGAACTTGGCCATCTTCTGAGTCAACCTATTCAATGGTGAGGCTATGGATGAAAATCCTTCCACGAACCTTCTGTAATAACCTGCTAGACCTAAGAAACTTCTGATATCTTTAGCAGAGGTAGGTCTTGGCCATTGTTTCACTGCTTCTATATTTTGTGAATCTACGCGGATCCCTTCGCAAGATACAATGTGACCACGGAAAGCAACGGATTGCAACCAAAACCCACATTTACTAAACTTAGCAATTAACTGGCGATCTTTGAGAGTCTGCAGAACAACTCTCAAATGACTTGCATGTTCTTCCTCACTCCTAGAATAAATGAGGATATCATCAATGAAGACGATAACGAACAAGTCTAAGTACTGTTTGAACACTCTGTTTATCAAATCCATGAAAGCTGCAGGAGCATTGGTTAGTCCAAACGACATAACTACAAATTCATAATGACCATACCGAGTTCTGAAGGCTGTTTTTGGAATGTCACTATCTCTGACTCTGAGCTGATGATAACCCGATCTGAGGTCTGTCTTTGAGAAATGACTAGCACCCTGAAGTTGGTCAAACAAGTCATCAATCCTGGGGATGGGATACTTATTCTTGATTGTGAACTTGTTCAACTGTCTATAGTCAATGCACATTCTGAGAGAACCATCTTTCTTCTTTACGAACAATACTGGTGCACCCCATGGTGAAATACTAGGTCTTATGAAACCCTTATCTAGAAGGTCTTTCAACTGCTCTTTCAATTTCTTAAGCTCTGCTGGAGCCATTCTATAAGGAGGAATAGAAATAGGCTGGGTATCTGGAAAAAGATCAATTCCAAAGTCGATTTCCCTTTCGGGAGGAACCCCGGGAAGATCTTTTGGAAATACTTCTGGAAATTCACAGACTACTGGAACTGACTCAACAGATAGGGTTTCAAGACTAGAATCCTTAACCCGAACTAGATGATAGAGATAACTCTTACATATCATATTTCTGGCCTTACGGTAAGAAATAAATCAACCCATATGCGCTAGGCTACTACCCTTCCATTCTAAGATTGGTTCATCTGGAAACTGAAAATGAACAATCCTAGTTCTACAATCGACTGAGGCATAACATTAGTGTAACCAATCCATGCCTACAATGACATCGAAGTCTACCGTTTCTAACTCTACTAGATCTGCTGAGGTGACTTTCTGAGAGATAACAAGGCATTTCTGTATACCCGTCTAGCTATAACTAGGTCACCGAATGGAGTAGAGACTGAGAAGGGTTCTGATAGAGTTTTTGGACTGACACTGAATTGGACTGCTATATAAGGAGTTACAAAATAAAGAGTAGCCCCTGGATCTAACAATGCATAAACATCAAGGTCAAAGACTTGTAACGTACCAGTGACTACATCAGGAGAACCTTCTTGATCCTGGCGATCCTGAAGAGCATAAAGTATGTTCTGGCGCTGACCACCACCTGTACCAGATGAGTTACCTTGATGAGTTGGGAGACTTGTTGGTGCTGCTGAATTTGTAGACTGAGCTCTACCATTACCACCTCCTTGACCCTGTCTAGAAGGACAGTCCCTCAACCTGTGACCAGACTGACCACATCCAAAACATCCTTCTTTTCCTGCAAGACACACGACCGGATGGTTCTTACCACACTTAGGGCAAGTGGGGTAAGTGTTGGTGCCTGAAACACTTCCCTGAGACTTAGAGCGTGGTGCTCTGCCCTTCTTGTCATACCTATTCTTGGAGGATGGAACACTAGTTGATGAAGGGGCTGGAGCTGAAAACTTCTGCTGACCCTGCGACTATTTCCACCACCCGATTTCTGCTGAGAATAGTCATAGTTCCCAGTCCTAGCCTTTTTATTTTCCTTATCCTGTTCCCTAAACTTATCACCCTCAACCTGGTGAGCATGAGTCATAAGCCTAGAGATGTTCATATCTCCCAGCAACATAGCATTTCTGCACTCTGTCTTCACCAAATCTGATACTTCATACAAGAACTTATTCATCTGAGCCTAGAGTCAGCAACCATGTGAGGAGCATACCTGGAGAGTTGGTTAAACTTCAGTCCATACTCTTGGACTGTCATGTTTCCCTGCCTCAAGTTCATGAATTCTTGGGCCTTATCTTCTCTCAACTCTATTGGGAAAAACCTGTCGAGAAAAGTCTCACTGAAGCACTCCTAAGTAATAGGAGATGCATTTGCACCCCTATTCTCCTTCCACTGAGTGTACCAGATATGAGCCACGTCTTTCAGCTGGTATGACGCCAACTCAACCCAATAAGTCCAAGTAACCTGCATCACCTCAAACATCTTCATGATTTCGTCCAAGAAATTTTGAGGATCTTCATTAGTCTGCAATCCTAAGAACTCAGGCGGATTCATTCTAACAAAGTCACGGACCCTTGCTGCTGCTGATCCACTATTTTCATTCATAGGATCATGAACCCGATTGTTTTGATGGGTCATACTCTGAGCCAACATCTGTATGGCATTCCTGAACTCAGCATTGGAGACTTCTTGATCTGGGATTGGAGGAGTTGTGTTTGCATTCCTGACATTCGCATTCCTAGCGTTATCTCTACGAAGAGGCATGATCTAAAACATAGAACGTCAAGTTAGAATGGAATAAGATCATACCTTACGCACGATAAGAGTAACAAGAAAGTTAATTTTTTCCTAAAACACTTTATAGCCTCCCTAACATTAGATGTGGTGCACTTAACACCCATGAAAGGACTTTACTTAGTGTGGCTTTTTCAGACATCTTAGGACTCTTGAACCTAGTGCTCTGATACCAAGTTTTTTCAAGCCCCGAGCTACCCCAGAGACGCGGACACGGAACCTAGGACCACAAGTGATCCCAAGCTAACCCTGCTGGCATGATCATGATCATACTAAAGATAATAAACCATTGTGGAAGCTAAATCATACTTAAAATGAAAAGATGGGGAATACCCATATTCTATAACTGAGATATTTGAAAAAAATGAGTTTAATACAAAAGAAATATTAACTCAATACTAAGTTGAATCTAACTATGTCTGAAAATAGCCTCTAAACTAGACTAGAAATACTGGGACAATCCCCCGCAAAATCTATCAAAAACAGAAACTAAATGACTAAAGACTGAATTGAAACTCATGACTGTTGTCCTCGGAGAATGAGGACTCACCACTGAATCTGCTGAAGTGGAGATCGGGAAATCGATCTATGCGTGATCTGGATGCTGAGAACCTGAACCTACATCATGAGAAGATGTAGCGCACGTATGTGTTAGTACTTGAAAGGTACTCAACATGTAGGATAGAGTAAAGCTGAAATAAAACATAACTGAACAAGCACAAAAACAAGTATAATAATCTGAACGTGATGTGCTAATTTCTGAGCTAACTGGATGCAATGACCAATTTATAACATACTAAAATTGAATACTGAATATACTGATAATTGGTCATGCAGAGAGTCTGACTGAACTGTGGGATCTACTAATAACCGATAATAAAACCACATGAGCTAAATGTGGAGTCTGATGTATACGCCCCATCGAGATCACCCAATATACCCTTTAAAAGGTATAAAGGCATGCTGGCGTGATCACTAAACTGATTGCCCACAGAGGGGACTTACAACCTACTTGGCTAGTAGTTTTGGGACTATTGGGTATGTTAACCCCTAGTACAACTCGGTATTATGCTACTTCCAATGAATTCTGTAAATTAACTAATTATATCTGAATTTTTGTAAATACTGGATAGCTCGAAAATGAACATGCAAACTGAGAATGCAACAATTAATCTGGTAATTATGCATTTATAACTGAGGCATGTATATCTGAAGTGTCTGAAATATATGACCTAGCATGTGTAATTCAAGAACTAAAGAAATACAATGCTAGGGTTCTGAAATTCATGCAACAATCTGATTAATAACATGATAATCTGATTTGGAACATATATTTAATAAATTCATGAGGTTATATCAAAGTTCTAGAAACCCTAGGTTTAATCATGATAAGAGAATCAAAAACTGACTGAAACTAAGGACCCAATGGGTGAAAGGAACCCACTAGTGAAATCCCACATACCTTGTGATGAAATCCACGGAAAAATACTTAAGTTTCGGGGCTGGAAATGCTGGAGCTTGTGGCGTTCTTGAACTAGGGTTCTTGAGCTTTTTTCTCCTCTCTTGCTTCTAATTTTCTAAGTTTTGATTTAATGATTTCACTTGGATATGTTTTAATTATGTTTCTAGGATTAAACTGACTAAAATCTGATGATTTAGGGTCAAAACGACGTAACTTAAGGTTTAAATGGAGTGGAAAGGTCAAAAAGACCCCTGGGAAGGTTGCTGTCGGGCCTCACGACGGCCAGGACTGACGATCCATCGTGCGCCCAACGCCCCGTCGTTGGGTCCGTCGTGAGGGCCTGTTCGACAGGCCTTTACTAAAATGGGCATAACTATGAATCTTTAGGTACTTTTCATGAGATTTATGGACTTTTTACTCGGAGGTCTGATTTTAGCTCGGTCGGTGGCTATGGAAAGATAATTCAATTATCTATCTGTGGGTAGGTCATGGGAGACCTAATTCATTTTGTGCTAAGAGTAATGGTCATATTAAGTTGACCCAACTGCATTTCCCCTTAACTGGCTGTCAATTTTCCACCTACGGACCGTAGGTCCACCTACGAACCATGTTGGTCATCCATAGCTCTTGTCAAAGAGTGGTTGAAGGCAGTGTTGATCGATGGTCACGGAGTACGGACCGTTGTTTGACCTACGGACCGTAAGTCCGTCCGTCGTCCAAGACTAAACCAATTTTTCTAGGCTGAAATTTATGGGAGTTTCTGATCCCATCGACGGTTGTGCAGGACGGACTGTGGTTCAAGCTACGGTCCGTTGATGCCACCGTTGGTAGCACCTGCAGATTTTTTTGAAAAACTAATTTTTGGTCTGTTTCGGCTACGGGGTGTTACAGCATTCGCCTTTACGAGTACCTAGATACTCTTCTCCTCAAACCAAAGATTCTTACACCATGAAATCTCCAGAAAGCTTCAAAGAAGCAGTTGCTCCAACAACCGCCTCAACAACGGTAAGACTTCCAAAAGAAAAAGAAATCTTTAATATAATCTCTTTACAGGTCTCTCCCATATTGGCCCTTGATAAAGAGTAAGAAAACTATGAGGTAAATATCTTGTTAAAACCCTTTTTTCTAATAGAAATTACGACGATACTGATCATCCATTAAAAACCAGAAAATACTATGAGTTCATTCTCGTAGACACAGGCTCAATCAAAATTGAGCACAAGCTCAGTGATAATTACGATCCTGATAGTATTGCTTATTCTAAGTTTACTATCAAGAAAATATTGTCTCCTTTTGAGTAGAAAGTTGATCACTTGCATACTAAGATTAATGTGACGAGGGAACACAGTCCTCAGACATACAATTGGCATGACTACTGATCGGTCTGGTTCAATTTCATCTACCTACGACCAACTACTAATACGTGGTTTGTTAAGTATAGTCCAGAAGTGGCCAAAAAGGTTATTCCCAGATGGTTCTACAAGTGGTGGAGCTGTTTTGGCAGCAACAAATAGGTTTTACCTAAAATCTTTGCTGAATAATACAATCAGTTCCAGCAAGAGCAGGACATCTCTACTATCCCAGAGAACATTAAATTATGTAAATATTTTATTCAAAAATGAATTTCATATATTATTAGTTGGACTTTCTGTATTGCAAAATTTGACAGGATCAAATATCTATCGAAAGAAGTTCTAATCAAAAGATGGTCTCCAGCTCCAAAAGAAGCTTGGTTATCAATCGCCCGATCTCCAGAATATCTCCCTAAAGATCATTATCCAAAAATGATCTAAAGAAAAGACTACAAGTGGCCTTGTCTAATCTCGATTCTAACAATGAAGAGCAGTCAATAATGAAACTCATTGATGAAGCATATGTTTTGAGTAATTAAATTCAGTAGAGAGCTTCGGGAAAGCTTCGGGAAAGCTTCAGGAGAAAATTCAGGGATCTTAAATATAGGGCTTGTCTCTATTTAAAGGTTTTCATTGGATGAACTTGGCTTGAAACCAATTTGACTTCCACAATTTTTGTTGGCGTCTTCAATTTGTAGTGAAACCACATGAAGAACTTTTGGTGTAATTGTTCTGTTCGAGAACTTTGTTTATGTCACTGGTCGTAACTCACGCTGATTCCTTTTCGATGGGTTTCTTAAAAGGAGTAGCTCTAAGGATTTCTTTTCTATAAGGAATGCTTAATCCTTCTAAAGGAGGGGTAAAACGTCGATAGTGGCCTCTTTAGTGTACCACCTGTTTACCGAAACTTGAAGGAATGACTGGTGTCATCAATTTGGCCTGAGTATTCAAACCATTTGAAGAATTCTATTTCTGTGCCGAATCTTTTCATATCGGCATACCACTTATCTCTGAATGAGATTCTTTGTTCTAAAGTGTAGGAATCCTTATAACATTCCTTTCTCTTTTATGTTTAGGATCATCCCACCATTTTTTGACGATCCTTTTGTCAGGGGTGAAATCCCTTTCATTTATGAGGACTCCAATAAAATCCTTTTTCTTATGTTTAAGCGGTTGCATGTCGCTAGGAGTAGGACTTCCAGGTGTCATATATTCATAATACACCTTTAGAATGGTGTTGGAGAAATCTACGTCGTGGAATTTCCCATGCTCTAAAGCTTCAGTAGCTTCAGTAGCATCATCATCCTCCCAGGTTTTTGAAGAAGAAGGTCTAGCCGAGGAATTTCTTCAACCTGAAGAAGCTGTGCTAAATGAATTGGATCTTAAAAACTTAAGGTTAATAGATCCGTTAGAGAATTGGATGACACTTTCTAGAGAAGACCTAGAAGATTGGATAGGAAGGGGCTCGATAATAGATTCAAATTTCCAATCTTCATCGGGGAAAATCTCGTCCCAGTTTAATAATCTAGGGACGAAGGTGGTACTGTGTTCTTGGTTTGCTTCCATGAGCATAGTAACTCCTTTGACACTAGAGTTGATAGCCTTTAGGGCTATCGTGGTTTTCGTGAGCTTGTAATATACATGATATATCACAACTATTTCTCTGGTGTGAATCTTACTATGAATATTCTTTGTTTTGACGTTAAGCGTCAAGGTATCTATAATATAGGGATCATGGATATCTACCGAGAAGTTGGGATAACAGTTGAAGTAAACTGGGCCATTAGCGAGGTTACTTTCTAAAATACCTAACAGTGAATCATCAAAGTTATGCAGACGTGCTTCTCTAAGGAGCAAACAAATAGGAATATTCAGACCTTTACGGAAAAAAGGTTTGACGGCTACTTGAACAAGACCTATATGAAGAAATTAAATTCTCTTCTATATTTACCAATATCTGCAGCATTCAATAATTTCATAGTTTCTAAGGAATTATTAATAGTAGAAGTAGATTCACAAGTATTGATATTGTATTTTTTAAACAAATTAAAATTACCTATTTGGTAAAAAATTTCAAAAGGTTCCTTCGGGATAGACCAATTTTACAAATTATTTTCTTCCTTAGAGATAGATACATTAACAGAGTTAATTATGTGATTATTCATACAAAAGAGGACTGTCTTAGGCATGCACAGTTTCTAAGATTGATTAACTTAAGACAGATAATTTGGAAATCTGAAAGATAAGTTAATAAACAGTTAAAGTGGAGATCTGAAGACATAGGATCTTACATGCAAGAGGCTTAAGTCTGTGGATATTATGCAAATAGTCAAGTCATCTTGTTGGACGGACCACCAAGCAGTCTATACGCCACCCTAGGCTAAATGACCGCATTTCAGGCTGACCAAGTCCCAAATCCAGAAATTAATCGGCACCCTCATACTTAGACGCTTGTCTGCAACTTTGACTTTAACATAGCATAACCGTAGTCTATCATATCATAAACTGATACTGAGAATTCACATACACAAGAAATTAACATATTATCTATCATAAGTAGGACCAATCATTAAAACGTTAGCATACCCAGACAGAAAAGAAATTAGCTATTCATTTTTAACAATGTAACATGGTAATAACCAAGTAAATCCCCATAACCCTACTTAATCAAGTAACCCAATAAGAATCACATATAGTAACTTACTTCTCATAACATAACCTTCAACATATATAAGTTCATACTTTAATCAACAAGAACCAATTACACGTTCATACGCATCAAAATCATCATATAAAGTCATATATCTTTCATAATCATTTAAATACATAATATTGACCTCCTAAGGCTTCTATCAAGGAAAACCAGTGTAATACTAAGGTAGAGTCCCATACCCATACCTAAGTTAAGTATAACCCGTCAAGTCACCTTTGTTAGCCTATAAATCATTACTTCATTTTAGTTTGGGGAAAACTTTACTTAACCGGCATAGACCACATGAGCTAATGTGGAATCCGGTGTCATAACCTTACACCGATGGAAGGTTGTCTACCGGCCAAGGTAATACCTAACGTAAACGTAGCTTTCTATGTGGATCCACTAGCTAGTCTTCTTATGGGGCAATATAGTTCAAAAACTAAGATATAGGGAATTCCCTATACATACCTCTTTGTAATAGGGGCCTCATCTCATGGGAATCAATTAAATGAGTATCCCTCAATAGGGAGTCAACATCACATATAGTACCAAAGGGTAACACTTCCTCTATTGGAAAGCCATTATCTCCCATTGTCAAGTTTACTCGGTGCTAAGCTAGTCCCTTATTGAAATGTCTTTAGTCTATATTTATAAATCATAACTTAGTTTAGGTCATAGAGTCTAGCCCTTGTATAATCATCATCATAATAGCTCAATATGAATTGCATGAGTAAAAGCCTTTGATCACAACTCTCATAAGTAAGGTTAACACTTTATAGCCTTCAAACAATAAAGCACATTTGGCAATCATCATCATCCTTATTACTTTACATCTTAATCAACCACATAACCATACCAAGACATTTCAATTCAACATCATACCAACCTATGATTCCTTTACAAACATGCTCCAATACAATCATCATGACTTAACCACAATTAACCATAATTGAAACAAAGGATAAGGTCACAAGAATTACCAACTCTTCTTCACAATTTTACCTTCATCAAGTCTTACCATAAACCCTTACTTCAACCCAATTAGTTCATCAAATCACCACAACTCAATAACCAAAGTAATCACAAGTATAGAAGAGTCACTACTTCATAATTCAATAGTAGATCAAAGCTTAGGATTTAGTCAATTCATCATACCCTAGATAACCTATCAAGAACTAGCATGAAAGACTGATTATAATCCTAATTGGTTAATAAACAGCATATCAACAACATATACAAGTGATTCAATCCCTAAACAAGTCAATTGAATGAACAATTTACAATCTAAGTCAAAAACACAACCTAGTGTTAAGAACTTGGAAACATGTTCTTCAATTTGGGCAAGACCATCATCAATTACTTCAATAAAGTTAGAATACATGTTAATCAACCCATATTATCCTAAAAGAAACATCAAAAACTCAATTCATAACATCAAATTCGGAATTGGATGAAACCCATTAGAAATCACTAACTTCTAAAATCAATTGGGATGAACCCTTTGAGGAAAGAGATCTCAAAGGTGAAGAGATCCCATAACTTATTGTCTTGATGAGAAATTGAATATGAATTCACCCTTTTCCAGCCCCAAATCACCCCCTAGACTTAGCTTCAATGGAGTCTTCCAATAGAGAGAGAAAGTAGAGAGAAGGTAGAAAGATTTGTTTTAGAGTTGTGTTAGATTAATAAAGGTTGGCAGTATTCATATTGGGTCTTATATAAACTTAATTAAACTCCCTTAACCCTAATTAAACCAACTAACCCTCTAACTAATTAAATGAAACCATCTTAAATTAGACAGCAAACTCGACCCTCACAGACGAGACCCCGAACGACAGGCCATTTGTGAGTCGACGGGCTCTACCCCTCTCGTCCTGCACTCCGTCGTTGAGTTCAGAGACTATGAAGGCGAGGGGATTCCTCAACAGGATATGTATAGGACAACGGAGGCATCGACGCGTCGTTTTTCCACACACGGTCGTCTCTTTTGCCGTCGATTGCACACTGCCAGGCAATGTTGCTTCTAACACTAGGGTCCTCCTCAAGGGCCCTTGGTTGGTCCTTGGGAGTCCTACCCGGAAGTTTCAACCTTGAAATATCCCTAACACGTGTTACACATACTTTTACCAGATTTTGTTAAGTTCCGACTCTTAAAATCTAGTCAAGTAGGACAAGGCACACTAGCACCTCTATGGACCAACTTTCGGACGTTCTTAAACATTTTGATTCCAAAACTTCATAAGTGACCTATTTTCATGAAACTAACCTTAAACAGTGTCTAGACTTCCCTCCACCTAGGTTAGGCTTAACGACACGTCTTACGTTTTTGAAATGTTACACTTTCCAAATGAACCTTCCAAAATAGTTAGTTAGGAAAGTGCACACAACACATTAGTATGAACATGTGAAAGCACACGTGCAACCGTCCAAGGGACAAGCTAACCGATTCGGTTAGACCGATTGGGGACAGGCGCAACTCCGGGTCCAACCACATCGGGCCAAGCTTCTTAACCGGTCCTAGACTCTAACAAACTGACCTAACTAACTAACTAACCTAGGACAAACAAAAAATAACTAACTAAGGGATCCGACAACCTAAGACCTGACCGGGTGACATTTAGACAAGTAACTAACTAAGAGACATCCTAATACCTAACCTAGGATGGTCCAAAGGTTTGGTTATGGTCCTAACAACATAGGGGTACTTTAGTAATTACCCTAGGTTACTTAGTTAATTAAATTAGCAACTTTATTAATTAATTTAATTGGTAAAAACCGAAACCACTAAGCAATTTCCAGATTTTGGTTAAGTCAAGTTTTCTTCTAATTCTAGTCAATTTAGGAGGGCATTTTGGTAATTAGATAATTAAGTTATTTTAGTTAAGTTATATAGTCTAAGTTGAATTAGTAAACATTCAATTCATAAAGACTTAGACTCACGTTATTCATCAAAAATGCTACAACTAAAAACAAGTGAAAGTGTAAGCATACCCTAGGCGACTTCAAGCAAGTTCTTCAAGGTTTTCGTGCAATGTTCAAGGTGATCTTCGTAGATTTAATTCTACAGTAAGGTATGGGTTTTGTCTCCTGGATTCCCTTCTCCAAGAGGCTTTCCAAACGTTTTGAAATCAAGAATATCTAAACTAGGTTTGTTCCCAATGAATCGCATATTCATCTCCCTAGTTCTCCCTATTTCCGATTCTTGTAGTTTGTATGATGTAAATCTCGATAAAAGTTGTTTGTATGTGGTGTTAAATGATCATTATGAGTATGTTTTCATAATTTATAATGTAAAAAATGAAGCCTACATGTTATATCCTCAAACATAAGGTGTTATCTACATGAATGTTAAATGTTGTAATGCCTACTTGTGTTCAGAGATGAAATCGTTATAAGTTGTGGATTGAATTGTTTCATAGGATAATCAAACGTTAAAATTTGGCTTGTTTAACATGTTACATTAATATAATGTTTTCATGATATAATTGACTTGGCTAGTGATAATATTATGAAAATATCTAGTGAAATAATGATTTATGCAAACAAATTGGCTAGCAAAACTATATCCAATCATATTACTTCCAAATCATGTAAAGTCATACCAATCTCTACATCAATAAACTCATAACATAGGGTATGCCAATCAATGGGAAAAGTCCCAACATACCCTATGCGCACGAACTTGTTAACGTAACATCATTGTATAAGTAGTTATAACTTTCATAAAGAATCGTAGAAGACTATCAATAAATGGTAAACGAGTTAAGGTGAGTAATGAAATAATTAAAAGCTTAAGTTATGAAATTGACCTAATATAGAGTGTTAAAAGAAGTGATACAAGTCTCAATTACACTTAATTGATTATGTCAAAAATACTCACATAAGAGGGTGCTAGTATCCGTGAGATAAGTATCACTCGCACCACGATGATAATATAAGACTTAAGTTCATATTCATAAAGCAAAGAAAGGGATGACCAGTCATCCATAGAGTTAGGTAAACCTCATAACTGGAAGCAAGCGTACATAATGTTTGAGTCAACTCTAAAAGATAATAAAGTAAAATAGATCTGAGCTTAGCACCGATAGACTAGTAATGAGCTTGTGCCAACACATGTAAGCCTCATGAGAAGAGATCACCACCCAGGTGGACCAGGGTCTCCGCATATCTCCTAGTCTTCGAACTATGTTTGTCGGCATAGGAAACTAGCTAGTGGATGCCTCCACCTAAGAATGCTAGGCAGTTTTGGTTTCATTTGGTAAGTGATTCCACCTCTTTTCGATGTGGGGAAGACACCGGATTTCATGTTTATCTCACATGATCTATGTCGGTTAAAGCTTAGGAAAGTATTCGATTCACTATAGTCGTGAACCCCTCTTTTCGGTGTGGGAAAGACACTGAATTGGTTTCACTTTAGCCGATGAACCCCCCCTTTTCGGTGTGGGGTAGACACTGGACTTATTTCACCTTAACTAATGAACCACCACTTTCCGGTGTCAGGGAGACACTGGATTTCATGTTAGCTCGCATAATTAACTTCAGTTAATGCTAAAGATTTCTTTAAAGAAAGTGAGAAAGAATGAAACTAGCAAATTGAATAGTAGATCAAAGAAGTAGAAACATAAGTTCAAAGTGAGATAAGTAAGCAAGAGCTTAAGAATGTCAATCATTAATGTTGATAAGAATGAAGTTTTAACAAGTTAGTGGTTTATGCCAATATTGGAGTATGAATATGTGCCTCAAAGATTAATATATTAGGTAAACAACCAATTAATGGGCATAGCCAATAAATAGTGGCTTATAAATTTATTCATGCCCAATTTAACAAAGAATAAGAAGTATAACTCATGAGTAGAGTTTAGTCTTGTGAATTACTTACTCAATTCGTTGTAGGTATGGGACTACAATGAATCATTGCACTTATAAGTAAAACATAGGATCTAAGGAGATCATTGAACTACACAACAGAAAGAAGAAAAGACTGAAAAATAAATTAAGTCTGGGAATAGTAGCTCTCGGCCTAAGGGAGCAATAATCATAAAATTTTGCTTAAGTTGTTCTAAAATTATGTTCATGATTCCAAGGTCTTATATTCATATAGAAAATGACTTGTGTGCCTTAATTGCATGAGAACATGTCATATTCATAGCATGAATCATAAATAACGATTTAAGAAGTAAAGTAACTTAACTTTCCAGAAATGGCATGTTGCTTTAGGAAGAGATTTCCTTGATCACGCCTAGTCCTTATGTGTTTATGTGCATACACTCATACAAAGTACAAGTGTGTACTAACCCATATATTATTACTATTTTTATAGGCACAGGCTCTAGAGAAGACTGAAGATTCGACAAAGCTGTTTGGATTAGCGATCTCAAGACTTTGGTAGGTCCTCTTGAGTTCGAGGATGCTACACTTTATTATTCTAGCTTTATTACATTAGACATAGCTGGTGGATGTAGTCCCTAGCGTTCCATTTCAAATATTTGTTCAAGCATTTGTAATAAGGCCGATTTGGCAAACTATTATTATTATTATGATTATCTATTTCGATTGTTTAATATTTAATAGATAGTTGATTTAGTTTGAGATCATTAAAATATCACTCTTATGCAGTATATATATGAAGTCTATGTATACTTCAATAAGTAATTAAAAATTTCTAAATTTTCTGCAAATTTAACAATATGAATGTGATGAAAGTTAAGAAGAGGCTTGTGTGCGACCTCTGAGAGGTTAACGACGCCGGTTGCGTTCGGATTCCAGAATCCGGGTGTGACAGAGTCTTAGTGGGTTTATATGAAAATATTGCTCATATAGTTATGCCTATAGACATATTCCTTGATATATGAACATGTGTGACCCTTATGTGTTATGTGAAAGGTTTGCTCACATATATGTACACACACACATGAATGATGATCTAGTAAATAGGCAGGCCTTGAGAGGGGTGCCCAAGAATACTCTAAAACTAGATAGGTGATTGAATATTCTATACGCATATGAGGAATTAATATCCTAAGCCTATGTTTTATGAAAAATATAATAAAGACTTTTCAATAAAGGGACTTAGCTTAGCACCGAGTGAACTTGACATTGAGAGGTGTTGACTTCCCTTGGAGAAAGATTCACCATTGTTAAAGTATTGACTTCCATTAGAGAAATACTCACCTATGGACCCACATGAGGTGTTGACTTCCCTTTGAGGAAGGTTCACCCATGTTTTCTCATGAGAAGGAGGCCCCAATTACAAAGAGGTATGAAAAGGGAAAACATATCTCTTAGTTCTATAAACTATGCTTGCCACATAGGATCTAGCAAAGTGAATTCACTTAGGATGCTAGGATATATGTTAATATTCTACCTTGGCTAGATCGGAAAAATATTGGTGTAAGGCTCTACAACATCAAATTCCATGTATAGAACCCATGGTCTTAGTGTCGGTTAACGCTATAGTTTCCCTATAGTAAAATGAACCATGGAAATAAATAACTAGGATCCTAACTAGGATGACTTAAGGGAGGTTACTTAGGATAGGTGGAGATTGCACAAGTATCTCCTTAGGAAGTCCTAGAGAGGTGACCTAATGTATATAATTATGTTTATGTCATTTTGCATGACATTGTAGTATCTATCTACTTGTTGTGAAGATGTGCATGGTATGAATCTAGATAATGTGATCTTATCTTTATATGCACTATGTTGGTCTAAATGACTACATGATGAAGGTTGTTGACATGAAGTTGTCTTCAATTATATGTTGATGCATGAATTGAATGTTAAGGTTTGTGGTCTCGTGATGGGTTTACTAGGTATGTGTGAGGTTATAGGGACTCACATGTACATTCCACTAGCAGACTAAGATTGGGGTTATGAATAAGGCTTAGCTTACTGTAATGCCTTATGGTTTTGACTTGAATGTGTCTATGTTGTACTATACTTCTATGATGGTATGTGTTGGATAATGTAGGTTATATGTATGTTTCATTGTGGCCTTAAGGTGATGCATTGGACCAAGTATCACTAGAGGGTTACTTGGCAGGTTAATGAATAAAAGAGAAAATAGTTCATTGTTATGGGGAATAGCTCACTGTAAAGTGACCTCAACTATGGTATAAATTATATGTATGATTTTATATGAGGTTTAGACTTTGATCATGTCTCTATGAAGTATGTGAATTACATAAATGATATTGTATAAGGGTTTTGAAAAGATTTTACTCTAAATGGCATGAAGTATGATTTCAAGAAAATGTCCCTTTTAAATGCATAGTTGCCATACTTAGTGCATTGTACTAATCCCATTCTTCTGTAATTTTTACACAAAGTGTAGGTTATGGATGCTTAAAGGGATGTCTATATGATAGATGAGCTTGATATGTGATTCCCAAGCTCAAGGAAAGGAATCCTTAAGTCCAAGGATTTCCTATGTTATGGTTTACTGTAAAGTCTTAAATATTGTACTTATGTTTATGTCTTAAGGGCCATGTCCCTAATGTATTCTAATGTTGATTGAGTGTAAGATGGCAAAGAGACTTAAGGTCTAAGTATGTAATATGATATTTTTTTATATATGAAGTAAAGCTTCTAGCATATGATGTTCTATGAAAAGTTTTAAATTTTTCGCTAAATTTACTATGTCAATGCGATGAATGATAACTATGGGCTTGTATAAGACCTCCGAGAGGTCAAGTACGCCATGTTACTTCTAGGGGTGCTCCCCGGATGTGACAGCCTAGGCCTACCATGTCAAGAGATCACATTTACATAACTTTCATGCATCAAGTAGGGTCAACTAGGTCTACCTAAACAAGACAAAATATCAAAATGTAAAGACCCTTCATAGTCCATGATCATCACATACCAACATTTAGAGGGACATGCTTTCGTTTATTATATCACATATCTTTATACAAAATCACCTCAAGATCACATGATCAACTTCACATTATGAACATTTCACAACATCACCCATATGTCACATAATAACTTCACTTTATACATTCATATAAGCCATAACTCCTTGCACATAGTCACATTACTTCGTTTAACCAACTTCACATTATACCTTAACATATATCCTAACATGATACTACTACAATTCACATAATAATGGCGACAAGGCCATGATCACAATTAGAAAAACAAGTAAACATCACCACCATAAGTGGACCATACCAATTGTAACGACCCTCAAAATGAACTAGGATGAACTAGAGACTCACATGGGTTTTACGAGTTAATTACTTGTTAAAATGATGAAATATATCCTTTGAATTTAATATTATAGAGTTTGGAATTCAAACGTCAAAGGACGACCAAGACGTCCGAAAACTAGTCTTTGTGTGCTAGTGTGTCCTTGTATGTTTTCCTTGTTTTTATGTCTAAAAAAAGTGGAGGTGACACTAATGTCCTAATAAACATGTGTAGGGTCAAAACATTTGTTTAGGAATCCCCAACGACCACTCTAAGGGTCCTCTAAGAGGAACGGTAGTATTGGGCAGCAGCTCAAGGGAACAAGTCCACATCGCTACCTTTTCCCCCAAGGCCAAATTTTGCCTACGCATTGCGGAGTCTGTCGCGGACTCTTCTGTCTGACCCTATTATTTTTTTGAATTAATGGAACACCTCTACACAACGAATTTGTTCCCTAACGTCACCTGCTTCGGTTAAAGTTAAATTGGACGGTTATTTCGAAGTCCAAATGATGTAAGGGTATTTTAGGAAATTTTAGAGATTTATAATAAACAGTTTTTATGTCATATTTACCACTATTCCCATATCAAAACACAATACCCAATGAGTAATCAAAAACCCAAAACCCTCTTCTCTTGCAAATTTTGTCAAAACTCCATTGGAGGCTAAACTCAAAGCTAAAGCTAGAAGATGAGTCTTTAATAAATAAGGTGTGGTAACTCTTTATTCTTGAATAACCTTTCATTTAAGGATTTTTATCAAAGATTTTCCAAAGAGTTCCTATGATCAAATTTCCCAATTTTAAATCTAAGCATGAGTTCATTGAAAAACGATTTTCTAAGTCATTATAATGATGAATTAAAGTTGAATTTATATTTTATTAAATATTTCCTATGGAATTAATCGAAGAATCCATGATCTCCCTAAGCTTTCTATTTATCCTATAAAGTGGGTCTTGTGATCCTAATTGCATATTAATTAAATTAAACTTAGATTG
Source organism: Solanum pennellii (assembly GCF_001406875.1). Taxonomy (NCBI): domain Eukaryota; kingdom Viridiplantae; phylum Streptophyta; class Magnoliopsida; order Solanales; family Solanaceae; genus Solanum; species Solanum pennellii. Next base: position 57,495,577 of record NC_028641.1, read on the forward strand.
TGATGTAATTTTGAATGTTATTACTATCATTAACTAATGGTTTTGAATTTTTGAGGATTGATCTATGATTGATCATGTCTTGTAGAATTGGTAACTTGACCTAACTTTTAGTCTATAGTATTGGAATTGATATTGTATGGTTTGGTCCACTTATGCTGGCGGTGTTTACTTATTTTTTATCAATACATGTTTTGATCATGGCCTTGAGGGAAATATATTTAAAGTAAGTTGTTACTATGATGATCATGAGTATGAAGTTTATGTATGTAGTCCTCAATGTTAATATCATGATTTAGGTGTATTGATAATGTGAAGTATAATGTGAATATGGATGTTAGGGTAAGGTATGGCTACATGCGTGATTGTGATAAGTATTCAAGTAGAATGACCCCTACCTATATAACCCTATATGAATGTGTGATACTTTACATGTTAGGGGTTGTTTATTCAATGTTAAATGTGCTCTTGTCTCCTACGATGAAATGTGTATGTGTGGTCTATAGCCCTTAAATGATCTATATGTAAGTTGTTAATAAATTGGGGATAATATAATGTTTTGTGATCCTTGAAGGGTAGTTTACTAAATAACAATGTTATCGCCATTATATGATTATGAGGACCAATATGTAGACACACTCCATGCACAATTATGAGTATGACATATTTTATGGTGTCCACTGAAAGGATAATTCTCATATGCACCTTTATATATTATTTTGCATGAAAAGTATATGATTAATAAAGTATGAACATGTGTTGTCTTAAGGTGTTTATGTGAAAGGCGTTCTCACATATGTATACACACATGAATGTATGAATGAAGTATGTTAATGATTATCTTGTGAATGAGAGTCTCTTGAAAGGTCTCATCAGTTGTACTCTACACTAGACTATGTTATGAATATGTTATGATTATATGAAAGAACATTCTCACATAATGTAGGTTCTATGCTGAAAGGTCATTCTCATCTTAGCAACCTTTGATATATATGATGTATAAGGGAATTAAGTCCCTAAAAGCTACTTTATGATCTAACGTTAAACAAAGGCTTAAGTATGTAACAAGAGTTTGAGCTTAGCACCGAGTGAACATGAAAATGAGAGTGGGGGCTTCATGTCTAGCAAGTCCTTCTTCCCACAAGAGAACCTTCATGTTTAGTATGTCCGGATTACAAACATAGATGTTGTCTCATGAGATGGAAACCTCCACGTCTAGAAAGTCAAGGTTTCTATTAGCAATCTCCTTGTTCCATAACTACGCCCCGTAGATCTTAGCTAGTGGATTCACTAGATAGCTAGTATGTATGAAGGTTTTATCGTGACTAGTAGTACCCCCTCTTTTCGGTGTGGGGGTAGAACACTGGATTCCATGTTGCTCACATGGTCAATGTAGGTTATGGAAATGTCTCCCAAGAGTTTATAATGAACTAAGATATGAATATTAACTCTAGTCATGATTCCTTGAGAAGTTTACTTAGTATAGGTAGGACCATGGACCCTACCCATGCATTACACAAGTAGAATTTAAGAGTGGATAGGATTAGAGTCTCTTATGAAAGAAAGACATATGTATATGTATGATTAGTATGAATGCATATTTAGGTTGAACTTAATATCAATACATATTAATGAAGTATGTTGGTCTTATGTATAATGTTAAATGAAGATGTTATGACTTGATGAATATAATGTGCCTACTCTAGCGTGACTTCCTAGTAACACTTGATGTGAGTAGTATTATGGGATTCTACTTGCACATTGCACTAGTGTGACTTGGGGTTGTCTTAGGTGATGTTTCTTATGTAAAGATTATGTCTTATGATGTGCTTATGACTTTACGAATATACGTGGTTGGATTGATGAAGGCTATATGAAACTTCACCTTTGGTTAGCTTAAGGTGATACATTTTTACTAGGTATAACTTAAGGGTTGCTTAAGGAAAGGAGTTAACATAAAAAGGAAGGTAATGTATGGTGTGTATTCAATATATCTCAATTGTGATAAATGCCTTCCATGTGTATGTTGTGCCTATTGTATCAATGTTCATGATGTTTTCTATAAAGGCATGATGCATGGTTTCTCTAACGACCGTGGAGCACACCCTAAAAGGTACATGGTGTACTTGAACTCTCGAAGGTCTTATACAAGTCCTTAGACATCTTTCATTGCATATGTATGGAAAGTATCACGGATTAAAAAAAAAATTCAAAAACATAATGTGAAAGTCATTTAATAAAATGAAAGTCCTTCTAACATATGTCTCAAAAACCATTTATGACAACACGAGTACAAATGTCTTGGGACATAGCCCACAAAAGTCTAAATATAGTAAAGAACATAAAAGACAATATATGGGTGCTCTCTTCGGATGCTATGAGGACTCACCATTCTTCACTTCTTGAAATTCTTAGAAACTCTAACTTCAAATCAACTCAATCTTCTCAAGACCCTACATTAGATTAGAATGTAGGTAAAATATGTGTTAGTACGAAATCTACCAAGTATGGAAACAATCTTACCAAACATAAGATGTCTCAAAGGTTAGTCAACAATAAACGTAATCATAAGCGATAATAACATGAAAATAACATGAATATATAAGCATAATTAATCATCACATAAGCATATGTAAGTTCATACTTAGACCATTCTCTTTCCTACTCAAATGAACTACTTCACAAGACACCTCCTAGTATACTTGTGCAAGGCAAAGATAGCATCACACACTAGTACTTAAGCTAAGTACCTCTGTTTGGTCATTCTTCATCATAATCTACTATCATAATTAAGACCTAAGTTCTTCATATTATATGAGCACTATGACCCTAGATCACCTCAAGGCACCCTTGTGCAATGCATGTGAGGCATGTCATTCTATCTTACACACTAAGCATATCTTAAAGTCACCCTATTCCCTTTCATCAGCTTTAGGTGTCACTAGTACACCTACTTCATATGGACAAGGAACTATAATCTTAAGTCAATCAAATCATGGAAGGCAACTATAGAACTACCCAAGCTAAGCATACATCACATAAAGTGTAGGTGGTGGTGGCTTATGGACCTTTCATAGAATAGCTTGAATTACTATTCAAAGTTCGGGTGTGTCCTTACAGATTCAAGGACCATTATGTCAAGAGTTTTCTTTAAGTTCATGTACTATATAGTAGTTGCTTTTGTATTTTTAAGGGTCATTTCCCTATTGTGTTGTAGTCGTGTTGTAAGATCTCTACATTGAGATTTAGTACTTCCATTTTATTTTAAAAAGATTATATATAAGATGACGTTTAGTCTTGTGTTATGGTATGAAAAAGTTTTAAATTTTCTGCTATTTTAATGATAATGTGATGAAGGTATGCTAAGGGCTTGTACAAGACCTCTGAGAGGTGTAATCTCGGGTCATTACAAACTTGTTATCAGAGCATAAGGTTATGAAATGGTCTTAGGATTTAAAGTCTCATGATCCATGCATTGTACAGTCTAGTTCATCGGTGTGAGTTGCGACGTATCTATGAGCGAGAGGCTATAGGAAGATAGAAGTTTCACTTTCTTCATTAGTCTTGTGTCATGCCATAGAGCTTAACTCTTTATGATCTCTCTATTAATTCCCTTGCCCGGTGTTCTTCAAGATGTTATTGCTTGGAAAGGGTGATGTTGCAAGGTTTGAAGGATAAAAAGGTGAGTTTTGATGCTTATTATGGTTTTGTGACTAGATGAGTATGTGTGAAGGTGGATTTAGAAGATATGGTTCTGATGCCAATTATTGCTATATGTGACATACAAGATTTGAGTAATTATATTAGAATGTTTTTTTGTGATGCAGTTCTAGCATGATAAGAGTTTTTATGGTTGAGTGAAATCCTCTCTAGGATAATAGGTTAATTTATGGTTATGTGCAAAGATAGTAGAAAGTTATGGTGTAGACTTGGGAAGTTTTGGAGGAATGTGATATATAAATGGTAAGAGTGGAAAGTTGCTCTTTTATATGAGTAATGTTTCATGGTTTTCCTTGTGTTGGATTGGAATTCTAGTATGAGCTTACTCCTAAGAAGGGAAGATAGTGTGTTTTTCCGTGAAAGGTGATTTTGAAGTATGCTAGTTAATGGGAAAATACGTGTGACTAATTGATGAGTTCCCACATGTGAACCTATCCTAAGAGTGGAAAAAGGGAAGAAGAATTTTATTCCATAAGTTGGGATTATGATTGGCTCTAAATTGACTTAGAGGGATGCATGTACCCCTTTAATCATAGGGAGAAGAAGATAATTGATGTTGACCCACTTTAAAGATGTTAGTTGTCTTTTAAGCTTGATCTTAAGTGTGGTAATTTGAGAGGATTACTTATACAATACCTAGGCATCGTTGTTTGGATAACTCCACCAAAAGTGATTATAAGGGTTGAAATGGGCTAAGTGTTTACTTGAGAAATGAGATATGGTGAACTTTTGGGTTTAGTTATCACCATATGTGGTTGAGATGTATAACCGAACTTGAATTCTTCTGAGTTTCTTTAAGTTATGGACATGGAGGAATAGTGGTGCTTGGGTGATAGCTATTGATGTTGATTTAGTAAACTCTTTTTTATAAGGGTAGGAGTGCAGTCATCAATGGTGTAAAATAATTTTTATGTGAGGTGTATAGAGGTTTAGTCTTGAATTTCCTCAATTTTAAAGTTTTAAGGGTATGATGTGATGAAGTGTCACATCCGAAAACCACACCCTAGAAGTTAGGGTAAATCTCGGATTGCAACCGGCGTACTTGATCTCTTGGAGGTCTTGTACAAGCCCTTACATATCATTCATCGCAATGCATAATGAATAGTAGTACATAATTAAAACTTTTGACGAAACATTTCATAGTCTTTAAAAACTCTTTCATATAAAATCATAGGAAATACTAAGTCTCAATCTATCTAACTTAAGACACTAGAATACTTTTGGACACAGCCCATAACAATACGAAAATAGAAGTACTTAGTCTATCACAATACTTCAATCAGAAACATAAAATACATCTATATATGCCCTCGAGTCAATTGAGGACATACTTCAACTTCACTTGAATGATGCAACAATCCAATTCTTGCTTCCCAAATGCTCCTCACCTACCAACAACTATAGAGATAGATAAAAGCATGGATTAGTACAACCACATGTACTAAGTATGGCATTATGCATAAAAATCATTAAAACAGACATTTATTGGAAATATGCATCTTTTCATTTAAAAATCATATCATAATCATAAGAATAACATTTATCAACTTAGAAACACATAGGATAACATTTAAGCAATTTATAGCATTTTTAAAGCAACATTACAGTAACTTAAACTCACTGTACAGTGAATTGCTTCACTGTGACAGTGAAGTATTTTCTCTTCCTTTTTAACAAATTCTAGCATGTAATTATCCTACTAAAAGATATCCTAAGACTCACTTAAGCGACACAAAGCGAGACCGCCCATACAATCTCCCTAAGCATACTTAAATGACCCTCAATACTACTTACAATTAGACACATACACATTCACAAAGACATCAAACATATGTTTTTTTCTACCAAAAGTGATTCTAAGTCTCACTTGAGTGAGTTGTGAAGCGACTGCCCATACAATCCCTTGCACACACAATTAAAAGATCCTATAGACTACCATGATAGAATCATTCTCTCTTTAAACATCAACACATAGGCAATATGACATTTCCCTTTCCAAAGGCTATCAAAAGACTTACATAAGTAAATCAAGAAGATAATGTCCATGATTGACCTCTTCAAGACTACTATGTAATCTTTAAGACTGTCTAAGTTTAGGTAATGTCCACATAATCAACCATTTTCCCTAACTAGAGTCATTCTTAAGACATATCTAGGTAAGATACGAAGTGACCATTACTATGCCCCCTTCACACCTTAACTAGTCAACCCTTAACTACTCTAGATAAGTACTTATTCAATTAACATACTTTCTTACTTAAGTCATTATATTCATTAGTTAATTTAGGATACATTCAAATAATGGACTTGAACAAGACCTAGGAACTTCAACTAACACCTTCAAAGCCTATAGTGCAATGTCTAGATAGTGTCTCATACCACCACCTAAACTTCATAAAACTTCTTTAATGCTAGTAAGTATCCCATAAGATGAGAATAGGAAATAACCAACATACAACATGATAGAAAAGCATGGAATCCTAAGTTCTAACCTAATCTGATGAGGTTATTCTAGTTGCCAATGGTAGAACTTGGACACATCCCATGTAGGCACATGGTTAAATAAGTTAATGAAATTCAATTTCAACAAAACTCCTACACATCATGCACATGCAACAAGATTCTATGACTTTCTATCTCATCTACTAACCATACTACCCCACTTAGAAGGAACTCATATCACTAAAAATAAATGCAAGGACTTATCCTCATCATCTTCACCACCATACGGCTTCTCTCCTCTAGTCCGGAGTGCATAGAAATGTCTCGTTGCTAGAACATCATACTTTGGAACATTTGGAGCAACTTTCTTACCCTCTCTTCCGCTTGAGGCAATGGTAGGACAATCTATCACCTTATTTCATTTCTTACCACAACCAAAGAAACTCCCGATACCCCTTAGACACTCACCATAATGCCTCTTTACACAAGTGACACATGTAAGTTTGACATTTTGAGAACCACCTCCTTTATCCGATTTCACCTTAGCACTCCTAAGTTCTTCTTGAGTTTGAGCCCTCTTATTAAACCTAGATTGCTCTTGGTCACTAGAACACCTCTTTTCAAGTTTCTAGACATCCTCTTAAGTTTAGACTCTTCAATCGATTGGGCATACACCATGAGTCTAGCTAGGGTCATATCATCATGTAGCATCGCTGTACGTCATTCCTCCCTCACTAGATCGGTGATACCCGTCACAAAACGACTCATTCCATCCCTTGGATTATGCACAAGAGATTGGGCATATCTATACACCCTAGTTCATTTTGAGAGACCTTACAATATCCCCCACTTGGGAACATTTATCTTCAAATGACACACTTGGGACATTTTAAAACACTTTCAAGAACTCAACGAACAATGGAGAAGATCACAACATTTAGCACATCATCACATAAAAGTCAATGCACCATACTTACAAGGAACACCAACTTTAAACCATTTATCACTAAATGCAACACAAGCAAGTAAAACCTTCATTCACTCACTTTTTAATGCATCAAACACATAGGCTCTTTTCATGTTCATAGGAGGAACATCCCTCTCTTAATCATAACATGGTCTTTAAATCGCATTTAATTGAGAGCTCATTATGCAACAACCTTTAAGTCACACATAGGCAGGTTCAACATCACTCAAGAAAAAATCAAGTAACTCATACTCAATGCACATGGATCATGAGTAATATAGATCAACAAGGATCTTTATCATTTAGTCATTGTACCATTTAGGCAATACTTAACATTACCATGTTTAGTTATGTTTAAGGAGGAATGTCCTTCTCCTTAACATACTCACATGTTATCATAGATTTCATATACAAGCAAGGCACAAAGGTCAATTCATTTTAGAGGGAAATTATCAATTTTAACCAAAACATGCTCATACTTTCTTCCTAATGAAGTCAAAATGGTAAACTACACCACACACATCACAACAATAGGAAGTCATTTAACAAAATTTCAATTTCTAGCATGAGAATAGTCTTCATAAGCATGCATTAATTAGGAAATTCTTGCAATTTATAGGCACACATCAAGAGCACTAGCTAAACATACCATCACTTTTCAAGAGTGAGCCTACATTTATACTTCTCAAGTTATAAAAGTCACACTTTTTTAAGAGACTCATCATTTTTCATTCAAAGAAGACTCAAATTTCATTGTGGGGATAAACCATTACACCTTAAAAGTGACATCAAGCATGCTCCTTACATTACCCCATGAAGTCTAATGCATAACTAACATATCAAGATGCACAATCAACATATCAAGACACTCAGTCTTTTTCCATCTTAGACTCAACATCAATACAGTATAATAGGGACACGACCCTTATTAACATAACATATTAACTAAGCTATTACATATACTTTGAATAAAACATAACACAGGAAATCCTTGAAACATAAGGATCCATTTCCTTGAACTTGGGGAAGCTATCCAAGCCCTTCACTTTAAGAGACATCCTCTAGTCATCCTACACTTTGTGTAAAAAGATGAAGAGGAATGGTGTTAGTAAAAGAATACACTAAGTATGGAAACCATGCAAAAACATGCATTTAAAGAGGACATTTGGTTTGAAAATCATGCATCATGTCTTTTAGTAAAACTTCATAAATCCTAGATACAATGAGTACAACATAACTCATATACTTCACATATCGGCATGGACACTATTAATAACATCACATAAGTCCACATACTTTATTCAAGGCACATTTAGCATATTCATAGTATTACCTTTCTTTTACCTTACTTCACTTACCCCCCAAGTAAGCCTCTAGTAATGCTTGGTGCAATGCATGAATAGTGTCTCATTCCACCATCTACACTGAAGCATCACCTTAAGGTCACCAAGGTGAACATTCATAAAACCTTTATTAACACCCAACACATATACATATACACATAGGCATAGAATATCATGACAATACAAGTTTCACATATAATTCATTCTACATAATGCATGAACCTCATATAAGATTCATTACAAGATAACATGCAAGTCAACACTACCAATAGCATCATAAGAGGCAATAGTCAAGAATAGCATATTTGGACTTCACTTCATAAAGACATCACAAGACCTTACTTTTAATCCACATATAAGCCTACTAGTGCAATGTAAATGTGAAACTCCATAACCTCACACGTACTAAGTAAACTCATAAGGATACCACAAGCATCATTTACTTCATACATCAATGTGGCAAGCATAGACAAATTCATACATACCAAGTAAAACCTTCATCATATAGTCACTAAGACCAACATCATGCAAATGAGGTAAGACCTCATCATATAGACACCATAGGACTCATACCATGCATATTATCATACAATTAGTTCAATATCATAATGACATGCATAAGAGACATATACATATACATATAGAACACCTCCTTAGAACTTTCTTCAAGAGCTACTTGTGTAATGCATAGGTAAGTTCATTACTCTAACCTACACTAGGCAACTCCCCTTAGGTTATCCTAGTTAGGGTTCATTGCATTACTTCCATTGTCCATTTTACCTTAGTGAAAGCCTAGTACTAACCAACAATAAGACCATGTGAGCTAAACATGGTATCCGGTGTCATTCCCTCACACCAAAAGAGCGTATCTTACTTGCCAAGGTAAGACATGAGTATCATGTTAGCATATTAGGTGACGTCACTTGCTAGATCCAATAGGAAAACATAGTTATGGAACTTGGAGGTATATATTGAAACCTTCTTTATGCCCTTAGGCATTATAGTCCCCACCTCATGAGAAACCATAGGGTTAATCTCCCTCCAAGGGAAGTCAACACCTCATGTGGTACTATAGGGTGAATCTCCCTCCAAGGGGAGTCAACATCTTTCATTTATCAAGTTCACTCGGGTCTTAGATAAGTTCCCTTTATTGAAAAAGTCTTTATTAACTTTACTTCATAAAATAAGCCTTAGGAGATTAACTCCTCATATGCATAACTCATAGTTTATATGTGAGAAAACCATTCACATGGACATAACATATTCAAGCATAGTCTAGTTTAGAGTACATTTGAGAAACCCTTTCAAAGGACCCTACTTTACTAGATTATCATACATTATTCATAGATATGCTTTCATGTGTGTGTACATGTTCATATATGAGGAAACCTTTCACATACCACATTTCGACACTATACATATGAATACTTCATAACATAATTTACTTCCATGTTCATAGCTAAATCATGCATTCATATCCATGTACTTAGAGTAATTAGTCTAGGAACTATTCTATCAAGGTAGACATGTGCAATGTATAGGTAAAGTCCCATACCCTTGCCTACACTAGTACACCTATCAAGTCATCCTAGTTAAGATACATATCATACTTCATGGACATATACTTTACATGCATAGTAGTAGACGTTAGTGCATATGAGAATTATCCTTTCATTAGACACCATGAACCTATACTACTTATAGACACACATGAGGTGTGTGTGTACATTGGACAACATCATCACATAAAGCCTATCAACATAACATTGAGGCAGCAACCCTTTTAAGACCACAATACATATTCATACATAGACCACACACCACATTATATCATAGGAGACAAGACATCTTCAACATTGTATCCAAGACCCCTAACATTGGCTAAGATCACACATTCATATAGGGGACATAGGTAGGGGTCATTCATCAATAGCACTTCATCATTGATAATCATATAGACCAATACTAACCCTAACATTCTCATTCACATGGAGAAGATATCAACAATACACCTAGAACATGATACTAGATTAAGAGACTAGGCATATGCTTCATATTGTGATAATCATAACCACACTTTATAATTCATGAACTTTCCTTCAAGGCAATGATCAACACATATAGAGATTGACAAGAAAGTAAACATCGCCATCATAAGTGGACCATACCACACAATGTCATTCAAGGCCAATTCAGCTACCAATTCTATACAAAATAGAAGAAATAGGGAAATTGTCACATCCGAATTTACCTCCTAGACGTAACTGGCATCGTCGTTCTCTTCGAGGACTAAGACTAGCCTCTTTGTTTACATCATCACATCCATAAGTCAAATTTAGCGAAAAATTTAAAACTTTTATTAATTCTACTTGGAGGTTTACATAGACCCCACATACGCATAATATATATATATATCGAGTATACATAGACCCTTCGTATAGGAAGGTTACATAGCCTTCTACTTTTACTGCACACATATATATATGTAAGATAGAACATAGTCTTAAGGATTGTCTCATCTCATACCATCTGAACGATCATAGCAATTTGGGCATAGCCCTACATCAATGTAAAGAAGCCACATATAGGCTTATACAAATCGTACTCAAATGAAAATAGAATGAACATAAGAGTCTTAGAAAAGCAAAGCAACTTCATAAGCAAGATATTGACATCGCCCTCGGAAAGTGAGGACCTACCCACTTGGATGGTAGAGAATATCCAAGTCTTCTTCAAGTCGTCTCGAATGAGCCTTCAACTACCCCAACCTAAAATGTTTGTGGAAAAGGGAGAAAATGGGGTTAGTACGCCATTTGTACTAAGTATGAGACCACATGCACACATAAGCTCAAAACATGCTAAACAGGACATTTAGTTAAACCATGCTATTTTACCCTTTAAAAGTCTTATGCATAGTCAAGCAAGTCATACCAAGTAACAAAACATGCTTACTAAATCAAACAAGTAATATGCATATCATCATACTTGAACCCATAATCTACTACAACTCTATCATCAAGGAATGACATCACAAGCATGAATAAGAGTTAACCATATCATAATAAGCAAGACAATTACTCATGAATCCTCATCAAGCCAACAAGTCCAATGACCAAGTAAGGCTCCATAACCTTACTCAATAAAGTAGCCTCAACAAGAAATCATAACCAATGTCCAACTTTAATAACATTATCCAAATACATGTTCATAAGGATAATCATCATCATATAATGCCATTTATATTATAGCATCAACATATTATCATCATATAAATCATTATCATATGCATACATAATATCAACTCCCTAAAGCTTCCATCAAGGCCCACTTAGTGCAATGCATAAGTAGAGTCCCATACCCCTACATAAGCAAAGTCAAAACCTCTCAAGTCACCTTAGTTAGTTTATACTTCATTACTTTATTTTATTTTATGGAACACTTGTCTTAACCAACATAGACCACAAGAGCTAAGTGTGGAATCCGGTGTTATAAAACCTTACACCGATGGAAGGTGATCTACCAGCCAAATTAAAACCAAACATAAATGTAGCTTTCTAGGTGGATCCACTAGCTAGTCTTCCTATGGGGGCAACATAGTTCAAGAACTAAGAGATAGGTGCATTCCTTCTTCATACCACTTGGCAATTGGGGCCTCCTCTCATGGGAATCTATTGGATGAGTATTCCTCTTTGGGAAGTCAACATCTCATGTAGAACTATAGGGTGAACCTTCCTCTTTGGGAAGTCATTACCTCCCATTATCAAGTTCACTTGGTGCTCAGCTAAGTCCCTTTATTGAAATGTCTTTTAAGTCTTTATTAACAATCATAAATTAGTTTAGGTCATAGGGTCTAGACCTTGTATAATCATCATCATCATAGCTCAATAAGAATTGCATGAGTATAGTCCTTTCATCACAATTCATATAAGTGAGGTTAGCACATTAGCATTTCACATCATAATAATGCACATTGATAGTCATCACCATCCTTATAACACATACACCTTAATCAACCTCACAACATAATAAAGACATTCCAATTCAACATAATACCATCCTATCAATCCTAACACAAGGTGTACTCCAATATAACATCATGACTTGACCACAATTAATCACAATTGGAAGTAAAGATAGAGATCATAAGACTTACCAAGTCTCCTTCATGGTTCATCATTTAGGTCTTACCATAAACTTTCTATTCAATCCAATTTAGATGTACCACATCAGAATTCAATAATCAACATGATAACAAGGCTAGAAGAGTCACTACACCATAATTCAATATTAAATCAAAGCTTAAGACAAGATATTTAGGTCAATTCTCGTAACCTAGATCACTTCTCAAGAACTAGTATGAAAGGCTACAAATCACCCTAATTTGCTCATGATTAGTGTAACACATCATCTAATAGTGATTTAACCAATAATCAAGTCAATTGAATCAATCACAACCCAATTCACATCAAGATCAAACCTAGGGTTAAAGGTTGAGGATCACGTTCTTCTATTTAGATCAAACCATCACAAATTATCATAATCTGGTTAAATACATTTTAATCTATTCATTATATCCTAAAGAAATCATAACAACTCAATTCATAACATCAAATTCGTAATTGAATGAAACCCGCTTGCAAATCCAACTTTTAGAAATACTTTGAAGGAGCCCTTGAGGAAACAAATATTAAAGGTGAATTAGCTCATACCTCAACGTTTGATGAAGATTTGATGGTGAAATCGTCCCTTTTCATCCCCCAAAACCTCCCCCTGGTTTGTCTTCAATGGAGTCTTCCAAATAGAGAGAGAAAGAAGAGAGAAGGAAGAGAGTTTATTTTGTGAGGTGTGTTTAGACTAATGAGGGTTGGGGGTCTTTATATTGGGGCGTAATTAACTTAATTAGATTACCTTAAACCCCTAAATAATCACCTAAAACCCTAATTAATTAAATGAAACCAACTTAAAAATGTGCAGGAAAGTTGTTGGCCCATCGACGAGACCTCGACCGACGAATCGTTGGTCCATCGACGGCCAGGCCTCCCTTTCGTGCTTCACAACCTTCGTTCTTGTCAGAGACAATGCAATTGGAGTTCTTTAACAAAAACTCTAAGTATAGGTCGATGATTGGCAACGACGCCCCGTCGACCCACAAACGGATCATCGACTGTGTCTCGTGGTTACACATTGCCCAGGCAGTGTTGACACCAACGTGCAATGGTCCTCCTCAAGGGCCCTTAGTTAGTCCTTGGGGAATCGTACCCGTACATTCCGACCACGAATCATATTAAACACGTGTTATACACCCTTCCACCTCATTTCATGAATTTCCGACTTCTAAAAGCGAATCAAATAGGCTTAGGCATGCTATACCTCACTAGAACTAGTTTCCGAACGTCATGGACGTTTTGATTTCTAAACCTCCTAAATGACTTATATTCGTTATTATTGTCCTAAAAACAATGTCTAGACCTCAAGACACCTATGTTAGGCTTTAAGACAAGTCTTGAATTTTCGAAATGTTACAAAAATCTTATCAATTCTCCATGCTTTGATCACCATTGATCAATTTTCCAATAATTCATCAACAATTCATATAGAAGGCAGTAGATAAAGGTACAATAACATAAATGAAATCTATAATTCAATCATCATAGGCTCAAAATCACATTCCCATATTATAGTCTAAATTGAGAAATTTGGAGGATCATGGGTTCATTATGAAATTGAATTGAAATCAACATTATAAATAGTAGCTAATCATCAATTCATCATAAGCATGATTTTCAATCAATTTGAGAAAGAACCCATGGCTAGATTGAAAGATATAGAGTTTGATCATGAAATCTCTTTAAAAACCTTTGAAGGAACTCCTTAGATGAATGGGTAACTAAGGATGAAGGATCACCATGCCTCATTACATGAAAAGACCACGAAATCTTGATTAAGAAACCATCACAATCCATCAACCAAGCTGTTCTTGAGCTTCATCTCCAATGGAGGTTTCTAGAGAGGTTTTGTTGTGAGAGGAAAGGTGAAATTTGAAGAATGATGTCCATTTGGGGTTTTGATATTTTTGACTAACTCAATACACCCAAAAATGGATAAACTAACTGCCTAGGGTCTATTTAGGACGTGGGGTGAATTTCTCATTCACCTCTTAAGTGGACAGTACGCTGCACCAGAAATGCAAGCTCAAACGACGTCGATGGTTGACGGGCCATCCTACACTCCCTCGATGGTGAATGAGACTCCCTTCTTAGGGGCTGAGCTCACACGTCTAAGTTTTGAGCCACGCCCCCAATAGACGGGGCGTAGAATGGAGTACGGTCCGTCGTTTCCTTGGGCGTGGATTGACACTGCCAAGGCAGTGTCTAGGCAGTGTTTGGGCCCTCCTCAAGGACCCCTTGGGTGGTCCTTGGGGAGTCGTGCCCAGACGTTTCAAACCTAATTACGATCATAACCATTTTAAGGACCTTCCCAATCAATTTGAGCATCAAACAACATGTAAAACATACCAAGGCACACTAGAACACACTAGCACGTCTCAAGGCTAGCTTTCCAACTTCTCGAACGTTCTTGGACGTTTGACCTTCAAATCACTTCAAATCAAGTATTCATACTGTTAAACACTTAATTAGCATATTAATAGCCTTTTTAGGCACGTGTGAGGCTCTAGACACCCTAGTTCATTTTGAGAGACCTTACATATAATTTATATATTTATCGATTTGGCTGTTATTGGTTCCAGTTTGATTTGATTCGGTTATACGTTTATTCACCATACTGTTAAACACTTAATTAGCATATTAATAACCTTTTTAGGCAGATGTGAGGCTCTAGACACCCTAGTTCATTTTGAGAGACCTTACATATAATTTATATATTTATCGATTTGGCTGTTATTGGTTACAGTTTGATTTGATTCGGTTATACGTTTATTCACCATATACTAAAATAAAGGCAATGATTCATTCAAAACGGAAAAAAGTGACAACAATATATCAAAACGAAAAATAGTTAGAATGACTACATTATAGAATTTTCAATTACTAAATGTACAGTGAATAAAGTTCCAAAATTCACCATTTTTGCCTAGAAGGAATAAACAATGACATTTCTAGTCCCACATAGGAAAATAAAATTTGATGAAAATGTATGTAAGATCTTTAAAATTGTTTGTAAAAAACAATATATTAGGTATGCATAATAATAAAATATATGTATATAATTTGTCGGTTCTACTAGATTATTTCTTAATTTTTTCGGACAAAATCCAACCCAAACTAAACATATTGATTTTTAAAAAATCTAAAATCAACCAAATAATATTTGATTATTTAATCGGTTTAATTCAAATTTTCTATTTGAATAGATTTTTATGGGAATTGTGAGCAACAATTGTGTTGAAGTGCATTACATTTACGACGGTACCCCTGTCATTCCAATTAGCACCTTTTTATATTCTTTTCGTATCCAAAAAAGTCGTTGAAAACACTGAAGTTGAAGCAGGGGAAAAGCAGTCGTTGTGTGCACAGAAATCGGCCATGGAAGGAGGCGCACAGTATAATCCTCGCACTGTGGAGGAAGTTTTGAAGGATTTGAAAGGCCGTCGT
Source organism: Solanum pennellii (assembly GCF_001406875.1). Classification (NCBI taxonomy): domain Eukaryota; kingdom Viridiplantae; phylum Streptophyta; class Magnoliopsida; order Solanales; family Solanaceae; genus Solanum; species Solanum pennellii. The sequence continues at coordinate 57,511,659 of NC_028641.1, forward strand.
GCCGGTTTGATCAAAGCCCTTACCACTGGTATACTTTCACTTTTTTTTTTCCTTTCTCTCTCTCGCACACACACCTGCATTCCCTTATCTACCAACTGCATGTTTATCCTATTTTTTTCATGACACACAAAACTCTTCTTTTTCTGTGTTCAGAGTTCAATTTGTTCTTTCGCTTTTAGAGTTTTCCATTTCAATTTTTGAGTTTTGTTAGTGTTGTATTATTGTACGCTGTAATACTTTAGAGGTTTAATTTGGCCATTTTCTTGCAGATGTGGAGGAATTTTATCAACAGTGTGACCCTGGTGAGTTAGGGATCTTTACGTTTTAGCCTGTTTAAAATAGAATTTGCATTTCCTGATTATTTATTTGGTACTGTTTTTGCTCAGAAACGGGTCCAATATTTTAGTTGATGCATGGGGCTCCTTTGTGATGATGGGTGCAGGCTTATAATTACTAAATATATTCTCTTTGAAAATAAGAAATTAATTTGCTAATTTTCTGCTTCCAAATCTCACTGCATTATTGTTGTTTTAACCTCCGCTTTTTTTCGTTTTGCGGGCTTGTTTATGTAGTTGCTCTTATGTTTTCTTGAATTCTGAATTGAAGTGTGATGATATGGAATTATGTGCAGTTGATTTAATAGATGGGTTCTATATGTAGACACATTGTACTGATTAGTTATTTGAAGGGGAGCTTTGGAGCAATAGTAAAGTTGTTTCCGTGTTACCAATAGGTCACGGGTTCGATCTGTGGAACTAGCCACTAATGCTTGCATTAGGGTAGATTTGTCTACAGCGCACCCTAGGGAATACGACTCATACCCGGACCCTTTTAATGCGGAATGCTTTGTGCACCGGATTTCTCTTTTCTTTTTGCAATGATTTTGCTCAATTAAACCTTTTTATTGATGTCCCAAGGGATAAGCCTGATGCCCATTTAGATTTTTGATCTTTCCTGCTCTGTCAGTAACTATTTGAAAAAAAAAACATTTTTCTTTGAGTGGAAGGATGTTATCTGCAGCCGGAAATCTGGAAGAGGGGATGGGTCCTTTTTAAGTGGCTATATAGGTCATAGCTCATTTTTCCAAGCTGTTCGTCTTAACTATATTTCCAAACACATCTTTTTGAAGGATGATAATTTATTATTCAGGTCATTATTGTAGAAGAACCATCTGTTCACATTTTAATTCAACTCCTTTACTGTTTTTTGAGACTTTGAAAGGGATGTTCAAGAGCCTCACAAAACCCCAACCCCTCTCATTTGTTTTCTTAGAATGGTGACCTCCTCTAACCTTAGGTTGAGTGTAATGTGAACCAGTTGACAGTTACTAGTATGATGAGGAAAAACCGTAATAAAACAAGACACAAAGATTAACAGTAGAAGGTATATTTGAACACGTAAGTGCAAAAAAAAAATTCCTGCAAAATTTGCCCGTCCGCTAGACTTTATACTTATACATTGCTTGAGCTTGTCTGAAGATGTGTCAATTGTTTCCTTGCTGCCATCACTCAATTGTTGTCACAAACTTGAGTCCAGCTTCCAATGTTTGGGTGTTTTAAGTTGCAATATCTTGGAAGGCTAATTCTTCAACTTTCTTATATTGGGCTAGGTTATGGCTTTAAATGTTGATTGGTCCATGAATTTAGGGCGTAAAATCTGTCTAATATCTTTGGCTTGACTGCTATGTTTTGTGCTCTATTTATCATCTTAATGGCGTAAGCAACATGGAACTGTTTGTTTTATATTTCCCATGACAGTTTATGATTTTGGAAAATCTTATAGTTTTTCATAATCCTGACTTATGAATTCGATGAAAAGAACGCAACGTTGTTTCTCAGACAGAGCCTGGAATATCTTTTAGCCTAATTAGACTTCTGATCCTGGAATATCTACCTTAGACAAGCAAAACAGATGTTCAAATACTTTTATGTTTTCTTTTAAAAGGATTTTCGTGGTTTATTTAACATTTTATTTTCTTGCTCAACTTTCGGAAGAATAGATCAGGTCATCTGAAACTTCTTGGTGACATCTCAATGTTGAAGTTTTATTTTGCTCTCTCTTTCTCGCTTATTAAAACCTTGCAGAAAAGGAAAATCTTTGCCTCTATGGATTTCCAAGCGAGCAATGGGAAGTCAATTTGCCAGCTGAGGAGGTGCCTCCTGAGCTTCCAGAGCCAGCACTAGGTATAAACTTTGCCAGAGATGGGATGCAGGAAAAGGACTGGTTGGCCCTAGTTGCTGTTCACAGTGATGCATGGTTGCTCTCTGTTGCCTTTTATTTTGGTGCCAGATTTGGTTTTGACAAAGCTGATAGGTACCATACACTTTGTTTTTTCTCAATAGATTTCACAGAAACAGTTGCATTGCTTTTTGCCTTCCTTTTCTGTGTGTATTCAATCTTCCTTTGATGAATCCCTTATCAAAATAAATAAATAAAATGATCTTCGTTTGATGAATTTGTTATTGCAGTTCATCTTTTATATTTATTAATTGTGGACATATAGCCTACCAGGAGCTGGTTATTCTGTTAAATAGCTAAGCAGTGTAAGTTGTAACTCTGTAAAGCCCTTGAATGTGAATGGTAACAGGACTCAGGAGATGCATGTGCATGTGCATGTTCTGTTCATGACAGAAAACAGTTACTTTAGTTTACAGTTTACTAAATTGAAAAGCTTCATGTTTTACCTAAACATTTTTGGCCTCTATGATTCAGGAAACGCCTGTTCAATATGATAAATGAGCTGCCAACAATTTATGAAATTGTCACTGGAGCTGCCAAGAAGCAAGTAAAAGATAGATCATCATCAGTCTCTAATCATAGCAGCAACAAATCCAAGTCAAACTCTAAATTGGTACGACACTATCACTCTGAAACCCTTTACCAAAATAAAATTTCTTTGATATCCATTGCTTTGCAGTATTCACTTAAAAGATAGATAGGCAAGCGGTAGTTTCTCACAAAATCCTTGGACTCTCGGACCGTAGGGCACTAAATATTAACCTTGAAATTTAAGATTGTAGTATAAAAATACATATCCCCAAAAAGAAAAAAGGAAGGGGGTTGTGGCCTGAAAGTATTGGTCCAGTTATCAGCTATGGGAGTTGGGATTTGACCCATAGATATTAGATCTATCTTTTACTTAATATTGTTTGTTTATATGTTTGTGAATTATTTACTTCAGCTGAGGTAATTGGGGACTTGTATTGTGTATGATGGCTCAAATGCCTTGTAAGTAGTCCGAAGAGAACAATTATAGTGTCTAGCACAATTTGTTGTATTAGATAGATAATATGGATGACTCAAGCATTTATGCATTTTTCTCCTATAGTTGATATTGGTGAAATAGGGCCGAATCGAGTGGAACTGATATAGAGGATATAATATATGGCTCACCCCAACTAGTTTGAGAGTAAGGGTTAGATGACAGTGGCAGAACCACTCGGTAAAATATGGTGCACTGGAACCCATGCTCGACTAGATCTGTAGAATATGTATACATATTTTGGTTAGAAATGGTTACATGTTATAAGATGCACTGATGTATACAACAAATAACATTTGTGGTCTTTCTTTTAGATGATATTGTTTCTATTTTATCTTTTCCCTTATTACATATTATTCTCTTTTGTTTCATTTTCTATTATTCACGGGGTATGTTGTTGCTTCTTTTTCTTTTGTTTCTTTCTTTCTATTTTCCAATATGTGATTCCTTTTTCCTCTTTTCATCCTTTCTTTTCTCACAAGTGCATTTATCATCTTTCCTATGTCATAATCATTGATATATAAATGACTTTTACGTAATTTGATAATTTTAGAAGTTCTAATATTTGACATATAAAAGTACTTTTTCTCGAAAAAGACAATCAAATTTTCTTTGTCTTTTCTCTTCCGTCCAACTCCATTCTGATAGTGTTCAAATATTAATTAGTTTGTCATCTCTGAACTTGCAAGTATGATATCCAATTCCCAGATTTGTTCCTTCCTATCGCTAGTAGAGGTGCACCCATCTTCAGCTTAGATCTGCTTTTGTTAGTTGATAGGTGAATTCAGGAAAAAGAACTAAATTTGTAAATTTTGTAATCAATCAATTGAGCCTAATGGGACAAAATCTAGAAAAAACCTATTGGAATAAAAGATATCAGCAAAAAAGTACCTCAATGGTCACACGAATTAATCAACAAGTTGGAACAAAAATCAAGTGAATATCACGAGGGCATACCACTTAAAGTCATAGAAAGCCAATTTTGTAGTGATTTTTAGTAGTCAACAAGCATAAGAATGATCATAAGGATCGTGATGAAGTGATTATTAATTAGGTCTCTGCCTAGTTATCATATGTTACATGGATATGAGTGCATATATTAGATGTGGGTGTGAATCTAGAATTTGAATTTTTTCATAACCTTTATCTTAGATTTTGGAGGGTATGAATAGGAGTCCAAGTACATTGTTGAGGTACGATAGTTTTTTTTTTGATAAACAGTAATTTTGTATTATATCCAGAATAGTACTTCGGTAGTACTGAAACCACAATTACAAAATGTACTCTAGAATGCTTCTATCTCTGCCTATGATGAATCAAGTACATCAATAATAGACATAGAACCTAACTGGTTACACCAAGAGCAGTAAGATAAAGTTAAGCTTGATCTTCTGCACCTCCTTTTCTTCACCTTCATAGCATCTGGTTGCATTCTCGGTTGAGTTTCCACCCACACCTAGTTTTAGCTATTACTCCTACTTCATCCCAGCTTCTCAGAACTTTAGAAACCTTGCTTGGTATGATGACCCATGTTAGGCTTTTAAGGTTAAAATAATGCTCCATAACCTGCCTGTGAACTTGCAAAAAGAAATAAGTGGCTGACTGGCTCGACAATCTCCTTACACAAAAAACACCTTGAACACATGTGAATTCCCCTCTTCATTAGATTATCCAGTGTAAGCACAACTCCCCTTGCTAATAGCCATACAAAACAGGAGACTTTATATGGAATTTCGACTTTCCATAGCCAGTTGAGAATCTGGTAGTTGAACTGATTCAATTGATGATAAGCAACATTGACCTTGTATACCTCTTCAATATTACCTTTCCACCATAGAGTTTCCTCTCCAATTTGGAGACCTGAGAACTAGTTCAAAGTGTTGAGAAAATCAGTAACTCTGTTGATTTCCCATTCATTCATCTGTCTTCTAAAACTGATATTCCATCCTTGGCCGACCACATCTCTGCCACTGTTTTGAGAGGATGATTAGTTAGGTTGTATATATCTGGAAAGACCACTTTCAAAATGCCAACTTCATGCCATCTATCATCGCAGAAGCTAGTCTTATTCCCACTAGTATACGTGCCCGCGCATTAAATTATTTATTTAAAATGTAATAAGAGAACTTAGTAATATATAATTATAAGCTAGTCTTCTGCACTTCATTTTCTACTTCCTCTCCTTCCACACTGTCCATCAGATGCATTCTGGGTTGAGTTTCCACCTACACCTAGTTTTAGCTATTACTCCTACTTCATCCCAGCTTCTCGGAACTTCAGAAACCTTGCTTGGTATGATTCATGTTAGGCTTTTAAGGTTAAATTAATGCTCCATAACCTGCCTGTGTACTTGCAAAAAGAAATAAGTGGCTGATTGGCTCGACAATCTCCTTACACAAAAAACACCTTGAAGACATGTGAATTCCCCTCTTCATTAGATTATCCAGTGTAAGCACAACTCCCCTTGCTAATAGCCATATAAAACAGGAGACGTTATATGGAATTTTGACTTTCCATATCCTGTTGAGAATCTGGTAGTTGAACTGATTCAATTGATGATAAGCAACATTGACCTTGTATACCTCTTCAATATTACCTTTCCACCATAGAGTATTCTCTCCTGTTGGAGACCTGAGAACTAGTTCAAAGTGTTGAGAAAATCAGTAACTCTGTTGATTTCCCAGTCATTCATCTGTCTTCTGAAACTGATATTCCATCCTTGGCTGACCACATCTCTGCCAGTGTTTTGAGAAGATGATTAGTTAGGTTGTACATATCTGGAAAGACCACTTTCAAAATGCCAACTTCATGCCATTTATCATCCCAGAAGCTAGTCTTATTCCCATTAGACACTTTTATCTTGGAGTGTGCTTGCATTTCACTTCACACGACTCGGATAGATTTCCATAGGTTACCCCATAAGGAGTGGTGACCTTCTTGGTCATCCAGTTATCTTCCTGCTCATATTTAGATTTGATAACTCTGCCCCACAACTGATTTTGATCTCTGGAGTACTTCCATAACCATTTCATCTTCATGTTGAGGACTTCACTGTGAACTTTCAGATTCTTAATCTTCATACCTCCAGTCTTTTTTCCATACATAACTTATCTCCACTTGACCGAATGGTACTTCTTTCTTTTAGAGTTACCATCCCATAAAATCTCTCTTGATGCTATCCAACCTAGTGATGATACCTGCAGGAATAGGGAACAAGGACATGTATGTTGGAAGGGCATTAAGAGTTGAGTTTATGAGAGTAAGTCTTCCCCCAAACAAATACTGTGACTTCCATCTAGCCAATTTCTTCACTTCTTTCTAAAACATTGTTTCATATATTTGTTGAATTTGAGTTGGTCCCAGGGGCATTTCCATGTACACAATAGGAAGACCCCCAGCTCTCCTCCCAATATAGCAGCAAGTATATCCAAACTAGTCACTTCGTTTATAAGATATAACATGCATTTCCTGCAATTGATGAGTAGTACTGGGAGACCTTCAAAGAGGATCAGAATAACTCTAAGATGTCTTAACTGGTCTGCATCACAAAAGATTAGAGTGTCATCAACATATTGCAATTGGGACACCTCAAGACTCTCAAGATTTGACCTAGCTACTTCAAATTACCTTAACCATCCATTTGTCTTGGCTGTTTTAATCCTGCTGTTAAGTCCTTCCGTTGCAATCAAAAACAAGAAGGGGAACTAAGGATCTCCTTGCCTTAGACCTCTTTGAGCTTTGAAAAAACCTGTTGGTGCACCATTTATTAGGACAGAGAAACAGACTGTGGATATGCAAAACTTTATCCACTAAAGCCATTTGTGTCCAAAACCTCTATTTTCGAGAAGGTTGAGTAGGAAACTCCAATTTACGTGTCTTCACTGTAGGATCACTAATAATTTGTGGAGCATTTTCATCAATTAGAAGGGCCTAGTTTGGATGATGCCAAGAAATATTGTCCAGGCCCTGAAGATATGGAGTAGCTTTGCCTACATTTCTTGTCATAAAGAACGATGGAAGATCATCCCCACCTATATCTGGTGGTCTGTGTGGAAAGAGAGGAACCTCAGATGCTTACGGAACAAAAGTAACAACATCTAGAAGATGAAGATGAATTGTTGGGCTTTATTTCATTTTTGGTGTGAACAGGAGTATATGGAAGATTAGAATTCAGTAATGAATGCTTTAGGCACCTTGTAATTTTTGCTACTTAGGATTGAAGATCAACCTGATACTCTCCTTATTTTGTAATTGGTAAACCTGTAACAAGTTGTGACAGGTTTGATTTTTTGGAATTTAATACAAGACTGTTACCTTCTCAAAATATATATATGCTTTTTCTATGTCCAATTTGCAAAGAATCCTAGGTTTCTTCTCTTTTTGAGAGAAGAGAAGAGCTAGACAATGTTGGGAATTTTTCTTCAGTATTTGCGGGATCTCTTTGATCATGCCTCAACGTGTGAAGGAATTATTGGAGAGTTGGCAGCACCAGAGAACACACAAAGCTTTGAAGCAAATCTAGAGAACTATACCTTTGTGCATATTCTGGACTATCTGGCTAGGAAGAAATAAAGCTTGTTTTGATGGGCAAAAAGATCATATTTCTAGAGTTAAAAACAAGTGTTTACATAGTTTGTTTTGTTGGTGTAAAAGTAGTTTCCTTGATATAATCGATCAATATATGGAGTTTTTGGAACTGCTATGGAGATGTTGTAATTCACTTTATGGATATTCCCAGCAGTTTTTTGTAACTTTTGGTTTTGGTACCTTCTTGGTACTTAGTCAATAAACCTTTACCTTACAAAGGAAAGGACCAGGTTTCTTCTCTTTTTGCCTGGAGTCCACTACTTCATTAACCACAAGCACACCATCTATGATTTGTCTACCCTTGAAAAATGCCATCTGTTGTGTTCATCTACTAGTTTCAAAATCACCACTATCAACCTTTCTGTGAGTACTTTGGAAAGCAATTCATATACGTTGCCAATTAAGCTGATGGGCCTAAAATCTCTAAGTTCTATGGCTCCTTTCTTCTTGGGAATGAGAGCAATAAAAGAAGAATCAAAACTTTTTTTGAAGAAACTACGCTTGTGAAAATTGTGGAATGCCTCCATAAGGCTTAAGTTATGCAGGGCCCGTTCAAGTTTTCTGCATAATTCACTTAGACTTTTTATCTTGGGCTTGTTCTAATTGAACACCTTCATTAGTTAAAAAAAATAAAACTATTGAACATTTTGTGACAATGAATTAAAAATAGAGAGAGAGTGTCATACACTCGCAAATGATGTGACATAGTAACAAATAAAAAAAAGACATGTTGCATTTCGTAATTAATACCAAGTAAAAAATAAATAGAAAGGAAAATAATAGAAAAACTATGTTTTTAACAAGAAGAAAAATAAAAAACCTACCTTCCTCATTCTTCTTTGCCAGAGCACCCAACCTACCCCACATCCAGCCTTCCGCTTTACTTCTTTACCGGAACACGCACAGAGACGCCGCGACTAAAACCACAGATAATCATCTTCATTCCACCTTTTTTTATTTCAACCGATCTTTTTTCCACCCATACACCTGCCCCTCTCGTTTATTTCGATATCCATCAACATTGTAGTTGTCATTTCTCTCAATCTCACTTTCTTTTTCAATCATTAATTCATATTTCTGTATTTTTTTTCTTCTTCTATTTTGTGAGCTTTAAGATTTGAATATTTAACAATTTGAAAGAAAATAATTTTAGATTCGTATTAGTCTCGCCAGAAAAAATGGAGTTTCGCCGGAATTATTATTGACGAATTTGATTTTAGTTTTTGATAATATTGGTAATGGTGGAATGAAGCTAGAAAAAAAATTATGGAGTGTATGGGAAAGGGGTGTGGCGGGGGTCGTGGCAAAGAAATTTGCCGGTAATTTTTTTAGATAATATGACATAGAAAATTTTAATTGGGGATGACACTACTGCCAATAATTTAACTAGCAAATTTAGTTTTTCATTTAAACAGAAGATGAAAAAAAAAGTAGAAACAAAATGAAGTGCAAGAGATTCTTGAAATGGAATGAAGAAGATGACTGGTAAAGGGGTGGGGTTGTTTCTTTTTCTTTATTAATAGCTTTTTTTTTAATGTATGTCAGGTGTGACAAAAAGTTACAAATTTATCTTAACAAAATTAAAAAATGAAATAGGAACCTATTCACCCGCTAAACAATAGTGAGGTACACTTATTTTGCCATGTAAGCACTTTGTGTTTAATAGATATATGTTTTGAACAACTTAAGTTTGCAAAGGTACAAGTCGTAGTTAAGGTGCCTAAGTGTATTATGCGGACAACTTTAAGGAGGGGCTGTCTATGACTCAAGTTGCCTCCAAAATGTTATGTTTCATTACTTACCAACAACTGCTAAAAAAGCCCATTGTATACCCATCTGGCCTAGGAGCCTTATCGATAGCACATATTTTCGGGCACATGGGTATTTCCTCTTCATCAAACCTCCTTTGTAAGTTCTCTTTCTCATCATTACTCAAAACTGGACAATCATGACACACGATGGTAGGCCTCCATTGAGAACTTTCAATGTATAGATTTTGATAGAACTCAATGATTCTTCAATTCTGACTGGACCTTCTGAGACTTCCCTTTGTATCATCAATTAATCAATATTATTGAATCTTTTATGGGCATTGGAAATCCTGTGGAAGAACCTAGTATTTTTGTCACCTTTTATCCGCCACAGAGCTCTAGACTTCTGTCTGCATGATATTTCTTCCATCTTGATCAGCTCTTCCAACTGTAGCCTTTTCCCTATATTCTCTTTTGTCTTCCAGATTGTCATCTAATCTTGCCATTTTCTCAAGTAAACTTTGTCTCTGCATTCTCAAATCCCTTCAACAGACCTACTACAGGCAAGGATATAATCTAGCTTCCCAGAGAAAGAGAGTGAGCTCCACCAATCTTGGACTTCATCTTTGAAACCTGTGGTGGTCAACCACCAGTTTTCGAATTTGAAGTATCTGTTGTTCTTGATCCAACGACCCCCTTGTAATGAAACAGTAACATGATTTGATGCCAATCTTTGTAGGGTACTTTGTTTTATGTTATTGAAGATGGTACCCACTCTTCTGAAATCTGGAGGCTGCATCTTGAGTATCCCTTTGAACCAAGTGTATCTCCCATCTTGTAACGGTAGATCTATCAACTTAAGATCATCTATAATGCCTGAAAACTCCACCATCTACAAATTTCTCCTCCCAGCATTCCTTTTCTCTAATATGAATCTAGTAGTATTAAAATCTTCACAAATAGCCCATGGAACTTCCACTAGACCTCTAACATTAGCCATTTCTTCCCACACCTTCCTTCCTTCTTTCACATAACAGTTAGGAGCATAAAGCCATAAACTCCATTTCAAAAGACTGAAATAGAGCTTCAAATTTGCAAGTTAAAGTGCCTATTTCTAGAATCTCCCCTTTCCATATTCTACTATCTCAAAGCATTATGATTCCCCCTTGAGTGCCACTAGTCTCCAGGAGAGCAAATTTAATCCATCTACGACCCCAAATTTGTTTGACATCGTCAAAAATGTCCCCCTCCAAATTTGTTTCTTGGAGGCAAATGATGTTAGCCTTTCAGTCCACCACCATACTCTGTACAATACTCCTCTTATCTCTGTTGTTCACCCCGCCCCTGAATTTTAGGAAACTAGTTTGAACTGCATAGATCCAAAGCTAGCATCTTCCTCCCCTTATTTCTATTTTCATTGTTTTTATATTTAGCATCAAAAGAAACTAAGCTTTTGAGTTATTGCGCACCCTTGAACCTTCCTTTTCTACGCACACTATCCATCTCCATCTTTCTTGCATGCCTGCTACTATCTACCTATAAGAGCAGCTCTAAGGCTTCTTCCTCATGTCCTTGGAAATCAACCCCCAAAAGTTTTGCTCAGTTTGACTAAATTTTGTTGAATCCAAACAGAGTTGTCTCTTTCCCTCTCACCCTTGTTTTGATCCTGTTGTACAAGCAGAGGTGCCACCTCTTCCACTTCCCAGCTATCTGAAATAGTAATCGAGTTGTGCTTTTTGATCACCGTTAAATTTCCCCCTTCGTTTAGATTCTCTTCAAATCTATCCTCTTGCATGTTATCGCTCCTCAAAACTTGTGTAATTGTATCTTGCGCAATTTGCAGAGGGTTTTCCACCAATTCCTCACTTCGGTTCACCACCATCATCTCCTGTTTAGTATTTTGTTCTGTAGAAGTCTATCTCTATTGAGTATTGACTGAGTTGAATTTGTTATTTTGTTACAAATAACAAAGCTTGTCTGATCAGGCCCATTTTCCACTTCAATTAAATACCCTTTCCATGAGCTTCTCTAGGCCCAATTAAGAGCTCTTCATTAAAGAAGGCATGTGACTCTCACATGACTTATTTGAATCCCCCTTCCAGCTATAATCTCTACCTTCCCCATATGTTCTTCTATACAAAAATCCCTTAAATTTAGGATTTTTGGTACTGAATCACAGAGATTGACGTAATTTTGTTTTACCCTCTTGTCCAAAGTTTGACCTAGATTTTCCAGTAGAATATCTTCTCCAGTAGTACAACATGCCTTTTCCAGCGACATTTTGCAACTCAGTTTGCTTCCAGTCCATTCAGGGAAGTGACATCTTATTCTTTCTCGTGCTATTGACACCTCTTGTGGTATGGTTCTGCCGTTGCTTGCAACCAAACCTCTTCCATGTGATGTGGTTCTTCAACTTTACTCATTTGCAGTAGCTATCCAGCAACCACAAAGTTGTCCAATTTCCTCGAGAACTTGGTGCGTTCAAAGGTGTAGAGGAACACCCCACAACTTGATCCAATTTTCCTTGATTATCGTGATGTTTGGAAAGCAGCCAAGCACCAGACTCCACCATTCTAGGTTAAAACCTAGGTTTTTCCACTTCCATTGGCCTTGCAATGTCTGTTCTGCCATGAACCTATTGGGGAATTCAAAAAGGAACATATCTCCATATAGCTCATATATGGTGACTCCTAAGGTCTTTTTCCACTCGGATGATGATCATCTTCTGCTAAGGTTTTTCTTTAATTGCCTTGGCCAGATACCCAACGAGGCACCTCTTCAACAGGCCATCCTGTTGCCTATCTTAAGTGCTTTCCATCTCTGTTTGAAATCCATTTACTATCATACAGAGTCTTTGAATATGGAGGATTGGATTTCTTCTAGTCTGGACGTATTGGCTGTCTTTTTGAGAATTTAATTAAATTCTCCATCTTAAAAGTTAAATCGTACCATCCATCATTCAAGACTTGTTCTGGAATAATAATTACCGATCTTCCCCCAGCATTTAAGAAGATACTGGTTATAACTTATATATCTCCCATATGCATTATGTTTCCTCATACAAAAAGTACTCTTCTTTTCCTTCAGCAAACTTCCACCTCCTTATGCTCTTCTTTTGATCAGTTGATGCTTCTCTTTTAAAGAAACATATCCAGTCCATCACATTGCTGCTAACAATTGATCTTCTCATAATCCTTCGCTTCGTCTCCACCCATTCATACCAAACAGATCCATCTGAACTCTATTTGTAATGTCAAATAATTTGAATCCCGAATTGAAATATATTTTGTTTCTCCCATATTTGTCGTATAGCAGGAATAGAAAAGGAAAGAAAGTAGACTATGGCAGAAGGAGATAGTTGTGAAAGAAGAAGAGAGATGGTAGTTCCTAGGTGACCTATCGGAAACAGGGTTCTCTCTCTCCCCTAGGAAGCAGAGATAATTTTTGGGAAATGTGCCAGAGAGCATATATCTGACTTGTATGGCTTTAAAGTATTGCAATAAATACACATCAAATTGTATTATATGTATATGTATTGTAAGCACCCGTGTTTATTGACCAAATTCGGTGTGTATCTGACATTCACAAGTCACACCAAAATCGTGTCTGAACGACGTGAGTGGATAAGTGGTTTTGGATGATTCCTGTAACATAGTGTTATCCAATGTAGTTGGGGAAATCTACACAAGCTTTTAAGATGTTAAAACATTGATTTTCTTTCTATTTGAAGCATGGAGGATTATTTGATTTGCTATGTCTAGTATCAACTGTGTTTAGGCAGTGTTATTTTGTTTAAGGCCATCATTTTGTGGCTTAAAGCAATGTTAAACAAGGGGTTATGCTTAGGGTGAAGCCATGCATTTCATAAAAGTGTGCGTCAAACAATGGTGAGATGATCCCAACTTGAAACAGTTGGTGCTTTGAATCTCAACATTGAAGAGTTGGAGTAATCTTGATATTATTGTGTATTTGGGTACTAGCATTACTTATTCCAATTGTAATTCGATCATTACAAAGACAACAACATCATACCGAATGTAATCCCACAAGTGGGATCTGGGGAAGGTTGGATCTTACGGGACCTTTGTGAGGTATAGAGGTTGTTTCTCATAGACCCCCGACTCAGTAGAAGAATTATCAAAAATAATTGCAAGAACAATATGAAAACAAAATAGCAATAGCAATACCAAAGCAGTTAAAAATAGTTGCAGCAAAAGAGGCAAAATAGGTGCAAACAATGAACCAACTGTGACTATAAAATGAAATAAAAGACATTACTCACATTCTAGGCTAGCGTTTGGCTATAGATTTCTAAATATTCTTGGCAAATATTATTTGGGTGAAAATTTGGGTGAATTTCACTATCGGGAAATATATTTCACTTTTTTAGAAAAATATGGTTTATTACCATAAGTTTTAAAAACTATCAAAACTAACTATAAGTTTTTATTACAAGTCAATTGGATCTTCGTTGCAACAATAACAAATAGTGTATATGACACTAGAGTAATGTGGTAGATTGGAGTGAGTGCAACAAGAATCATTCCTATACATCGTGAAGTAGACAAAACACATGATTTTGTTACCTGAGCCGATAGTTCGTCATTTTCATCATTTATATTCACTCAAGATTTTATCACTACTTTGGTGTCCACGTAAAAAATTATGTAATAGAACGCAAACAACTACTATAGAAGGTGTTTTTGTAAAAGATAAAAGTTTGATGTAAAATTTCAATTTTCAAAAGATCCCAAATAGTGAGATTTGGCCCAAATATTTGAAAAAACTAGTCTTAGGGAGTTTGGGATATTTGCCAAAAATATTAATCAAATAATGGTAAATTCTATAAACAAACACTATTTGTTAAAAATTTTCCCAAATATTATTTGGGAAATCTATGGCCAAACGGGCCCTAAATAGTAATTCTACAAATAAAGAAAAAAGTAGTAGAGAAGACTAAGCCTTTGACTCTCCCCCTTTAAGATGCTACGATAGAGACTAACCTTTAAGTGTTGTCCTCGACCTCCAAACCTTACTATCCGTGGTTATGTCCTTAGACAGTTGGAGTTGAGCCATGTCTTGTTCAATCACCTCTCCCCAGTTCTTTTTTGGCGTACCTTTCCTAGCACCCATTATGACCAACTTCTCACACCTCCTAGTTGGTGCATTTACGACTTCTCTACACATGCCCGAACCATCTCAGCCTAGCTTCCATCATCTTGTCCTCCACGGAGGCAACTCGGCCCCAAATATCTTCATTCATAGTCATATCCCTCCTAGTATGCCAGACATCCATTTATGCATCCTAATCTCCGTTACCTTCATCTTTTGAACATGATCATTCTTAACTAGTAGCACTCTGCCCCTAACACCAATGTAGCTGTCTTGTAGAACTTACTTTTACGCCTTGGTGTCACATTCTTATCACACAGAACTCTGGAAGCGAGCCTCTATTTTGCCTATTCGACTCCAATATGGTGCACTACATCCTCGTCAATCTTTCATGTACCTTGGACCCAAGATACTTTAAATTCCCTCTCCTAAGAAAGCTTGTGTATCAATTCTTCACCTCCACTTTCGCCTCTTGAGTTATGTCACTAAACTTGCACTCCAGGTACTCCGTCTTAGTCCTGCTTAATCCAAAACCTTTAGGTGTCATTTGGTAGGAAGTATTAGGAGAAATAATTCATGCACTATTTATGGTATTATTTAGTACTATATTTGGTAGAAATTTTGGACTTATGTATAACTAATTCATGGATTAGTTATACACCCTAGATGGTACTATGTGATGCATAACTAATACCTTACATTTGGTGGTATTAGTAATTCATATGATTTAATACCATGGAATTAACTATGTGAAGGCAAAAATATCCCTCAAATCCTTTTTATCACTTTATTTATTTTCTTAATTTTATGTTTATATTTGTATTAGAAAATTTATTTAAATAAATCAGCTCACAAATTTTATTGTTTAGTGAGAATTGTTTGTTGCTAAATAAATCTAAATACAAATTAATACAATTTTTGAAATGTAAGTTGTTTAACATTTACTAATTGAAAAGACAAATATATCACCACATGACATTTTATATATACATATATATATATATATATATATATATGTATGTATATGTATATATATATATATATGTATATATATATATATATATATATATATTATTTGTATTTTGAGTAATTTATATAATTGCATACATGTTAAAACTTTGCTAGGTCCAGATCATGAGCTCTCCTCTGTCTCGTCTTGACGAGCTTATACAACTGTTCACATGCTGGCATTTTAGCTGCCGTAAGCGCTAACTTTGCTCCTTAGCCATCTTATATCTCTCCCTATTCTTGCTATAGTCCTCCTTGTCTATGCTTCCCACGACACCTTATACGCATCCTTCTTGTCCTCTTCTTTCTCTTGGACCTCTCCATTTTACCACCATTCTCCTCTAAGACCACCTAACTTACTCCTCGAGACCCATCCCTAATGCAGTCGATTGTCCTAGTCCACATACTATTTGCAACCCTACTACTCTCCCAAGCCCTCATAGCCATCAACTTCTTCCCCAACTCTCGCACATTAGGAATGGTCAAGCCTTCCCATTTAAACCTTGGTTGGCCATAAACAATCGTCTTCTTCCTCTTCATCTTGAATGTAAATCCATAACCTTGAGCTTATACGGAATAGTTAGGTTCTCACTCCGAATAACCTTGCACTCCTTGCATAAGCCTTTACCACTCCCAGTGTTGTGAATGGCGAGCCATTTGCCAAAGGCGATATGGCGAGGCAAGCTCAAATAGGCGACCCAAGGCGACCTGATGGCGACGTAAATGGCGTCGCCATTTCGAATTTTTTTTTAAAAAAAAATTTAACTTAATAATATTGTCAAAATTAGTTTTTTTTTTCTATTTTCAAACTTTCATCAGCAAAAGTCGCGTTTTCTCTTCACCACGACTCCACCTTCAGTCGCTACTCCTCTTAATCTCTTCCTCTCGAGTTGCTGCTCCTCTTCGTCTCTTTCTCTCGAGTTGCTGCGCTTCTTCGTCTCTTCCTCTCGAGTTGCTGCTCCTCTTCGTCTCTTCCTCTTGAATTGTTGCCAGCCGCCAGGACCCAGGTTTACCTCTTTTTTTTCTTCTTCTTTTCAAATCCTCTACTTCTCGTGAGTTCTCTACTTCTGTTCAACTTCAGGATCAGTACGCATTTTGTGAAGATTGTTGGTTGGTCTGTAACTCTGTATTGTTGAGAGGTTAAACTTGTCTTGAGTTTGGAAGTATTATACAATTCAATAATCTATTAATTAGTATTTATATATGCAATTCAATAATATATTAATTGATATTATATATGCAATATAATATTTTTAATTTTTGGTATTAATTGGCGCCTTAATTCAAAAAGGCAAGATCCTAGCCGCTCGCCTCGCCGCGTGGCCAGGCAGGCCCTTGTCGCCTTTTGTCACCTCTCACCGTCCAAAACACTGACCACTCCTCCTAGGACCATCTCCAATTTATATCTATTTTATGCTCTATTCTCTATATTTGGAGAATAAAATAGAGATTGAGTTCTCCAAGCATTCACTATTTCACTCCCTATTCTTCAATTATAGAGAGGTGAATAGTAGTTCTTCAAATTTAAAGAATTACTATTCACCTCTCTATTTTACTTTTTGATTATTTAAATATTATTTCTATTATATTACTTATTAAGTGTTTATTTGTTATTATTTTCTAAATGTAAAACATCTAAAAATATATTACTAACAAGTTACTACTTCCACCATAATTAATAATTTTTTATTTTTTTTAAAAAAAATTGTCACTTTAAATATGTAATTTAAAGTTATTTTAATATTATTTATATCATATAAGACTATTAATTAGGTCTCTAATATTTGTAATTATTTTCTAAGTAATATAACATCTAAGACATATTATTGATAAGTATAATACCTTCCTTCCCGAATTAACAATTTTTCTAATTTAATTTTTTAAAATTTTTTTTTTATTTTTTAAATATGTAATTTAAATTATAATTATTTTTCATTATGAAGTATTTATATGATAATTCAAACAATCTACTTTTATGTTATAGTGGTAAATTATTAAACTATACTTTTTAATGAACATGAAAATATTTGATGCAATAGTTCAAAACGGAATAGGAGAAGTAAGTAGTACACAAAATAGTTGGATACAAGAAGAAATTGTTAATTTAAACAATTTTTAGCTACACCTGAAAAATACGGACAAAAATTGCTCATTTTGAACTCCGTAATACATTAATAGAACATTTATGAGAGTAATAGTAGTCTTGAAAGTTGAGTTTTTTTTCTTGAAACTAAGAAAGTTGAGTATTTATGTAAAATATAAAATAAATTTTACGACGATACAATATATGATGTAATTATATTTCATCAATGATTTTACTTATATTTGAATTGTTCGTTGATATATATATTATATATAATATTTATTGCAATGTGTTATTTAGAAATTTAGATTAAAAATATAATTTGTACTAAATGAAGAATTTGAAAAAAATAAAATTTTGTATTAGATAAAGATTATAGTGATTATTTGCATAAAGAAGAAATGCTTTATATTACAAAATAAGAAAATAAAAATGAAATAGAAACAATAATAAAATATTGAGAAGAAAGAAAAAGATTCTTTTTTAGAGAGTGTAATAGAGAATTGGGTTGGAGTTGATTGTCTGAAAAAAATAGAAAACTCTATATTCGGAGAGTAAAATAGAAGATGGGGTTGGAGATGCCCTAAAGAGTAGGTAATTTATACGAGTCTTAGTCACCCACTATAGTAGGTAACCAAGTGCTCCGCTCCCTTTTGGAAACTCAAGTTTGCAATGACCAAGTCAAAAGCTTTCATGAAATCCAAAATGCAACCCCCCCCCCCTCCCCCGTTCTAAACTACCATGAACATCTTCGTACTATCTTAAAGTGCTCCCTATGTGTCCATTGAAATAAGCTCCCACAAAAATCTCCTCGCTGTGTGGGTTACCTCTCACCACCTAATCCATCTCTTCTTAGAAACGCTTTGTTATCACTCCTTAGTTATCCAATATTTACTGCAGTAATTTCTCTTTAGTAGCAATTATTTTCATTCCACTTAAGCTAAAAAGTCATGTCCTAGTTTCTTGGGGTAGTTATTTTGTAAATGTTGTATTTAAACTATCTGTTGTCTGAGAAAATATGAGCAGAAAGTTATTCAAGTCATTGAGTACTTCAAACTCAAGAGATCGCAGGTTCTCTCTTAATGAATCAACACCATAGGTCGTTGGAAGAAAACATCATATTTAAAATTACAGCGCCCCATCACCAGATCCATATCAGGGGACCTTAACAACATGATATCATTCAACATCAATTGGCACAATTGGTGAACTTATTTCAAGAAGAAGGTGCAGCCAATATAGCGAGACAGGAAGCAATAAATGCTTGCTTAGATGCACTCACAAAGGATCTAGCGAATTCGAAGGTTGATATTGAATCAACTGAGATGCAGGAGGAAGTTCCTTCATTTGGTATACAAAGTTTGATTTTCCACGGTTTACTGGCCAAGGGAACATCACTTTTTTAGACACCAAAAAACTCCAGATGAAGAAAAAGTTAGTCTTGCTTCTTTTCATTTAGAGGGCAATGCACAACGTTGGTTTCTTCAACTAGAGACAGATCTGCTTGAACCGTCTTGGAATGAGTTCAAACGTTATTGTACCTTCGTTTTGGGCCACCAATCAGAAGTTAGAAGTTAGTAGAATTGGCTAAGTTGCGCCAGATTGGGTCCGTGAAGATTAATTTTGCAGGCTGGTACACTCACACAGTCACAAAAAATAGAACTTTATATCAGTGGTCTTGCTGATTATATAGTAATTGAGGTTGAGTTGCATAATCCTCCAGATTTGGCTACAACGATGAGTTTATCGCGGCTTCATGAACGCAAGGAACAATCTGTTTGTTTGCAATCGTTAGATGTTTGCATATCCAAGACAACAAATTTCTCACCTCTACAAATGCCAGATTTGTGAAGAAACTAACCAGACTTGAAATGGAGGAAAGGCGACTTAAGGGACGTTGTTTCAATTGTGATGAACTATTCACCCGAGGTCATCAATGCAAGAAATTATTTTGGATGGACTTTATAGACGATGAGGAAGAGTTTACTGGAAAGGGGAAATACTAATTTCCGCATTTAGCGCTTGAGGACAAGCGCGATTTGAAGGAGGAGAGTAATGTTATCACTCCTTAGTTATCCAATAGTTATTGCAGTAATTTCTCTTTAGTAGCAGTTATATGTAATAGTGCAGTTATTTTCATTCTTGCTAAGTAAGAAAGTCATGTCCTAGTTTCTAGGGATAGTTACTTTATAAGTGTTGTATTTAAATTATCTGTTGTCTGACAAAATATAAGCAGAAAATTATTCAAGTCTGAATACTTCAAACTCAAGAGATTCCAGTTTCTCTCTTAACAAACCAGCACCATAGGTCGTAGGAAGAAAACATCAGATTTAATATTACACAGCGCCCCATAACCAGATTCATATCAGGGGACCTTAACACGCTTCTTAACATCCTCGTTCAAATCCACTTCACTATGTTATAGTCGCCCCACCCTCAACTAGCTTAAAAGTCATCATTTCTATCGTTCACTTTCCTAACCACAACCATGCTCCTGAGATCTACTGAAATGTTAACACCATTCATATCCTTTGAAACCTCTTGCGTACCACAACTTAGAACCGTCTACATCCCTCGCCTTGGTTCTCACCCATCTAGTTTCTGAACACAAGCTATGTTGATTTTCGTGTTCCTGAGAATCTTCACTAATTCTATCGAATTTTTCGTTAAAGTACCTATGTTTCAGGATCCAACTCTCAACCTAGGAGCTCCCTTGGTACCCTTTCCACCTCACACCCCCAACCCCAACCCCAACCAAGGACAGGTCTACCATCAACTCCAGAAGCCACTAACATCGGTTATACACGAGGACAACAATTGAAACTAGAATGCAAGAACCAAATGCTATCTAGTACTAAATTGAAGTGCTACAGCAGAATACTAAATCAAAGTAATACACTGCAATGTAGGTAATCATGCAGTAAAACTGTGTTGTTCCAGGAGAACAAGAACTTTAAAGAAGCAAAGAACTGAAACTAAGGGCTAGAATCAACAATACAGCAGGAAATGAAATCAAATAATATAACAAAATAAAGCAACTAAGGTGGTTCACAAGCTATTCAATAAATGAGGCAGTAAGCAATGACAATTGTGTTAAATATAAATATAGTTGAGAGTCGAGACGGAACCTGTTTTGCGCTTGAAGGACACAGGAAACCTGGTTTTGGCAATCGCCAGAGTTTGCTGCTGGTGTTATCTGAAGGTTGCCGGTGATCTGTCCCGGACAGATCTGTTCCTTTATGGATAAATCTGGACGTAGGTGGAGGAGGATGGCCGTAAGATGGACGGAGGAAGCTGACCAGGGGTTCTTGTGGGAGTCAGTTAGGCTTAAGTTTCTATGTTGCTGTGTAAGTTGCAACTTGTGGGAGTGAGTTGGGCTTCTGGTTTTGGTGATGTAGTAGGAATAAGTAAATGATGAAGAGGGTGCACCGTGTGGGGTGTATGCTTATGCCCGTAATTTAAAGAGGGGGCACCGTGTTTAGATGCAAGACGGAAGTATTCAATAATTAAGCTATTTTAATACTTTCAGTTGGTTTGAATGTTGTGTTTTCATAATTATACATGGTAGTATTCTTTTTAAATTTTAATTTAACTCTGATTTTCATTTTGCTGAATTTGGTCTTCACTAATTTTCGGGTCAAAGTGCCTTATAAATTGAAGTTCTACTTATTTCAAGTTTGCTTTTTATTCTGTAAGTTTTACTTTTTCCTTAGCTTTAGTCCTCATGTTGTGTTCCCATCACTTTATCTATGATTTGTTCACCACATGCACCAGGTTTTGTTCGTTTTATTTGATACTAGACTGTCTCCTGCCATACATTTTGCCAGATTATCATAGATAAATAAACCTTTAATGGCAGTTTCATGGTTTGAGTAGAGATCTTTATGCATGCATTGAACTTACAACTAGGTGTATTGACATAGTTTCGCATTGAAATCCAGGGTAAATACGCAAAGGTTGAAGTAAAAGATGAGGAAGATGGATTAGATGAAGAGGAGGAAGAGCATGGTGATACCCTCTGTGGGGCATGTGGCGAGAACTATGCTTCAGATGAATTCTGGATTTGTTGCGACTTATGTGAGAGGTGGTTCCATGGGAATTGTGTGAAGATCACACCTGCGAAGGCTGAGCATATAAAGCAGTACAAATGTCCATCATGCAGCAACAAGAGGCCACGCCCTTGACATCCTGTTGAATTCCACCATTATATTTGTCTCATGTAGGACTCAGCATACTGTCACATTACGTACATCAACATATGGCATGTTCATCCAAATCTGGTTGTTGCTCTTTGTTTTTTGGATAATGTACTAGATAAAATTGCTAGGGTACTCCTCCATTTGACTCTAAATTGGAGGAGGTAGGGATGTTCTTGTAGCTAGGAAAGAATCTTTCTGTGATTAATGCTAACTTGTGTAAAATTTAGCTGTTGAACCCTGATGTTTGATTTTGAAAAATTGTGTTAATCTTGCTGGTATGAATCGATTGTGTGGTTACAGCTTGTGATGTAGTTGACTAGCATAGAATAATAGGTAACGTAAAATAAAGATGAGGAGGATGAGTTTGAGCGTGAGATGCGAAAGGTGCTAGTATTGGTTCCTTAGCATCATATATCTCTTTCTTTTATCTCTATCAACTACTTAATTATATTAAATGTATCGTCCATTTAAAATTGTTGTGTAATATAATAATCTACTTTGATTTGTTCAGAAGAACCTCTCTTGTTGGTATAGAGTCATTTACATACCATCTAAACAGGAGCTATGGACCCCATAAGAATATGATAAAGCAAAAGGAGAGAGGTCTCTCTCCTGTAACAATCTGTTTGCTTTGAAAACTACTCATCACATGATATCTGTCTCAACAAAACAAACATAACAGTTAGTCAGTCCCTTATTTTGATTATAAAGTATGTGATAACTTAGAAAAGACAAGCTCAGTCGGTGGTTGTCCCAAATTTTTAAAAATACACTTTTAACTTAGCAACTGTTCTATTATTCTACTAAACAATTTTGAATATTTATTATTATATTATTTTTCGATCAAAACCAGATTTTATAAAGCAAGTTTATTCACACACTAATTGTTACACGAAACGTGTTAATTTAATTAAAAATATTTATTTATTCATTTTTAGTTTTTTCCTTATTTCTCTCGCTTTCTTATTTTTTTGACTTATTTTAATTTTAAATTCATCTTAAATTTCACTTCATCTTCCACCTCCCACTTCATTCCGCTATTTTTTTTCTTTTTCTTCACCTCCCCACTCTCATCCAATCTCCCCATGTCAAGTTGAACTCCACTCCCATTTTCTTTTTTTTTTCTTCTTCTTCTTCTCCGGTCAAATTTTTTATAAAATTCTTACTATTTTTTTAAACTTTATTGAATTATTGATAACAAAATTAATTATTTTTCTAAAATAATTTAAAATTATGAATGTATCATCAATTACTACTTTTCATATAACTTCAAAATTAAAAATGATAATTTAAAAAGAATCAGTGAATTTCTCAAAAATTGAAAGAACTTAATTGAAATCGGATAAACAACTATATGATATTTCCTGATCTTCTTGAAATCTAATGGGTTTATTAAATTATTCGAAATGTAAGAAAATATTTAGATAACTTTTTAAAATTAAAGAGTGTAAAACTAATATAGTAAAAAAGGAAGGTGAAGTTGTGGTAAAAATGATGACTTTGAAAGTGAGAAACTTTAATGGAAATGATAATGAATTTTTGAAGAAGGAAAAGAAAGAGAAAATAAAAGGAAAAAAAAGTTAAAATAATAAGAAAATATAGTTTATAATAAAATACTTATAAAAATAAAACTATATTAGTTATTTTAGATTGTTCACTCTCTTTGAGAGATTGCACACTACTATCTATGTTGAGTGGACAAAAAATGATGTAAGAATATCTCTTGAAAATTATCTAGTGGAGTAATAAAACGATTGCAAAGTTAAAATGTTTTTTGAACATTCAAGACAACTTCAATGGTGACTTTATGTTTATTCTCAACGATTAATTATTAGTACTGAAATAATTTATGTCTACTTTTGGGTGGAATTGTAAACATGACAAAATTATTCCTTTAAAAAAAATTTATACGTCAATTTTCATTTCGATATATATTCACATTATTTTTAGTACTGTATATAATATTCACAATTTTTGCTACTTGTTATTTTTATAAAAAATTCTTGATATTTTTCTAATAATAAAATCACGCTAATGTAAATATAATCTTCATTTATGAATTTATTTGACTATTTCTTATGTTTGTTTACATACTGAATTACATATCTTACGATTAAGAGTGTCGTGTGCTTAAATGAAATGATACAAATAATAAATCATCTTTTAGTTGAACTATTTAAGACGTAAGTTTTATTTTTAAAACACACAGTATAATCATGAGAATGCGCGCACACAAAATATTGAAGCTAATATTATTATTTTTGTTTGAATAGAATAAAGCAAAAGAGTGAATAAAAAACAACTCGTCTCTAGTATTTAAACCAAATGAGTAGCTCCCTGAACACAAATAACATAAAACATATGCTGAAATAGGTTATGACTCATTATGCTAATAGAAATATGATGCAAAGGAAAATCACAACATCAACAACAGATCTTCTATTATTACCAGGAATCACACGATTCTCAGTACATGACAACAGCTAACCATGTACAAAATCAAACACATTTACAGAAGAGAACAATAACATAACAATATATTCCTTGACAACTGCACAAACATATACTGGTTCAGCACAATCGCTATGGACGTACAGAGACATTTAGGCAGAGCACGTCACTCCTTTGTCTCCTGCACCACTCACAAGCTCTTTCATGTTCAATTTAAACTTGCACCTGCATTTGGGTGGTCACATTCAAAATTCGTCGTTCCCATAAATACCAAAGTTTCCACCACTACCTCAGTCTGATAGTTTCATTAGGTAGTATCACATTTGGATTCCGAATATGTGGATTTAGTGCTGCTATATCCTTCCATTTAGTGCCTGTACCATGAACCCTAGAGGATATGCTCCATAGTGTATCACCAGGCTGCACAGTGGTTGTTGCTGATGAAGCAGCTTCCTTTGAAGATTTGTTAGCAGCCTTTGACTTCATAAATGGATGTTTATTTTTCTTTCCCATTCCATTAGCAACCAACCAACGAGAGCCCGACTGTTCTTGAGTTGTGGAACCCCATAATTTCTTTTTACCTTGTTCACTCTTCAGACCTGCAACATGCACTTCGGTTATTTTGTACTGTGCGATTGGCTCATCCTGCGGTATTTTCTCTTCTTTGATGTCCACATTTAAGTCATTTTTGGGAGGTGCAGATTCATCGTCATCATCTTCATTGTTGTTTCTAACCTCAGAAACTGTGCTGTATATCTTAGGTTTAGGTGGTACAAACACTCTCTCTACCTGGACAAGGGCAAGCATAGGTGTACCAACTGGCTCATAATTCCGCAAGGGATCACGGAGCTGCACCATTAGTGCCACTGTAAAGTTGTTTCCCAGCAAACCACATTTCCTACTCTTTCCGCGTCTCTTCTCTCCCTTTGACCTGCCCTGAAACAAGTCTGTGCTGATAGCATGATGAGCTGCCAGCAGTTTGGAGGTTCGCTCGCTAATCTCATCTTCATCGTCAATCTCTCCCGAGTCCAACCTCATCCATTCATCAAGGGTCAGAGATAAGCCCATAAGCCCATCAACGTCATCACCATTGTCTTTAACGTCCAGAAGCTTCAATCCACCTGCCCCTTCCAGACCTACTGCTCCACCCAAATTGACCTTCTGTCCCTCAAAGGCCGAAAACTTGCCGATAGATTGAGCACTGATGTTTGAAGGTGCATCCTCATCTGACATGCCTGTCTGTATTCTCAAACCCTCAATTGAAAGGGCTTCAATTTTATCCATTGCCAAAGGAGCAAGATCTTCCAAGGATACATATTCGGTGTCCATGTGAGTGGTAGAACTTGTTTCCAACTTACTGGACATTGGTCCATGCGATTTTGCCTTTTTACTTTGAACGCTTTCCAAATTTTGCCCAAATTCAAACTCATGTTCGAATAAATTTTGTCTGCAGAGCAATTTCATAAAAGAAATAAGTAGGTGCAAGTATATGTATATTAGCAGTAAGGGAACAGCAACCCAACTCTAAAACGCAACATGTAAACAGAACAACAAACCTTTCAGGTCCTTCTAAACTCGGTGCATTTTCCCAGGCTATTTGTTCCACTGTCTTCCCAGTTATATCTTCCAAAGGCATTAATTTACTTGCCTGCATCGAGAGCTTTTCTATTCCAATGGAGGCCAAGTGCTGCAGTATGTCCATTATACCAGACCCCATTTCTGCAGGCACCACCAATGGACTGGATACCTGCATTATTAAACTCCCTCCACTCTTAGCATCATTGAAAATTGCAGGATTCATTGACCTTAAGAATCCTCCATTTTTAGTTTGTAGCAAATTTCCTAGGCCTTCTCCAAGAGGAGGCAATTGGTAAGGGTCTTCTAGAGGCATATCAATTGGGCTTCCAAAACCACAAGAGCTTTTTGGAGGAGAACATTCAAATGACTTCTCATTCAAGCCCCATTCACGCATCAAAGCCTCTGTCTCCAAGTCCTCCAACATGGAAGCTCTTGTTTTGTTACTTGTTTCCTCAATTGCTATCTTGGGTTTCTCCTCATACAATTGTGCAGAAGATGAGTAACCGAAATTCTCAGAGATGTTCCTCCATTGAGATACACTTGGAGCATCAAAAGCAAATTCTTCAATGTCCATATCAAGGTTAAACAAAGAACACCCACCAGCTAGAATGTCCTTCTCAAATTGCCTCAATAATCGTTCTCGTGGGGAATCAGGCTCGCTCTCAGAACTTGGGCCAAATTGACTATGCTCAATCCCTAGCATATCCAGGAAATCACTAGCCACGGATTCAGTAACGTAATCCATGCTGAGGGATTTTCCCTTCCTAAGCTCTTTATAGTTCTCTTTAGCGTCCAAGTAACCATCATTCTTTATAACTTCATTCTCATGTTCCCGAGAGTATAATCCCTCGTTTTCCAAGTCAGAGAAACTGTTTAATGCAGACTCCAATTCTCTCATAATTAATTCTTTTGCTGACTCATCTGTCTCAAAATTGTTGGCACTCACTGCAAGGTCTTCATTCTCACTGTCAAGACCCTCGGCCAATAGTACAGGCTGGGCCGCCTCTTCAATGGGCATCTTCAAGGTACTATCAGGTACAAGTCTTTCTGTCACAGCATCATCAACAGATTCCACAAAATCGTCTTCTTTTCCCTCCAGTTCCTTCAAGGAATGTTCTATGCCTTGCTCTATAACAGAAAAATCACCAATTTCACACTCATTTTCAACATTTCCCTTCACAGGATCTGATAACAAGGCCAATTCTGGTTTGAGGTTATCAACAGTATAAGAGAACACATCAATCTCTGGTTTGAACTCAAATGGAGCTTCCAACTTCGCTTCCTCAAACTTCTGATACAGCACTTCTACAGATTTGTAGAGGTCAGAACTCGGCAGCGGTAAAATCTCATGAAGATCTTTTACATCTTCTGCAGACTGCGGTGAATAAGAAGACCAAGCAGGAAGGCTTCCAGCTCGCCTTATTATGCTCAGCTCATCACTTCTCTGGGATTGTGCAAGAAGCTTTGCAGCACCACTGTTCTGCCCCTCAAGAACGTTCCTATTGCTAGGAAGTGTGCCAGATGTGTTCCCATTTCCCACTATATGATACCCAAAACTAACATTCATGGTAGCCCCTTTAGCCTTACCTGACAATTTGAAACTAGTCGTCCACCTACCTGAGCTTCTCTCATCCTCCAATTCTTCTAGTGTAAGAGGAAGCAACCTGGTAAGGTCAACCCGATGCTTCCCCAAGTCAAGTTCAGGAGTAGCGTAAACTGAAGCATACAACAAACAATGTTTTGGCTCATACTTAGCTGAATGATGAGGACCATTCCTACTGCCATATATAGAACATGTATAGCTCAAATCTTCCTCAAAGTGAGCTACACCTTGAGAAACCAACACAGGACATGTCATCAACTCACCATGTCGCCTCCTCCAATGCACGACAAGACTAAGGTCATTAAAAAATGCAGGTATCCCTTCAATGCAATGGACTTGAAGCGAAAAAGAGCAATTGAACCTTTGGTTTTTAACATGAGTTAATGACTTTAAGCTCTTCCAACTCCACATGGACTTGTTATTACTATCCTTGTCTAATAAATCTCTAGCACTGTCTTTATTCTTGGACTTGGGCTCCGGTAAACGTGCTTTCCCAATAGACTTAGAACGACTACTGGCCGTAGACATCAAAAGCCTAGGTTGGGTTTTATCCAAATATAGGGCTTTACTTATAGTTTCAATATCATTCAACAACTTGCCATTTCCAGGAATTTTTTTCCTAGAATCCATTCTTCTCTACAAAAAAAATAAAAAATAACACAATTTAAAAATTACCCACAATCCAAAATCAAATCTTGAAAATACAATTCAACAATAGAGATTACAAGAAAGTCTTTCTTTCACCGACCCGGATCAGATTAGTTCAATTGCGTCTGAATCAAAATTAGATAATAAAAAATACTAAAGCTAAGAAAAAAAGTTGGTCAAAATAATTGAGCAACTTCTTACCAGAGGAGTAAGCGATGCTCAAGAGGACTCCTTCTTCCCCTCTCTCTCTCTCTTTCAAAATTATAAAATTATACGATACGACTGGAAGAGGAGAAGAGTATTTGTCACACTCACTCCTCTACCTATGAATATATATATTTACACTACCAATACTTTAGTTTCTATATTTCGTATTTAGCCCCATATGTTATACACTCAACACTACCTTTTTTTTGTCTATCATCAATCGACTCGATTTTTTATTTTTGAATATGTTAATCCAATAATAAATTAATAAGATATTATCGGTTTATCAATAAGAAAATATTGATAAAGTATTACATATCTTCTCACTCCTCTAAATGTTTTGATATAGTGAAACAAGAAATATAATAAGAAATTGCATCAATAAGACAAAATATAGCACAAAGGCTATAATTATATGTTACCACCAAAATATAGAATGAATTTTTTTGTGTTTATCAGATTACGGACCTTTATAAACTTGCAAATGCTACGACCTACAATTAGAAACTAAAACTAAAATAAAATAGTTCAACGAGATGAAGACTAAAACTAAAACTAAAATCAAACAGCTACAATTGTGAACTCCTTACTTTAATCTTTAAGTTTTGAGTAAACTGTCTAAGCTAGTAAAGCGGTCTAGTGTGAAGTTGGTAGAATACTAACAATTTGATATAGTTATAGTGTCTAATTATATATTAAATTATTAATATTTAATAATTAGAAATGGTAAAATAACAAATTATTATTGTCTTATTGGGTTATCGGTTTACCCAATAACCCAATAATAAAAACTAATACCCAACCAATAATTCAATAATTTTATATAAACCCATTAAAAACTCAATAACCGAATAACAATAGGGCAACTTTCACATATAGCAAACAAAAAATTCATATTTGTATGCTATAACAAACTTTGCATAATTGCGCTCCATAGCAAACATAAAAACTGTATAATTCGCTATACATATACAAGTGTATAATCCGCTGGCCTAAATTGTATAATTCGCTGGCCTATTTCGCTGCAATTGTATAATTAGCTTTGCATAAAGTTGAATCGAATTAAAATGTATGTATATTGCATAATTATAAGTGTATAGCAAGAAGATATATATGTTTTTCTCACTTTATACAAAAACAGAAACACAATATATACACTTCTGTTGTATAAGGCTAGAAAAAAATGTATTTCACTGCAATTGTATAATTCGCAATTGTATAATTCTTTGGCCTTTTTCTCTGCAATTTTTGAAGTAAAATGTTTGTAAATTGTATAATTAAGTGTATAACACGAAGATATACATTTTTGCATGTGTATATACAATTTTCTCTCGCTTTATACAAAACATAAACAGAAATTATACACTTCTGTGTATAAAGCGAGAGAGGCGAGAATGGGAGAGTGGCGAGCGAGACTTTTGGGAGAGAGACGCCTGGCAAATTTTTGCCAACGTTTGCTATGGAGCACAATTAAATCAAACCCTAGCTATTCCATTTAATTTAGGTTATTAGTTTGCTATTATATACAATTTTCCCATAACAATAACCTAATAGAGCTGTCAATATGGGCTAGCCCACCCTATTCGGGCTAACCAATACAGGCTTCGACATTTTATGGGTCAGGCCGACTAGCCCATTTTTTGTGTGGGCCAGAAAATGGCCAGCCCAACCCACAAGTACGTGGGCTACAGGCTTGTTGGGTCAGCCCACTTTTTAAAAAATTATATTATTTTTAGAATTATTAAATTAAATTATAAATTATAATTTAAAAATATTATCACAAATATCGACAAAACAATATTACATGATGTTAATGTTACTACTTTTTAATCAAATCCACAAATAAAATTATTTTTATAGTATTTATTAAATTTTTTTCAAGTAAAAGTATAAATATCTAAATAAAAATATTAACCTAATTATTTTTTTTGAGTATGGACTCCCTTAATTTTAAATTTAATATTATATTATATTTTAAAATTAATTTTTATTGGCCCACGGGCCAGTCCTACCAATATATCTTAAGCCCCACAAATCAGCAGATTTATTCAGACCGGGCTAAAAAGCTTTTTTCTCAAATGGATTTCAAAAATCGTAGTCCAACCCTATTAAATCTCGGGTTATGTCTGGCCGACCCAACATGCCTAGCCCATATTGACGGCTCTATAACCTAATAACATTTTTTTCAATTCGATTTATCTATCAATTCGATTTTTGCATACCCCTACTTTTGCCCATAAATTATCCTAATTATACATGCTTAAAATTATATTATACTTATTAAATACATTTTAAACTTTATTAGTTAAATCATGGTTCTGCCTAACGCTCGAGTCAATTCCCCAAATGGTCACCCAAGTTAAGGAAATTGCCTTAAAATATCATTTATGTTTTATTTAGGACTAAAATATCACCTAACTATCACTATTTTCCTCCAAATATACTTGACAACTCAAAAGCATCACTCTCTCCTAGTTGGCATGACATGTCATTAAAGTTTTTTTTTTAATAATAGACCAATTTAATTCATTAAACTCATTTAACTAAAAAAAGATCATATTGTTTTTAACTTTTTTAATTAACTTATTAAGAATAAATTTTCATACTTAAAATCTTTTATCATAATCAAACTTTTTATTTTTTTATGTTATGCAAAACGTACTATAATCTCATCAATTTTAAATACTAATAAACACATAGATTCAAAAAATATTGATACACAAATCACTCATGAACGCTAATTTACTTCAATTAATCATAAATGGTATAATAAATCAATAATATTAAAGATCGATTAATTATTAAAAAATAATTATTTGGGTGCTTTAAAATCCATATATACTTACAATATCTTTTTGTAAAAGAAAATAGTAAGTGAATTTTGATCTTTATTTATCAGTATATCAATCTCATTAATATGTATACTATCGAATTAAATTAGTAAATTCAATTAGTTATTAGTTCATTTATTGATGTTTAATTGTATGAAAAGTTATAATATAATATAATATAATATAGAATAAAAGAATAAAAATAAAAATAAAATTAAAAAAAGTTAATTTATAATTTTTTTTCTTACAATTTTTTGTCAACCTTAAAACTTTATCTTAATACTTTTATTAAAAAATTGTTTAAAATTTTTAAATAATTTAGTTAGGAATTTTAAAATTATCAAGTAATAATTGAACACAGAAATTTTCTCAGTGAATTTTGTTTGGTGATAATATATAAAGTTACTAGACTTTTTAAATTACTTTTTCTTATAATCTTCATAAATTCTCATATAATTTATATATTTATTTTGTAGAGACATAAGTTTCATGAATTAAATAGGTCTACTATTTTTTTAAATGATTATTTAATGACAGGGCATATCAACTAGAATTTAAGGAGATTTTTGAGGTATTTAGTATTTCTAATGGACAAAAAATATCATATCATTCACTTTCTTCTTCTTCTTTTTTTTTTAAAAAAAAACAACATCGGAAGCATGAATTGCAAAATATACAAGTAATATTATTGTAATAGTTATTGAATTATTATACAACTTATGATTAATTGATGTAAATTAGCTTTAATGAGTGATTTGTATACCAATATTTTTTTTGAATATATGTGTTTATAAGTATTCAAAAATAATAAAATTATACTACATTTTTAAATTGTATTCTTTATAACATAAAAAACAAAAAGTTTAATTTTGGTTAAAGATTTTAAGTATGAAAATTTATTCTTAATAGATTAAAAATAAAGTAAAAACAATATGATTACTATTTTATTTAAATAGGTTGAATGAATTAAATTAGTCTACTATTAAAAAAGCTTTAATGACATGTCATGCCAACGAGAGTAATGATTTTTAAAATGCCAAGTATATTTGGAGGAAAATAGTGATAGTTGAGTGATAATTTGCTCCTAAATAAAATATAAATGATATTTCAAGACAATTCTCTTAATTTGGGTGACCATCTTAACTTGAGTGACCATTTAGGAAATTGATTCCCTTAACACTCTTACTACATTGCTCAAATTCCTATGCCTACCTTCATTTTATCCCCCCCCCCTCCCCCCGATATATTTCTTTCATCTCTATGAGACACTTTGATTTGCTTAAAATTAATAAAAACTGAGATCACGATGTAAAATAATATTTTAGTATTTTTCCAAACATAACAACTATAACGTGTAATCTCCATGTACTTTTGTAGTACACAACGTAATTTTTTTGAAGAGTTATTTTAGTAGAACGTTGATTATTTCTTTTCTTAGTTCTTAGTACAAGTCCGATATTTTGTACTGAATTTATCTTTTTTGTCATATATAAAATGCTAGGCAAATATATAATTTAAGCACTTTTCGAAATAGGAGAGCCTAAAAACACCTTCCTTTTTTCTTTGTTTCTTTCTTTTTTTGAAAAATTACATTAATACACAATTGATAATATCATAATCTCTAAAAAAATTTTAAAATTACAAAAATCCCCTATTGGACACATGATTATCCCCTCTCGGTTACATCCTTATTCTCTCCCAAATGCATCCTTATCCCCTCTCGGTTATAGCCTTATCCCCCTCAAATACATCTATATATCCGCTCTCGAATAGATCTCTCAGATACATCCCTCCATTAACTTGTATATCATTTGTAATGTATCGAATAATCAAGGAATATATTCGAGAGCAATAAAAATTTTAATATTTTTATAATTGGAGAAACTTTCGAAATAAAATATAATTAGCCCGGATTTCTGTAAGCTTTTCTTCTTCTTTTGTTTGGCCATTTGAGCCTTTGCTTTTCAATATTGATCTATCTTTATGTGCTCTATAACAAGCCATCAGACCTTCTTTATGTAACTTTCTATGTCACACGCTATTATGATTAACCTTACATTTTGTAAGTTTATCTTTACGAAGGAAGCGGTAAAGAAATAGAGAGAAAAGGGATAGTACTTCATATATATTCATTATTTTTCTCAATTATGATAGTTGAATTTTCAACTATTCACAATGTAATCATCATATGTGTCTAGGCTTTGTTTTTGCAACATATCTTTTTATATTTTTATTCTTACCCCCCCCCNTAGAAAATTTCATCTTTTTTTAACTTTTTAATTGATCAAATTCATAAACTTACTATTAAAGATGAGAGATTATTATCACTCTATGCATTCCCTTTGGCCAAGATATCATTTTTAGTTATTGCCACAGTTTACAAACCATATAAATTGGTACGTCTCTATCGTTCTCAAAACATGTATATGATAATCATGTTGAAATATTGAAGGTCATAAAAGAAAAATAATAATAATAATAATAATAATAATAATAATAATAATAATAATAATAATAATAATATTTTGGCATATCCACATTAAGGAGGTCTTTTCTTATAAATCTTTTTGAAAAGCAAAATTATTAACAAGAAATTATTGAATGACTCAAAAGGGAGAAGGAAAAATAAAAACAAAGCCGGCTAAAGGATAAAGGTGGTGAAGTTAAGGGTTTAAGGCCTCAAAAGTTTCCGAGGCTCCACTTTTTAGTAGTAATAAATTTATAACTATGTATTATTTTTTTCTTTTAAAAGTCAAGTATTCAATATAAAAAAATGATAAAAGTTGGAGATTATTAGATAATGAGAATCTAAAACAATATTACTTTAACATTGAATGTTATTTAAAATATAGTTGTTGGCCATATATTTTAAATTGATAGAAATAAATTGCAACACAAAAATAGAGTAAATTTTAGATTTAGAAAACATAAAAATTAAATTAGCGCTCTATAGCTACAATTTGACTATTTGTGCTCCATAGCAAACATATGCATTTGCTATGGAGCATCATATATATATAAAATCACAGCAACATTTAATAGTATAAAATCACAGACATCTGATTTGTATAAATAACAACGATTTGTATAAATGGGTGTCTGTGTCTATGAAAATTACACTTGTGTATATATATATATATATATATATATATATATATATATATATATATATATATGTTATTTGTGTTTGTATATCTGCATAAAATTTGAATTTATATACAATTTAATCGAGTTAAAACAATTGTATTTGTATGTTAAATCTCTCTCTCGCTTTATACGACCACAAATCATACATTGTATTGTATAACTTGTATTTGTATAAAGTGAAAAAGAGAGAAAGGTAAAAGAGAACTTCATAAGTATATGACGAAGAGATATGCAATTGTATTTGTATATACAATTCTCTCCTGCTTTATACAAACATAAACACAATTTATACATTTGTATAAGTATAAAGTGAGAGAGCCTAAGGAGAGTGGTGAACGAGATTCAGGGAGAGTCGTGAGCGAGATTCAAGAGAGAGAGGTAAATGACAAAGTGTTCACTACGAATTGTTGACACCAAATTCTGACTCTCCTAGATAGGAATTAATTCATGAGCTTCTTAATTTCTCAAACAATTCAAAACATTAACTTATATAAACTTTAAGGGAAAATATAAAGTTTGCGTTATTTTGAATAGTTTATTTATTAATTTATTTATTTATTTATTTTTGAATAATATATGTATTTTACATGATTATGTATATAATTAGTATATTTTATGATTATTCAAAAATCACCTCAAAAGAAAGATTTTTTAAAAAAAAATTATTTTTACTAAATTAGTTTTGTTATAGTTTACATTTTTGGATTGATTATTTTATATAATTTAAGTCGATTATCTTATTTTGTCAATATTAAGAAGCTCAAGAATTAATTTATAATTCATCTTATTTAATTATTAGCCCAAATACCTTAAACCCAATAAAAATCAATTTTGGACTTCCTATTTTGCAATCTCTAGCACTCCAACACTCAGCCAGCCCAATTCAAAAAAAAAAAAAAAGACGCGGTCCAAACCTCCGTCTTCTTTCCAAAGAAAATCAGAACACGTGTCAACTACGGCTCGCTTTCCTCCAACGACTCATTTTTATTTTGCTCGTACCATAAGGCAGAAAAGCCTGCAGTTTTCGTCCTTCCAGCTGCGAAACGTCATCCTTGCGCGACCGAAGATGACGACACGTTGTCTTCAAGGATGAATAAGGAGATTTGAGCCGTCCATGTTGCTGCCAAATTTAGATTTTTGTGGGATGTGGACGCGTTTTGGTACGGAGGACAACTTTCCTATCTTTGCAATGGGATTTGAATTTTGAATTGGGTTAAGGGTTTCTCCATTTTGCCCTCTCTCTCCTTCAAGCCAAAAATCCTATTTCTTCTTTAATAAATACATTCTTATGGTTCTTGAGAAGAGAGATTTTTTTTTCAAAAACTTTTGGGGCTTACAGAGAAAGGAATTGAAAAAAGATATAGAAATTTGTCATCTAAAAAATAAGCCTTTGACACATTTATCTCTACTTTATTCGTGGTTTTTGATTCATTGGGATTCATTGAGGTTCGTCGAAATATCTAGAGTTTGTTTAATCGTTCTCTCGCTTGAGCTTTCAGTTCGCCGCATCAAGAAGAGGTAAAAATCTGTCATCTCTGTTTCCCTGTTTAAATTTCCAGTTGCTTGCGTTTTTGCTTTTTAAGGTGCTTAGCTTCTTCCTCTTCTCGGCAGAAGTTTGTCGTTGACTGTCTGTGGAAGTAATGATATGCTTATTTAGTGTTGTATCCTTTTCTTGGATTACCATTCATCTCTTGTGGTGTTAGAAGCGTTGTTACCTCGGAAGAGAACTTTGGTCTCCTCGTTTCTTATGTTCTGCCCTTGGACTCGGTTAAGGCCGGGTCTGTCGTTGTGGGTGTTGTTTCGTAAAGAATCACAAAAAAAAAACTAATTATTTTAGACATTGTTACCTTCTCATTGTAACTCGTTTGTTTTACCTATTAATGCGCCTTGTTTGTTAAAGTATGCCTATATCGATTTTTCTAGATTTTGTCATTATTTGAAACCTGTTGATAAGCATGTTGACTTGAAATTCGCATCTACATTCTGTTGCATTTTAGTGTCTTCATAGTCGCCATTCGACGGAAATCGGAATAGGCTATTTTTGTCTTGTTTGAGCGTGTATTGGGATTCAGTCATGCATCTCGCTTTCCTTTCCTTGGAAAAGAACATTATGAAATTTGGGTTTCCTTTTTTTTCCCAAACACTCTGCTAGGCCAAAATTTTGAGAATAATTTTGATTCAAAGGTGCTTGTTTGATTGTTTGGAGAGTCGATATCAAACCATGGTTGTCATTGCTGTTTTAGTTCCCATAGTATAGTCGTGTGGCTAGTTGACTATTTTAGTCTCAATTAGTTCATGTTTTAGCATGATCTTGCGTTATAATTTTGATGTTGATTTCATTCTTTCACTTCAAGTTGAAGGATGAAGCAAGACATCATCTTTTTGAGTTCATTTGGTGTTTTGTATTTGTAGTCTTAAATTTGTGGCTGATGATTTCGTTCATAGCTTTGCTAACTTCACCTTCCCTTGTATTACGAGTTTGATTGTTTTCGGCATGCCTTAATGTGGATTTTTATTTACATTTAATATTGTTTCTATAGACTATATCACTGTGTATTTTTTTTCAAGCTCCAATTCAGCCATTGTATGCTTATTCTCGTACATATTTTCCTTTATGTTTTTAAGATCATTCGTGGTCACTTAGCTAATTTTGTTCTCAGCCCTCATAGTCTTAATCTAATCACACCTATATGTTCATTTGAGGCGCTGTTTTCTCATGATTTCCTTTCATTCGAAATTCTGAAGATAGGAACCTGTTAAATCTTTCACTTTCTTATCATTGCTATTTCTTCTCTTCTTTAAACTGGAGCCGTGCTGATTGTATATCTGTGATCGTATTTGGAGCACAAGGTTGAGTTTTGTAAGCAAAACATGTCCTATTTTTACTTTGATGTGCATTGAGGTTGGATTTAAATCTCTGTTTTGGCTCAGCGCCTAATCAAACCAAGTTAAGTTGTATAATGTTTTCTGCTTAAAGGATTATTCATCAATAACTAATTATTTAAATTCATTTGGATTTCTTAATATCAGTTGAGCTAGGTATCACATTTGGAATATTTTTTTCCGAAGTATGTGGGAATTCTCATCTTTTGCTAGCATCAACTAGGATGTGCACTTGTTAAGAGCTTCCCCGCCCCCTTTGTTTAGTCGACTTCATTTGATTGTTTAAGCCGGATGTTTTGCTCTGTATTGTCGGATGCTTGATGAGCATCAAATTGCTTTATTCTTTAGTATTAGATAGCTATTCTTGGATTTAATTCTACATTTTATCCTAATGACACTTACACAATCTGCAACTCTTTTTATTTTTATTTATTTATTTATTATTATTATTTTTTCTTTTTTTTTGGAGTCACATGGTTCATATTTTACTTTCCTGTAGTAAGTGTTTGTTCCTGTAAACCATTTTGACATTACCACCAATAGTTTGTATTTTTATTTTTGTCGTGTCATTATAGACTTATAGCTACAGAAGGTTTACATGATTTACTATTTCACTATTTATTATCATAATCTAGCGTAAATGTATTTTATTTTGTCGTCTCACATGTGAAATTCGTCCGAGTTCAACAAGAATTCTCATCTCCCCCTTTGCATGCCGGAGAGCCATAAATTCTTGAAATTTCTTGTGTCGAGCCAAACCATGGAGTTGACAAACAGGTTTAAAGTGGGAAAATTCGCAGCAATCCAAGAAGTCGAAATATTCGAAGAAGTAGGGCTGAAAGAAGCCTACTTTATTTATATCTCTTATTGTTATTTTGGGCATAAGCCCTTGTTGTCTTTTACTTTATTGTATTTACTTTGTATTATCATTTGTTTAGACTAGGATAGGTACAAAAGAAAAATGGGTTGAAAAACCCGAAAGTCAAATGGGTCAAAATCCAAAACAGGTGGGTCCGAATTCCGGTCAAGACAGACAGCTAACCTGGATTTGGACCCAAATTTCTTTCCCTCTCTCTCCCTCTTT
Organism: Solanum pennellii; assembly: GCF_001406875.1. NCBI lineage: Eukaryota > Viridiplantae > Streptophyta > Magnoliopsida > Solanales > Solanaceae > Solanum > Solanum pennellii. The sequence goes on from NC_028641.1 coordinate 57,550,093, forward strand.
CCCTCTTTTACTTTACTTGCTTATCTGTTTCCATTTGTCGTTAGTTTAAAGTTAGAAAACTCCAAATCCCCATAGAATGCCATAATGTTTTAATAATTTAAAATCGGACTAAGTTTAAATAAATTTTCAAATTATAAGTTTCGCTTAAGATAAAACTAAGAACTCACTTTCAAATAATATCCCAATAAACTTCAATCGAGTTAAATATTTTTTTAATCAAATAGTTAGTTGCCGGATAACCGTTTTAAACGGATGTTTTAGGTGCCTAACACCTTCCTAAAACATTAATTTGAATCCCCGAACCCTTGTAAATATTTTCAACTGATTTTTATCTGTTTTAAATCTTTTAAAAAATAATTTTAAGTTTTCTTGATTTTTACTAAAAAATCATGTGGCGACTCTTTTAATTTGGAAGGTCGATTTTTCTTAAATCATAAGATTATCAATTTTTCAAAACTTAGTCATTTTTTACTTCACTTATATTTTTATTAAAACAAAAATGACGACTCCGCTGGGGATATAGGAGGATTCTAACCTTAAAATTAAATTTATTTGGCTGTTTGTATTAATTGCTTACTTGTTTACTTACCTATATTTTTGAATAGTTGCATTTCATGGCATATTTCCGCCAATTGGCAACTAGTTTACATTAGAAAAATGAAAGTTACGTGGCTTTCCATGGATTTTTTCAGAAAATACACAAAAGTTCGTTTGGGACTATCAAACAAATAGTTGGAATGCGGTCATCCGACGTTGTTTGGTAGCTTCACCCCGATGTTTGTCCGACTCGGGTAACCGTCAACTTGAAACCTATTCTAGTAAGCCTAGGCTAGAGCGAAACCAAAACCAAGAATTAAGCATTAGCCTAAGATGGCTTAATACCCAAGGTGTATTAAGTCCATTTAGTAGAAAACACCAAAACCGCGTGTAAGGTCTTCGACCTCACGACACATTATTTTATCTGACATTTAAATGATGTACGTGTGAAAATCAATTTGGGGTGGGTAAAACTAATCAGCTTATGTTTTGTAGATATGGACCATTTCTCGAAGTTTGACATGGTCGTATCAGCGTCACCGCAACTCACGATGTGGTATGATAATCTGGACGGGGATCATAAAAGAACCCTCAACAAATACGTGAGTGCTCTAACGGAATTAATCAACAAGAATGGTTGACCGGAACTGGTTGAGGTCCTCACGGGATATTGGGATAGCCAGAGAATGGGATTCCATTTCATAACCGCTGAAATTACCCCGACTTTGGAGGAGATAAGAGACTGTATAGACACAGTAGGCACTGGGATAGAAAGGAGAGCGAGAAAACAAGAAGACATCTTTATCCCTAATAAGCCCTCGGTAGAAAATATTGCGGACTGGTTTGAATTGGGAAAAGACTTTGCCTACTGGTTCCATGAATCCCATATAGCGTTCAGAGATCTTTATACCCGATTTGAACATGCAAGCTTCTACGCCACTTACAATAGAGAGTTCAAGATCTCCTATAGAGAGTGGAATGAAATTCGTCCTTTAACATTTGGTGTAGCGTTATTGGGGACAATGGTATTCCCACATGGTCCAAGTCTGAGAATCAATACCCGAGTTATAACACTCGCGCATACTTTATTCAAAGGGTATGAGAACCAAGGGACAACAAAGTATTATCCTATAGCTCCGGTCATCCTATCCGATATGTATCGAGCCCTGGGAAAATGTAAAGAGGGACATCGATACTTCCAAGGATGCAACTTGATCCTTCAGTGGTGGATCCTTAGCCATTTAGCGAAGGGTGCTGGGACTCGGGAGCTGCATACGCTTGACAACAAGAACACCCTTAGAGATTTAAATTACATGTTGTACTGGGACAATCGGAGAACAAGGGGGAGATAGGCTCAAATTTTCTCCGAATTGAGAGAAGAGGATCTCCAATGGATGCTTGACCGTTATCTCCAAAGAAGTTGTCGTGGAAAGCCGCAGACAAGTTGTTCTTCCTCTCCCAGGTATTCGGGGAATCACCCTTATGCACCCTTTTGAGTCTTGCGACAGTTCGGGAGGAGACAAACTGTACCCAAAGAAGCGTACTCGCGCTTATGTATACGATATTGGAGATGATAGAGTGCACGACGCGACTGAGATGTTCAGAGAATGGAAAAATGCGAAGTGTATGGATAAAGACACCATCGCCTCTGACCGATTCAATGCTGGATATGACAAGGGTTACAAAGAATGGCTGAAGAAGGACATACAAAACGTCTCATCTCAAACCCTGCGTAGCTTTCGCAGCGTAACAGACGGAGAAGCCAAAATAGTGGGCGAGCTACAAGAGGTAAAGAAAGAGGCCCAAGAGGTGTACGCTAAATTTGTCAATAACAAAGATACTCTTGAGAGGGTGACTCAAGAGGTGGAAAACTTGAGGCGTGGTTATGATGATTTCGATACCTGGATCAAGGAGAAAATCGAGAGGATGCGATACGAAAGCTTGGAAGACAAAGGACGCCTGGGTGAAGGATTCTTGCTAATGTTAAGACATATGTTTCAGCAATACAAGACTCAGGGGACAGCGACCGAGAAGGATCATCTGGAGCGGCGTAGTGGACTTCGCCCCTGCGTGGGTTTTTATATGTATTTATGTTGTTTTTAGCCCTTGTGTGGGATTGCCTTTATTGCACTTTCAAATGGCCCCTGTGCGGGTTCGTCTTTAATGTTTTATCCTTTATATCCCCTTTGTGAACATTATTATTCACTAGTAAATTTATTTTGGGGGGAATTGTTTATTTGGTTGAAATTCACACGTACGTCATTCAAATACGCTAGGCCTACCTTTGGCACAAAAGGGTCCCTCTGTATGTGTTAGGACGCGATATATGTGTTTAATTGCTTATGTGTTATGTTGCTATGAATGAGGATATCGTAAACCTACTCCTATCTAGAAATTCCAAAGAATATACACGAGTCACTATTACAAAATGTCTGACCAAAATTTCCAAGTCTTAAGTTTCTCACTCAAAAGACCTCCTCCCATAACACAAATCCTAAAACACTATTCTATCGTCTCAGGAAAGGCAAAAATCACTGCTATGGACAAAGGTAAGAACATCCAGATGGAAATCACTGGAGAAGAACTACAAAGGAAGATAGAACAGATCACTCGGGAAATTCAAGAAGCCAAGAAGGAAGGGCTCAGAGTCAGCATGGCCACCGCAATCTACAAAGCTGCAACCGTGACGCTGGATGAGGATCTGGCATCACAGATGAAGATAAAGAAAGATGTTGAGATGGAGACAGAGGAATTGCGAGAGAAGTTGGACATGCTTCGATTGAAAGTGCAAGAAAGAGAAGCAAGAGAGTCAAGGATAGAATCAGAGACAACCGCTCTGTTAGCCAAAAGCATGTCACTTGATGAGGAGCTGACGATGGAAATGGAAGAATTCTCCTCCATGAGAGAAAGGATGGCTGCACTGAGGAAGAAGAACAAAGCCTTCCATAGCAACATGATTGATAAACTTAGGAAAATAGGTGAAAAATACCCCGTCTACGAGCCAGGAGCCAATAGTGGTCCCGACAACGCTCACCCTGAAGCGACTGAGGAAGACGACGATGAGGAAATCGTCTACAAGCCTTCATTCCTAGGTCGTCTGAAAGGAGGAGACTAATGCTGCAAAAAGAAGGGAAATGACTAACGTGTCATCATCAATTCATCTTTTAAAAGCTCTATTGTCGCCTTTGAATTCCCTTGTAATCGTAATGAATGAATGAATAAAAATGTTTTATCTTTTACTCGAACTACGTTGGTCCTGAATTCTCCTTGTGAGATACGTAGGCAGCCTTCCCAGGCCCAACCCCTATCTTTAAAAATTTTCATTCTCCCCTTCATGTTACGAGAAGATACGAAGGCCAGAGCAACGGACGTCAAAGAGTAGCTGCATAAAGACCTTAGCTCAACGTGATTTAGCCTTTCTAAGACAGCGTCAAACTAAAACAAGCAAACTCCTGCTTGTTAAAAAAACGTGTTTCCATCCTCACTCGTGGGTTGAATATATCCTTAAACAAAGCAACTTGTGTGTTTATCTGCTTTCTGTGTGATATTATGCATTTTGTACTCTAAATCTGCACTGAAAAATCTGCCTTTTAGTTGTTTTCCTTCCAGGTACTTTGAAACTGGTCTGTGTCGATCAAAAGCTGGCAGATCATCCCTATTTCACTAGATCAAAAGGTCCCGCAGATTCCTTCACTAGACAAAGCTCAGACAAAGGAAAGACAGTTATGGGCAATAGCGAAGAAGTGAGTCTTACTGATGTTGTGGTGGCTCAACCCACCGTAGCAGACTAGAATGAGTTGATTCTGCAGCTGATGCAGCAGATTGCAGAGATGAGGGTAGTGATGCAAAGGAGACAGGATCTGCCTCCGCCAGGTTTTGTCGCTAACGCTACTGATGGAAGACCTCCAATATACTTCCCTTCCTCAAATGTGGATCCATCCAAAAACCAACCATCTACACCTGTTCACAATCCGCCGGTTATAGATCTGACTACCCAAAATCCCCGATATGCTTCTGCCTCCTACTAAACTCCACCTACTCTTCAAAACAACCACCCTCAAATTCAATCCCATCCTCAAAATACCCACCATCGGACCGCTCCACCACCGCAAAATCAAAACCAAAATACTTTCAATCCCCAAATACCCCACCACAACTTAAATCAGAATAAAAATCCTCAGATGTCTCCACAAAATTATCAAACCGCTCAAAATGCTCAAAGTCCCTCTGTAGCTCAACTTTTACCAAAAAGAGCCACTTTCCAAATCCCCGTCCCTGTCGAGCACGATGTGCAGGGTTCTGAGTTGGACTATTATGAGGAACAGGAAAAGGAGTGGAGGGCAACGGAAGAGGTAAAGGTCGACATAAGATAAGAGATCAAAAAGGCCATTAAGGAGCTCTAAGGCATCCCCGATATCGCCGGGCTTAGATATGAAGACTTGTGTATTCATCCAAATTTGAACCTTCCACAAAAGTTCAAGATCCCAAAGTTTGACACCTTCGGAGGAATGGGCAACCCTATGGCTCATCTAAGAGCCTATTGTGACCAGCTCGTGGGAATTGGAAGGGATGAAGCTCTATTGATGCGGCTGTTTAGCCGAAGCCTGTGCAGAGAAGCTCTTGAATGGATCACATCGCATGAAACCAGGCAATGGCCTAGCTGGAATGCATTGGCCAAAGATTTTATCGATCGATTTGCTTACAACATAGAAATTAAGCCGGACCGATACTCTTAGGAGAAGATAAATCAAAAATCAACCGAGAGCTATAGGAAGTTCGCCTATAAATGGAGAAAAGAAGCGGCAAGGGTGAGACCACCCATGTCTGAGAAAGAAATTGTTGAGGTATTCGTGCGCGTGCAAGATCCTGAATATTATTATAGAATTATGTTGCTCGTTGGAGCGAAGTTTGCCAAGATAGTCAAGATTGGTGAGACTATCGAGGATGGTTTAAAATCAGGAAAGATAGCCCGTTTGGCCGCATCGCCTGGATCTTCATGGTTGTTGAATAAGAAAAGAGAAGAAATTGCTGGTGTTTCATATGGGGGAAGGAAAACTCCCAGAAGCTCGTCATATTCCCAAGGTAGCTCCAGGCCTTCCCAAAAGTCTTGCCAAGCTTGCTACACACAAGCTAGTTATCCCAATAATCCTCCAATTTATCCGAATGCTACCGCCAATTATCCAAACGTCCAAGCTCCACTATACCAAAGTCCATCCCCCATTTACCCAAATCACCCTCCACCTTACCAAATTCCATCTCTCTACCAGGGTGTTGCTCCCAAATGTGCTAACGTGAAGTCAAGCTACCGAGCACCCCCTCCTGTTTATCAAGTCCAAGCTCCACTATACCAAAATTCCCCTCCAAATTACCAAGCTCCATCACCAAACTACCAAACAAATCCATATCCCAGAAGCCAAGCTCCCCGTCCAAATACTAGAAGTTATCAACAGGTGCCTCCTCCTCAACAAGGCAGTTATGACCCTCCCCGACCCAGATTCGGGAAGAAGCCTTCAAGGAACTTCACTGCGCTCGTTGAAAGCCAAACGAAGCTGTACGAGTGTCTGGCTACGGCCGGTTACATCCACCATGTGGGGCCCAAACCCGTGGATGTCAATTCAAAATTCTATAAACCCGATCAGAGATCTGCTTATCATTCCAACAGTGTTGGGCATGAAACTGAGGATTGTATCAACCTCAAGCACAAAATTCAGGATTTGATTGACCAAGAGGTAGTCACTCTCCAACCAGCGACACCAAATGTCAACACCAACCCGTTGCCGAATAATGGGGGCGATAATGTCAATATGATCGAGATAGACGATGACTGGTGTGGGACGAAAATGATAACTCCCATCGTTCACGATGATTTGGAAAAGGCTGTTGCTTCTTTAAGCATCAAAGAGAAGAAAAAGTTCGTTATTTTGACACCTGCAAAGGCTGTTGCTTTGGTGCCATCAAAAACTCTCGTCAAGCCTAAGTTCGTTGTTGTAACTGCTGCTGCTCAAGGCATGAATAAATCTAGAAGATCTTACACTCCTGACGAGCTTGATCTCGTAGGACAGAAGAAGAATCAGGCTAAAAGGCCAATAAGCGAAGGAGAAGTTGAGGAATTCTGGAGAAGAATGAAGCCGAAAGATTATTCTAACGTCAAGCATTTGGAGAAGACTCCAGCCCAGATCTCCTTATGGGCCCTGCTGATGAGTTCTCAATCCCACAGGCAGGCTTTAATGAAGGCTCTCGAACGGGCACAAGCAGCGCTAACGTGGCTGCTATGATTCACCATGTTATTCGACGGCACCGAATCATCTTTTGTGATGATGAGCTGCCTTTCGAAGGGAGGTCACACAACAAGGCGTTGCACATCACTGTGGTATGCTGTGGAAAGTTTGTCAACCGTGTCTTAGTAGATGATGGATCTGGTCTTAATATCTGCCCATTGTCGACGTTGAGACAGCTAAGGTTTGACCTTGGGAAGCTAGAACAAAACCAAGTCAAAGTAAGAGCCTTTGATGGGGTTTAGAGAGATACATTGGGAGCAGTGAATCTGATCATCCAAATGGGTCCAGCAGAATTCAGTGCACAGTTTCAAGTATTAGATATCGATACCAGTCATAACCTTCTTCTGGGAAGTCCTTTCATCCATATGGCTGGAGCTGTCCCTTCTACTCTACATCAGATGATGAAGCTCGTGTGGAAGAACGAAGAGCTGGTTATTCATGGCGAAAGGAGTCACTCTGGCAGACAGGTGCCGATCATTGATGAGATATCGCGAGGTATAGATTTCTACACAGTGGAGCTGGTGAATGCCACCAGTGAAGACTTAGCCCCACAGACTCCCATGCCTGCCGTATACAAGATGATAGCCAATGTGTTGCTGCAGAATGATTTTGAACCAGATTTCAGATTGGGAAGAGATTCCCAAGGAATTATTGAGCCTGTTCTGGTTCTCGTCAAGGGAGCCAGATATGGTTTGGGGTACAACCCCACATATGATAACATGAAGATGAAAAAGAAAAATGATCAAGCATTGGCTAAGACGATCCCACATCTGTATCAATCCTTTCCAATTCGGGAGTATGCCAAGCATGAAGACCTTAGGGAAGGAATCTGTGACCTCTTCGAGGAGATCGATGCTGTTGTTGAGGAAGAGGTCGAGCTAGCTGGTATACGCGATGCTGAGCCGGGAGAGATGCTGCAAAACTGGACCTCTATGCCCATCTTGATCCCCCGAACTCCCTGGTAGAAAGTCATCATTTCATGCACATTAAAATCGGTGGTAGTCCGGAAGAGGCCCGAGACCCACCATTTTGCATTTTCTTAACTGTTTGAATTTTCAAATTTCCATTGTGATGTTCAAAGAAGGCAACATGGACCTATGCCATTGCCAAAGTTTGCCATTGTTTTTAAATTTAATGAAAGCCTCTTTGTTTTTAAATTTATTTATTTAGTCGTTTTTTATACTTAAATTTCTAACTTTGATTGTTTATGGTTTCAATAATGTAATTTTTAGACCTGCCAATATCATGTCATGTCACGAGATGAATGAACAAAATGAGGCTGGTAATGACGAGGTTGATAATTACCAAGAAGAAAGTGAGGAACTAGAGTATGTCGCCGAGGAATTCCGAAAGTTTGAAAATCAGCATAAACCAAATCTAAAGGAAATGGAAACGGTAAATTAGGGTGGATCCAGAATATGTTAAAGAAGTTAAGATCAGCATCCACCTAAATGAAGCTCAAAGAAAAGGCCTAATTCATTTGCTTGCTGAATATATTGATGTGTTCGTCTGGGAAGCCGGCGACATACAAGGGTTGAGTACTGATGTTGTATCTCATAAACTACCAATTAACTCGGGGTTTTATTCAGTGAAACAAAAAATTCAGAAATTCAAGCGTGAACCGAGTTTAAAGATTAAGGAAGATATCACCAAGCAGATAGAGTCTCGATTGGTGGAAGTGACACAATATCCAACTTGGCTGGCCAATGTTGTTCCGGTCGCCAAAAAAGACGGGAAAAATCAGGATTTGTGTCAACTACAGAGACCTCAACAAAGCTAGCACAAAGGATAATTTTCCGCTGCCGAATATTTACATTTTGATTGAAAACCGTGCTAAGTATGAAATGTAGTCATTTGTGGATTGTTATGCAGGCTATCACCAAATTCTGTTAGATGAGGAAGATGCAGTAAAGACAACATTCATTACACCTTGGGGTGTATATCATTACAGGGTGATGCTGTTCGGCCTCAAGAATGTTGGTTCTACCTACATGAGAGCTACGACGACCATATTTTATGACATGATTCATAAGGAGATTGAAGTGTATGTGGATGACGTCATAATCAAATCCCGCGAGAGTTCGGATCATTTGACGCATCTAAGGAAATTATTTTATCGTTTGCATTGGTAGAACTTGAAGTTAAATCCCGCCAAATGCGCTTTTGGAGTTCCAGCCGAAAAATTGTTGGGATTTATAGTCAGCAGAAGGGGTATTGAGCTCGAACCTTCTAAGATTAAATCAATTCAAGAGTTACCTACAACGAAAACAAGAAAAGATGTGATGAGTTTCTTAGAGGGTTAAACAACAACAGCCGATTCATAGCTCAATCAACCGTGGTGTATGAGCCTATTTTCAAGCTGTTGAAGAAAGACGTCCCGACAAAGTAGACTAAAGAGTGTCAGACGTCTTGTGATGCTATCAAGAACTATTTATCCAATCCACCGGTATTGGTTCCTCCGCGAGAAGGGAGTCCTTTGTTGCTTTACTTTTCTATCTCAGATAGTGCATGCGGATGCGTACTTGGTCAACACGACGAGACAGGAAAGAAGGAAATGACTATCTATTATATAAGCAAGAAGTTTACTCCATACGAGTCTCGTTACACTTTGTTGGAGAGAACGTGTTGTGCCTTGACGTGGCTTGCCCAGAAGCTGAGACATCATTTGTCTTCTTACACTACATACCTCATTTCCAGAATGGATCTACTGAAGTATATCTTCCAGAAGGCGATGCCGACTGGAAAGTTAGCTAAGTGGCAAATGTTGTTGAGTGAATTTGACATTGTGTATGTGACTCAGAAAGCAATAAAGGCACATGCTTTGGCTGATCATCTTGCAGAAAATCTCGTTGATGAAGAGTATGAACCACTTAAGACTTATTTTCACGATGAAGAAGTGTCATTTGTGGGTGAGGATATTTCTGAAGCGTATCTAGGTTGGAGATTATTCTTTGATGGAGCGTCAAATCATCAAGGTAAAGGCTTGGAGCAGTCTTAGTGTCGGAATCTGGTCAGCACTATCCCATGGCGGCTAAGCTCCGATTAATTGCACAAAAAACATGGCTGAATACGAAGCTTGTATTCTTGGGTTGAAGATGGCCATCGACATGAATGTTTATAAATTGTTGGTTATTGGAGATTCAGACCTTTTGATGCACCAAGTTCAAGGAGAATGAGCTGTGAAGAACCCAAAGATTATACCTTACGTACAGTATGTGCAGAAGTTGTGCAAAAGATTTCGTAAGATCGAGTTCAGACATACTTCCAGAATACAAAATGAGTTGGCCGATGCTCTGGACACCATTGCTTCGATGATTAAACATTCAAACACGGATTATATTGATCCTCTAGATATAGATTTGAAAGAACATCCAGTCCATTGTTCCCATGTTGAAGCAGAACCAGACGATTTGCCTTGGTATTTTGATATGAAGAAGTATCTGGAGTCTGGAACGTATCCTGAAGATGCTACGTCCAACCAAAAGAAGTCGATACGCCGTATGGCTCTCAATTTCTTTCTAAGTGGAGAATTCCTTTATAGGAGGAATCCAGATTTGGGTCTTCTAAGATGCATTGATGTCGTCGAAGCTGCGAGGCTTATCGAACAGATACATGTCGGAGTTTGTGGCACACATATGAATGGGCTCACTTTGGCAAGAAAGATCCTTCGAGCCGATTATTTCCAGATGACTATGGACTATGATTGTTGCAAGATTTTGCAAAAATGCCACAAATGTCAAGTGCACGGTGATTTGATCCGAGTGCCACCTCATGGGCTTATTGCTATGAGTTAACCTTGTCTATTTGTTGCTTGGGGTATGGATGTCATCGGTCCGATAGAACCAACCGCTTCTAATGGACACAGATTCATTTTGGTTGCCGTTGATTACTTCACCAAGTGGGTGGAAGCAGCTTCTTACAAGTCGGTAACCAAGAAAGTGGTGGCTGATTTTGTTCGCAACAATCTGATATGCAGGTTGGGAGTGCCAGAATCCATCATTAGTGATAATGGTGCGAATCTCAATAGTCACTTGATGAGAGATATATGCGATCAATTTAAGATTACTCACCGAAATTCAACTGCTTTCTTCCTCAAATGAACGGAGCTGTAGAGGCTGCCAATAAGAATATCAAGAAGATCCGAAGAGAGATGATCACTGAGGTTGGCATGAGATGCTGCCATATGCTTTGTTGGGTTATCGAACGACTGTCAGAACATCGACTGGAGCCATTCCATATTTGCTAGTATATGGAACAGAGGCAGTCATACCTGCTGAAGTTGAGATACCATCCCTAAGGATCATCCAAGAAGCTGAGTTGAGTAATGCTAAATGGGTGAGCAAGAGAATTGACCAGTTGACATTAATCGATGAGAAGAGAATGGTTGTTGTTTGTCATGGTCAGTTGTATCGACAGAGAATGATTCGCGCTTTCCACAAGAGAGTAAGAGCTAGAACTTTTGAAATCGGTCAGTTAGTACTTAAGCACATTTTTCCTCATCAAGATGAGTACAAAGGAAAATTCGCACCAAACTGGCAAGGATCCTACATGGTTCGCAAGGTATTATCCTGAGGTGCTTTGGTCCTGTCGGAGATGGATGGCACCGCATGGCCGAAACCAATCAACTCAGATGCTGTCAAGAGATACTATGTGTAAAGCTGCGGTTTGCATTTATGTTATTTACTTGTAATCATTCTGTTTGCTTGTATTTGTTTTGCTTAAATTCTTATCCCTCCTGTAATGAACTACGTTTGACCTGAATTCTCAAGAATGAGATACGTAGGCGTCCTATGTCGGCATCGGTCACCCCATTTATCCCTTTTAATATTTCTTTGTATTTAAACTACGTTCGACCTGAATTCTCAAGAATGAGATACGTAGGCGGCCTATGTCGGCCTCGGTCGGTTTCTTTGAAATTTTTCTTATTTTGCCAACCATTGAGGAGGGGGAACTACGTTTGACCTGATTCCTGCCTCAACGTGATACATAGGCGCCACAAGGGTTCGGTCATATCTCTTGTAAGATTTCTATTTCTCTTTACAACAGAAACTGGGATAGAATTTTTGAGATAGACTCAAAAATTCTCGAGAAGAAGATGCTTCCACAACAAGTCAAGGCTGAAGATATTTCGAGATTTGCAACTGGGACAGAAATTTTTGAGAAGATCTCGAAATTCTGCAATCAACTCAGTTACAGTGGAAAGATAAGCAAGACAGTTAACTGGGACAAAAATTTTGAGGATGACCTCAAAATTTCAGCATGGATTTACAAGTCCGGAGTGGCGCTGAAAAATACCCAGCGAATAATCAGATAAACCTCCAAGCATCAAACTCAAAGAAGTTTGTTAAGCCTGATATGACATGACTTGTAGTGACCTTTTTTAGATACTATTTTTCAAAAATTAATTTCTCTTAAATTTTCCCTTTTACGTTTCATTTGTTTTGGCATAAAATATTTTGTCTCATTTATCAAGAGTTGGGAGATCGGGAAATCAACCGGAGATAGCAGGTTAACAAGCAGACAACTGAAGAAATTGACACAGATCAGTTCGTTTTCAAAAACTAAATAATTTTTCTGTGGACGCAGGTTTATAGCTTTGCTCTGACATCAGCAAATTCTACCGATGGATGAATATGGAGAAGTCAAAGGAGGAGAAAACTATCCCAAAATCAATAGTTTTCCTAGAAGAAGGAATCATTTTATATCACTTATGTTAGAGACTTGGGAATATGAATTGTTTATTTCAATCAATTTACAACAAAATGAAATTTATAAAGAACGTCCAGCTAGATTAGAAGGTGAATCAAGCGAAAATCTCGAGGAAGAGTTCACGATTTTCGTAAAGGATGTCATTTGCATCATAATGTCGGATATGATATTATGCATTACACGGAAAATTCAGTTATTTTATTGTCGATTAAGACAATATACTATCTGGAAGTAGTTTTACCGTTATTATCATTGGAGACGATATGATTCTCCAAAAAGCATCCAGAAGATCATTATGTTGCTCGATCGAAGCACTATTTTCATTTAGTACCAAGGATGACATCAAGAGTTAAAACCTATGCATTACAGGAGGATATCCATGCATCGCGAAAGATCATGCATCGCGAGTCAATATTCATGCATCGCGGAAGATCATGCATTGCAAGTCAATATTCATGCATCGCGGAAGATCATGCATCGCGAGTCAATATTCATGCATTGCGGATGATCATGCATCGCGAGTCAATATTCCTGCATCGAGGAAGATCATGCATCGCGAGTCAATATCCATGCATCGCGGAAGATCATGCATCGCGAGTCAATATCCATGCATCGCGGAAGATCATGCATCGCGAGTCAATATTCATGCATCGCGAAAGATCCTGCATCGCGAGTCAATTTATGGATCGCGAGAAGATGTTATACCTCGCAGAAATTTATGCATTGCGAGAAGATTTTATACCTCGTTGAAATTTATTCATCGCGAGCGGATTTCATACCTCGTAGAAATTTATGCATCGCGAGAATATTTCATACCTCGCAGAAATTTATGCATCACGGGAAGATATTCATGACCCGCAAGAAGTCATGCATTGTCAGAAAAAGAAATCGTGCATCCCAAGAGAAATATTTATCCATCGGCATCAACTGCATTCAGTTATTTTGATAAAATAAAATAACATGAAGAGTTCATCGACATCAAGAAAAGCATCGGCACTGTATCATCTTTCATTTATGTTGACATCAGCATGAAGAGTACATTAACATCAAAAGAAATATCAAACTGCACCAACTTTCCTTTATGTTGACATCAACTGAAGAATACATTGAAGATTATATTGCAAACACAAGACATAAGCTTTATTTGTTTTACGTCAAACCGATCGAGTTGACGTCAAATGTCGAGGAGAACAATTAAATGTCGACACGGTAAAAGACACTGTCTCCTATTTCAATCAAAATATATGCTGACGTGTTTTATCTCAGCCTTGACGAGAGCATCCGAAAGGTTGAATTCTCCAAAAACAAACCACAGGTGCGGACAACATCAAAAAGGATGCAACACAACGTGAAACTTTTCTTGGCAGCGAACTGGGACATAGTCCAAAGAGGATTGTCAAACTCTTAGGACGCAAACAGAGGAGAGACTTCCACCACAATCAAACCACACCCCTACCATAAGGCATGTGGGTTTTTCTTTGGTTTTTGTCAGTTCGGTCTAGCATCCAGAAATTTTCAATCTAGCGGAAGCAAGTTTCCAATCTGAGTGACAGTGCACCGAGAGTTTTGAAAATTATGTCCGTGTAAGTTCTTAATTATGGGAGTGAAGTGCACCACATTCATGACTAAGAGATTACACACCTCTTTTCCAAAAGTCCGTACCAAATACTTTCTTAAAGATGAATATGTGGTCGGTCAAAATTGGCTTGGTCAATGTCAATTTCCTTGAATTTCTTGCATCAATCCAAGTAAAATGAGGGATAGTTGTTGACACCCAATTTTGACCCTCCTCGATAGGAATCAATTCATGAGCTTCTTAAATTCTCAAACTTAGTTTTGTAAACTTTAAGAGAAAATATAAAGTTTGAGTTATTTTGAATAGTTTTTTTAGATAATATATGTATTTTACATGATTATGTATATAATTAGCATATTTTTATGATTATTCAAGAATCACCTCAAAAGAAAGATTTTTTTAAAAAAAATTATTTTTACTAAATTAATATTGTTATATGATATTTTACATTTTTGGATTGATTATTTTATATAGTTTAAGTCGATTATCTTATTTTGTTAATATTAAGAAGCTCAAGAATTAATTTGTAATTCATCTTATTAATTATTAGCCCAAATCCCATAAACCCATTAAAAACCAATTTTGGACTTCCTATTTTGCAATCTCTAGCACTCCAACACTCAGCCAGCCCAATAAAAAAAAAAGACCCGGTCCAAACCTCCGTCTTCTTCCCAAAGAAAAATCAGAATGCGCGACCGAAGATGATGATACGTTGCCTTCAAGGACGACTAAGGCGATTCGAGCCGTCCATGTTGCTTCCAAATTCAGATTTTGTGGGATGTGGACACGTTTTGGTACGGAGGACAGCTTTCCTATCCTTGCAATGGGATTTGAATTTTGAATTGGGTTAAGGGTTTCTCAATTTTTCCCTCTCTCTCCTTCAAGCCAAAAACCCTATTTCTTCTCCTATAAATACATTCTTAAGGTTCTTGAGAACAGAGATTTTTTTTTGCAAAAATTTTTGGGACTTACAAAGAAAGGAATTGAAAAATGATATAGAAATTTTTCATCTTAAAAATAAGCCTTAGACACCTTTATCTCTACTCTAGTCGTGGTTTGTGATTCATTGGGATTCACTAAGGTTCGTCAAAATATCTAGAGTTTGTGGAATAGTTCTCTCGCTTGAGATTTCAGTTCGCCGCATCGAGAAGAGGTAAAAATCTATCATCTCTGTTTCCCTTTTTAAACTTCCAGTTGCTTGCGTTTTTGCTGTTTAAGGTGCTTAGCTTCTTCCTCTTCTCGGCTGAAGTTTGTCATTGACTATCCGTTGAAGTAATAATATGCTTATTTAGTGTTGTATCCTTTTCTTGGATTACCATTCATCTCTTGTGGTGTAAGAAGTGTTGTTACCTCGGAAGGGATCTTCGATCTCCTCGTTTCTTATGTTCTGCCCCTGGACTCGATTAAGGTTGGGTCTGTCGTTATGGGTGTTGTTTTGTAAAGAATCGCAAAAAAAAAAACTAATCAATTTATGCGTTGTTACCTTCTCATTGTAACTCATTTGTTTTACCTATTAATGCGCCTTGTTTGTTAAAGTATGCCTATATCGATTTTTTGGGTTTTGTAACTATTTGAAACCTGTTGATAAGCATGTTGACTTGAAATTTGCATCTACATTCTGTTGCATTTTAGTGTCTTCATAGTCGCTATTCGACGGAAATCGAAATAGGCTATTTTTGTCTTGTTTGAGCGTGTATTGGGATTCAGTCATGCATCTCGCTTTCCTTTCCTTGGAAAAGAACATTATGAAATTTGGGTTTCCTTTTCTTTCCCAAACACTCTGCTAGGCCAAAATTTTAAGAATAATTTTGATTCAAAGGTGCTTGTTTGATTGTTTGGAGAGTCGATATCAAACCGTGGTTGTCATTGCTGTTTTAGTTCCCATAGTATAGTCATGTGGCTGGTTGACTATTTTAGTCTCAGTTAGTTCATGTTTTATCATGATCTTGCGTTATAATTTTGATGTTGATTTCATTCTTTCACTTCAAGTTGAAGGATGAAGCAAGACATCATCTTTTCGAGTTCATTTGGTGTTTTGTATTTGTAGTCTTAAATTTGTGGCTGATGATTTCGTTCATAGCTTTGCTAACTTCATCTTCCCTTGTATTACGAGTTTGATTGTTTTCGGCTTGCCTTAATGTGGATTTTTATTTACATTTAATATTGTTTCTATAGACTATATCACTGTGTATTTTTTTTCAAGCTCCAATTCAGCCATTGTATGCTTATTCTCGTACATATTTTTATGTTTTTAAGCTCATTCGTGGTCACTTAGCCAATTTTGTTCTCAGCCCTCATCGTCTTAATCTAATCACACCTATATGTTCATTTGAGGCGCTGTTTTCTCATGATTTCCTTTCGTTCGAAATTCTGAAGATAGGAACCTGTTAAATCTTTCACTTTCTTATCATTGCTATTTCTTCTCTTCTTTAAACTGGAGCCGTGCTGATTGTATATCTGTGATCGTATTTGGAGCACAAGGTTGAGTTTTTTAAGCAAAACATGTCCTATTTTTACTTTGATGTGTATTGAGGTTGGATTTAAATCTCTGTTTTTAGCTCAGCGCCTAATCAAACCAAGTTAAGTTGTATAATGTTTTCTGCTTAACGGATTATTCATCAATAACTAATTATTTAAATTCATTTGGATTTCTTAATATCAGTAAGAGCTAGGTATCACATTTGAAATGTTTTTTTTGAAGTATGTGGGAATTCTCATCTTTTGCTTGCGTAGACTATGGTGTGCACATTTGAAAAGAGCTTCCCCGCCCCCTTTGTTTAGTCGACTTCATTTGATTGTTTAAGCCGAATGTTTTGCTCTGTATTGTCGGATGCTTGATGAGCATCAAATTTCTTTATTCTTTAGTATTATTTAGCTATTCTTGGATTTAATTCTACATTTTATCCTTATGAAACTTACACAATCTACAACTCTTTTTATTTTTATTTATTTCTTTATTATTATTATTATTTTTTTTTGGAGTCACATGGTTCATATTTTACTTTCCTGTAGCATGCATATTTTGCAATGCATTTCTTTCCGTTTATTTGGAGTTCACTGATAAGTAATAAGTAAGTGTTTGTTCTTGTAAACCATTTTGACATTACCACTAATAGTTTGTATTTTATTTTTGTTGTGCCATTATAGACTTATAGTTACATAAGATTTACATGATTTACTATTTCACTATTTATTATCATAAACTAGCGTTAATGTATTTTATTTTGTCGTCTCACATGTGAAATTCGTCCGAGTTCAACAAGAATTCTCATCTCCCCCTTTGCATTTCGGAGAACCATAAAGTCTTGAAATTTCTTGTGTCGAGCCAAACCATGGTGTTGACAAACAGGTTCAAAGTGGGAAAATTCGCAGCAATCCAAGAAATCGAAAGATTCGAAGAAGTGGGGCTGAAAGAAGCCTACTTTATTTATATCTCTTATTGTTATTTTGGGCATAAGCCCTTGTTGTGTTTTACTTTATTGTAATTACTTTGTATTGTCATTTGTTTAGACTAGGACAGGTACAAAATAAAAATGGGTTAAAAAATACGAAAGTCTAATGGGTCAAAACCCAAAACAGGTGGGTCCAAATTCCGGTCAAGGCGGACAGATAACCCGGTTTTGGACCCAAATTTCTTTCCCTCTCTCTCCCTCTTTCCCTCTTTTACTTTACTTGCTTATCTGTTTCCATTTGTCGTTAGGTTAAAGTTAGAAAACTCCAAATCCCCGTAGAATGCCATAATGTTTTTAATAATTTAAAATTGGACTAAGTTTAAATAAATTTTCAAATTATAAGTTTCGCTTAAGATAAAACTAAGAACTCACTTTCAAACAGTATCCCAATAAATTTCAATCGAGTTATATATTTTTTAGCCAAATAGTTAGTTGTTGGATCACCGTTTTCAACGGATGTTTTAGGTGCCTAACACCTTCCTAAAACATTAATTTGAATCCCCGAACCCTTTTAAATATTTTCAACTGATTTTTATCTATTTTAAATCTTTTGAAAAATAATTTTAAGTTTTCTTGATTTTTACTAAAAAACAAGTGGCGACTCTGTTAATTTGGAAGGTCGATTTTTCTTAAATCATAAGATTAATCAATTTTTCGAAACTTAGTCATTTTTTACTTCACTTATCTTTTTATTAAAACACGGATCATAATTAAATGTAATTTTGGTTATAACATTTATTTTGAATTAATAGTCTGCTATTTTATACAATTTTTTCTTAAAAATATTTGAAAAAATATTTTGTTATTGATAAAACAATGTGAGTATTAATCTATTTGTTCCCTTGATATCTTTCCAAATTGTCATTAATCAAGGGTGGTCTCAAACATAGGATGATTTTGATCTCCTTGAAATTATTTGATTTCCATGTGATTGAGGAGGATTTTGTGGATTTTCTTTAAATCTTTGGTTACTAAGAAGAGTTCATCACACAATCTGATCTTTGTTCCATGAATTTATGAAATTTTAGACTCTTTAAGAACATATATTTATACTAACTTTCATATAGGC
This sequence comes from Solanum pennellii, assembly GCF_001406875.1. Classification (NCBI taxonomy): domain Eukaryota; kingdom Viridiplantae; phylum Streptophyta; class Magnoliopsida; order Solanales; family Solanaceae; genus Solanum; species Solanum pennellii. The sequence goes on from NC_028641.1 coordinate 57,568,714, forward strand.
ATGAACTTTGATTTAGATTAGAGTAGCTCTCAAGAATCCTAACTAAAACTAATTCGTCTTGAAGAGTCCAACAAAATTTCGATATCTACATATATGCCCTACTTCAAGATTTATTGACATGAAGACGTGATGAAACTTAAAGACGATACTTGAAGAATTCTAAAGATGGAGATTCCATAATCCATCTTTACAGTTTTATGTCTTGAGATTTACAAATATGATTTGCGAGAGAAGAGATGAATAACATATATGGTCCCACTGTTGTGTCATTTGTTTGCAATAAAATGTTAATTGATAGAACATAAATTGTAATAAAAATAAAATGCGAAGAAATATATTTTTATTTATTAGACAATGTGGGTACAAAACTGTTTTTTACTTGACTTTTCTCTCTAGAATTTCTTAGTGATTTGAAGGATATTAATACTGTATTTTTAAACATAAGATGATTTTGACCTCTTTGGGATTTGTTTTTATCTCCATGTAACGTGGATTTTGAGGACTTTTTAAAAATATTTGATTGTCAAGAATAGTTTGGTCACATCTTAATATGAACTTTATGAATATTTTTAAAAATTTATGGAATATTTTAGATGCCTTATCTTTAAGAAAATATATTACGAGCTAGGGTTTAGGATAATGTCACGACCCAAAAGTAGAGGTCATGATGCGACACATCCCTAGAACACCAAAATGATCAGTAAGCTGAAAGAGAAACACATACAAGACTCCCGAAAGAAAGTAAGGCCACAAATATTAGCAAAAATGAAAAATTTCTATAAACCTAGTGGTATAAGTGTAAAGAGCATCTAATACATTTCTAGAATCAGATATGCATCTCAGGTTCTTAAAAAGTTACAGATTTTAAATGATAGATAGAGATCAATGGCAATTCAAAAAGTAGGATATCACTAGAACTCCAAAAGAGAGAAATTTTTTGGATCCAATCAACCGCTATGAGAGATCACCTTGACGATGATCTACATCAAAAGGATAACATGTACTCAATAGGTTAGACTAACTGAGTATAAGCAAATAAACAAACTTAAGAAACAAACTATGAAATCTTTGCACCTGCACGCAGAAAAGTCCTATTTCGACATTTATGCCACCATTTTAAATAGAACGACGCAAATAATGTAAACCTACAAGGGTACAAGTAATATTTAAATCAACACATAAACAAGTTAGACAACACAACAGAATTGGTCAATGCAATGCAATGAGATGATGAAATGATGTGGTGGTATCAAGATCATCACACAACCTATCGTATATACATTCTCAAACATTTAGATTCAATACAAGGACACATATGAGACTTGCAACCCATATACCAATCTCATAATCTCAATATCTCATCAACTTGCCACCTACCTCGTGATCAGTGACATAAGTATCAATATCTCATCAACTTGTCACCTACCTCGTGATCAATGATATAAGTAACGTGTCACATTTTCTTTCTAAAAAAGATCGTATTTCTCTATACTCTCATACTTTCATGATCAATGATATGATGCACGAGGATGAATAAATCACAACACATACAACACAAAGGAATAATTAGTTCATCAAGGATTTCAAATAGTTTCAAGTTCTCAAACTCAACAAGTCATAAAACACTTCCTCAAATGATAGAGAAATTGGAGAAAACCATTTGATATCTGTCCTTACCACTTATAAAAGAAATACATTTTAAGATGCTCAAAAATCAACTTGTAACATTTCGAAAATCCAAGACGAGTCTTAAGGCCTACTATAGGTGCCATAGGGTCTAAACACTGTTTTAAGACCTACTTTAATGGACATAGGTCATTTGGTAAGTCAAATAACCAAAACGTCCAAGAACGTCCATGATGTTCAGAAACTAGTTCTAGGAGGTACTAGCGTGCCTAAGACTATTTGTCGAACTTCTAAAAGTTGGAAATCCATGAAAATTGGTGGAAGGGTAGTTAATAGGTGTTTAGGATGATCCGTTGTCCAAACGTCTGGGTAAGACTTCCCAAGGACCTACCAAGAGCCCTTGAGGAGGACCCTAGCACGTAGGAGGCGACACTGCCTGCACAGTGTGCAACCACGGAACGCAAACGATTGCTCGTGTGTGGATTGACGAGACATCGATGCCAACCTTCATCCCGCACTTAGAAAAAATGGTGAATCCCTTGCCTGCACAAGTCTCTGACCAAAACAATGAGTGTGCAGGACGGATGGGGGACCAATTGTCGACTCACAGACGGCCCGTCGATCGGGGTCTCGTCTGTGAGGGTAAATATTTCTTGCACATTTTAAGTTAGTTTAATTTGATTAGTTAAGTGTTATATGGTCAATTATGGGTTTCAGGGAGTCTAATTAGGTTAGTTAACCCCCATATAAAGACCCCAACCATCATTAGTCTAAACACAACTCACAAATAAATTCTCTTCTTTCTATCTCTATTTGGAAGACACCATTGAAGACAAGCTAGGGGGAGGTTTTGGGGGCTTGAAAGGGGAGATTTCACCATCAAATCTTTATCAAGCGTTAAGGTATGACATCTAATTCACCTTTGAGACTTCTTTCCTCAAAAGGGCTCCTTCAAAGTATTTCTAAAATTTGTTTTTTTCAAGTGGGTTCCATTCAATTAAAAATTTGATGTTATGAACTGAGTTTTTTATGGTTTCTTTATGATATAATGAATATATTAACATGTATTTTAACTTGATTATGAGGTTTGATCTAAATAGAAGAACATGATCCTTAACCCTTAACCCTAGGTTTGATCTTGATGTGAATTGGGTTGTGTGATTCAATTGACTTGATTATTGATTAAATAAATATTAGATGATGTTGTTACACTAATCATTAACAAATTAGGATGATTTGTAACCTTTCATGGTAGTTCTTGAGAAGTGATCTAGGTTATGAGAATTGACCTAATTATCTTGTCTTAAGCTTTGATTTAGTATTGAATTATGGTGTAGTGACTCTTCTAGCCTTGTTATCATGTTGATTATTGAATTATAATGTTGTTCATGTAAATGGGATTGAATTGAGGGTTTTGGTAAGATATTGATGATGAACTATGAAGGAGACTTGGTAAGTCCAATTATCTCTATTCTTTACTTCTAATTTTGGTTAATTGTGATTGAGCAATGATGTTATATTGGAGTAAGCCTTGTATTAGAATTGATAGGGTGATATGATGTTGAATTGAAATGTATTGAATGTTGTGAGGTTGATTAATGTCTACATGGTATAAGGATGATGATGACTACCAATGTGCCTTCTTATGATATGAAATGCTAATGTGCTAACCTCACCTATATGAATTGTAACGAAAGGATTTATACTCATGCAATTCTTATTGATCTATTCATGATGATGATTATAAAAAGTTTATACCCTATGACGTAAACTAATCTATGATTGATAATTAAAGACTTAAAGACATTTCAAAAAGGGACTCTAGCTTAGCACCGAGTGAAGTGGATTTAGGAGTGTCCCTTCCCACATAGGGAAGGTAGGAGCACTAAAGTACTCTTAAGATTGGAGTCTACAATGCATGGAGCATAAAGAGGGTCCCAACTATATCTCCTAGTTCTTGAACTATGTTTCCCTCATAGGAATACTAGCTAGTGGATTCATGTAGTTGCTATGTTGTATGTTTTGGTACTACCTTGGAAAGTAGTCCTCCTTCCTTCGGTGTAGGGTTTTAGGACAACGGATTCCACATTAGCTCATGTGGTCTATGTCGGTTAAGGCAAGATTTTCCCAAAAGGTAAAATGAATTAAAGGATTGAACTCTTACTAGGATAACCTAAGGGGTCTAGCTTAGTCTAGGTAGGGATATGAGACTCTACCTAAGCATTGCACTAATTAGCCTTGAGGGGAGTCTTAGGAAGATATTCTTATGTATGTTTATGTAATGATGATATATGATATGTATATGAAGGACTTGCATGTTTTTGATACTATATGATGGTTAGTTCACTTATGCATATGTATAACTAAATTCCATGTTATGTGAAGTAGGGTGTTAGTCATGATTCTTGTTGGGTTACTTGATTGAGTAAGGTTATGGGGCTTTGCTTGGTCATTGCACTTGTTGACTTGATAGGGGTTCATGGGTAATTGTATTGCTTTGTTATAATGATATGTACTCTAATTCATGCTTATTGTTTGATATGACTTGGATGTAGAGTGACTTGAATATGTATCTACTTGTATAGTGGGAATGTTTGATTGGACTAGATTCGATGTTGTGGTATTGTGATGAACATGTCTCTGATTTAATATATGTGAAATATTGTTTGGTATGGTATTGTTGAATATGCATATAGGTTTAAAATAAAAATGCTTACTTATTGAAATGTCCTTTTCTTAGCATGTTTTATAAATATATGTGCATATTGTCTCATACTTAGTACAAGTGGCGTACTAACCCCATTTCGTCCTTTTTCCCAACATTTTAGGTTCCAGTCATTGAAGACTCATTTGAGAGGACATGAAGAAGACTTGGATATTCTCTACCATCCAAGTGGGTAGGTCCTCACTTTCCGAGGGCGATTCCAATATCTTGCATATGGACATGCGTTGTTTTCTAAGACTCTTATGTTCATTCTATTTTCATTTGTGTACGATTTGTATAAGCCTATATGTGGCTTATTTACATTGATGTAGGGCTATTCTCAAATTGTTATGATCTTTAGATGGTATGAGATGAGACAATCCTTAAGACTATCTTTTATCTTATATATGTATGTGCAATAAAAGTAGAAGACTATGTAACCTTTCTATAAGAAGGGTCTATGTATTCTCGATATATATATATATGTTTTATGTGTATGTAGAGGTATATTTAAACCTCCTAGTAGAAGTAATAAAGTTTTAAATTTTCCGCTAAATTTTACTTATGAATGTGATGATGTAAACTAAGAGGCTAGTGTTAGTCCTCAAAGAAGGCGACGCCGCCGCTTACATCTAGGGGGTAAAGCCGGATGTGACAAACTTGGTATCAGAGCACGAGGTTGAATTATCATAGAGCTGATGTCTCTCTCTACCACGTCTATGTAAGTTCGTGTTCATAATTATGAAGCACGCCACACTTATGGACTGGAACCTACATGATGCCTAGAAAACTCTCGTTTTCTTTGAAATCTTATATCGTGCCATTAGAGTATACTTATGGTGTGATTTTGAATCTAATCCCATTATTGTGCTTATAGGAAGAATGAACACTCGAAGGAATGCGACTCAGAGACTTGAGGAAGAGATTGCCAATGCTGAGCTCCTCCCGTGGTGATCAAGTCCCTCCCCTTGAAGAAGATGCTAATGTTGACCAAGCTCTGGTCAATCCTCCACCTTTGACGGATGGTGACATACGGTGTGCCCTTATCCAATTGGCCCAAGCCGCCACCGTTCAAGCCCAAGCTATGATGTCCCAAGCTAATCAGGAGGTTGTACCGCAAGTTCATCAAAAAGTATACTACTATGGCTTCCCGTCTAAGGGATTTCACTCGGATGAATCCTCTCACTTTCTATGGGTCCAAGGTTGATGAAGATACCCAAGAGTTCATTGATGAAGTCTACAAGATAATCTTTGATATGGGATTGTCTACTAGTGAGAAAGCCAAGTTAGACACATACTAACTCAAAGATGTGGCTCAAACTTGGTATGTTCAATGGAGGGACAATAGGCCTCTTAGGGGTGGACATCGGTCAACTTGGGAGATCTACAAGAAGGCATTTCTTAATTGGTTCTTTCTAGGAAGGCGAGGGAGGCTAAAGTGGTAGAGTTCATAAACCTTCGCCAAGGAGGGATGAGTGTTCATGAATACTCCTTGAAATTCATAAAGTTGTCAAAATATGCTTCTTCTTTGGTTTTTGATCCTAGATATGAAATGACCCCTTTTGTGATGGGGGTGTCGGATGATTTTCAAAAGGAGTGTCATTCGGCTATACTACATGACAACACGAACATTTCTCGCCTTATGGTGCATGCCAAGCGTGTGGAAGAGGCAAGGGCTAAGAGGAAGAGTAGATATGCTAAGAGAGCAAGATCTTTTGATGGAGGTTCTTCAAGGAATAGGCTTGAGATACAAGACAACCCTAGGTTTAAGAAGCGGGTTTCTAGTCAAGTTCCTTCCAAATTCCCAAAGTCTAGGGGTGATGGGGTGTCTAACCCTAAGTTTAAGAGGGGAAAAGGTACTAATTGACCAACTGATAAGCCAACTTGTGGAAAGTGTGGCAAGAAGCACTATGGTGATTTTCTTAAGGGAATGGAAAATTGTTTTGGTTGTGTTAAAAGCAGGCACAAGGTTAGGGATTGCCGTAATGTGGGGTCAAGTCAAGGGTAGTGGTCAAGCTCAAGCAAGTGGCTCTAACGAGGCTCCAAAGAAGAACCGCTTCTATGATCTTCGCTCTAGGGGTTAGCTAGAGACTTCTCCCTACGTGGTGACCGGTATGCTACTTTATCCTTTGTTACTCCTCTAGTAGCCAAAAAGTTCAACATTTTGTCCAATATTTTGCATGAACCTTTTATAGTGTCTACTCCGATGGGTGAATCGGTTGTTGCAAAAAGAGTATATTAAAATTATCCTATAATGTTACCTAATAGAATTTCTTATGTTGAACTAGTAGAACTCGATATGCTTGGTTTTGATGTTATATTGGGTATGGATTGGTTGCATGCTTGATTTTCTTCTATTGATTGTAGGAAAAGGGTGGTGAAATTTAACTTTCCAAATGAACCCGTTGTTGAGTGGAAAGGAAAAACTTTATCCCAGAGGTCGTATCATCTCTTGTATAAAAGCATGCAAAATGATCTCTAAAGGTTGTCTATATCATATTGTAAGAGTCCAAGATCTAGACTCTGAAATTTGTCCCATTTAGTCGGTCCCCGTAGTGAGTGAATTTCCGGAGGTTTTTCCTAATGACCTTCCCGGTATTCCTCTCGAATGGGAAAATGATTTTGGTATCGACTTGCTACCGGATACAAATCCCATTTCAATTCATCCTTATCGGATGGCTCCGGCCGAATTGAAAGATTTGAAGGCTCAACTCAAAGATTTACTAGACAAAGGCTTCATAAGACCTAGTATTTCTCCATGGGGTGCTTCGGTTTTGTTTGTGAAGAAGAAGGATGGGTCCTTAAGAATATGTATTGACTACCGCCAACTCAATAAGGTCACAATCAAGAAAAAGTATCCTCTCCCTCGGATTGACGACTTGTTTGATCAACTCCAAGGGGCAAGCTACTTTTCTAAGATTTACTTGATGTCGGAGTATCACCAACTTAGGGTGAGAGGTGAGGATATACCAAAGACGGCATTCCGGACTAGATATGGTCATTATGAGTTCTTAGTAGTGTCTTTTGGTCTCACTAATGCTCCGGCAGCGTTTATGGACCTAATGAATAAAGTGTTTTGAAATTACCTAGATTCATTTGTCATTGTCTTCATTGACGACATCCTTGTATATTCAAAAATGAGGGTGATCATATGAACCATTTGAGGGTAGTGTTGCAAGTACTTAAAGAACATCAACTGTTTGCAAGGTATAGCAAATGTGAGTTTTGGTTGAGGTCGGTGACATTTCTTGATCATATCAGCTCTAGTGAGGGAGTTGAGGTTGATCCAACAAAAATGGAGGCGGTGAAAAATTGGCCTAGACCTTTGACTCCAACCGATATTAGGAGTTTCTTGGGTTTAGCAAGTTATTATCGAAGGTTTGTGAAGGGTTTTGCGTCCATTACATCTTTCTTGACTACTTTGACCCAAAAGTGTAAGACGTTTGAGTGGTCGGAGGCATGTGAGAGGAGTTTTCAAATATTGAAAAATAGGCTTACTTCCGCTCCGATGTTGACCTTACCACAGGGTACAAAGGGTTTTGTTGTGTATTGTGACACATCCGGAGTGGGTTTGGGGTGTGTGCTTATGCAACATGGGAAGGTGATAGCCTATGCTTCTAGGCAACTTAGGTTACATGAGAGAAACTATCCAAGTCATGACCTTCAGTTAGCGGCCGTGTTTTTTGCCTTGAAAATATGGAGGCATTACTTGTATGGTGTTCATGTTGATGTTCTTACCAACCATAAGAGTCTTCAATATGTGTTTACCCAAAAAGAGTTGAATCTCCGGCAAAGAAGGTGGCTAGAATTGTTGAAATATTATGACACGAGTGTCATATATCATCTCGACAAGGCTAATGTCGTTGCGGATGCCCTAAGTCGTATGACTATGGGTAGTGTAATCTACATTGATTAAACCAAGAAAGACCTAGTGAAGAATGTACATAAGTTGGTTAGGTTGGAAGATTCTTCAAATGGTGGTTTCATGGTGCATAATAACTCCGAATCATCATTGGTAATTGAGGTGAAGTCAAAACAATGCCTTGATAAATCATTGATGGAGTTTAAGGAAATGGTCCTCGACAAGCTTAATGAGGCATTTTCCCTAGGGGGGATGGTATTTTAAGGTGCCAAGGGAGATTGTGTGTTCCCAAGGTAGATGGGTTGAAGGACCGGATCCTTGAAGAAGCACATGGGTCCCGCTACTCCATTAATCCAAATTCGACAAAAATGTACCATTACCTTAGGGAAATTTATTGGTGGGAAGGTACGAAGAAGGACATAGCGGAGTTTCTCGCTAAGTGTCTGAATTTCCAACAAGTAAAAGCCGAACATCAAAAGAAGGATGGCTTGATACAAGAAATCCAAGTTCCTACTTGGAAGTGGGAAGACAGCAATATGGATTTTGTAGTAGGTTTACCTCGGACTCAAAAGCAATATGACTCTATATTGTGGATAGGTTGACCAAGTCCGCTCACTTTATTCCCGTCAAGTCTACTTATTCAGTGGAAGATTATGATAGGATCTTCATAGATGAGATTGTATGTCACCATGGTATTCCGTTATACATCATATCAGATCGAGGGGCACAATTCACATCTATGTTTTGGAGGTCATTGCAAAAAGGGTTGGGTACTAAGGTGAAGTTGAGTACCGCTTTTCATCCTCAAACGGATGGTTAAGCGGAACATTGTATTATTGATTTCCAAGGAAATTGGGTTAAGCATTTTCCTTTGATGGAGTTTACCTATAATAATAGTTTTCATTCATCCATTTCCACGGCTCCGTATGAAGCCTTGTATGGTAGGAGATGTAGGTATCCTATTGGATGGTTTGAAGTGGGAGTTCCTTTGCTTCTTGGTCCCAATTTGGTTTATAAGACTTTGTAGATAGTTCATATCATAAGGAACCGGTTGCAAATGACCTATAGTCGGCAAAATTCTTATGCCGATCATAGGAGAAGGGATTTGGAGTTTTGAATAAGGTGATAAGGTGTATTTGAAAATTTCACCAATCAAAGGGGTGGTTAGATTTGGAAAGAAAGGGAAGTTGAGTCCTTGTTATGTGGGTCCCTATGAAATCTTGCAAAGAGTTGGTAAGGTTGCCTATGAATTGAAACTTCCTAGTGAATTGGCTTCGGTTTATCCGGTTTTCCATGTTTTCATGATTAAAAAGTGTATTGGTGATCCCGAGTCTACTCTTCCTATTGAGGGTCTTGGTGTCAAGGATAACCTCTATTATGAGGAAGTTCTGGTTCAAATTCGTGATAGGCAAGTCAAGAAGTCAAGGAATAAAGAGGTGGTTTCCGTAAAGGTGTTATGGAAGAATAACCTAGTTGAGGGTGCAACATAGGAGGCCGAGGCCGACATGAACTCCCGTTACCCTCAGCTATTTGATAACTAAGGTTAGTAGTTATCACTAATAATAAAAATAATGACTAAAATTGAAGTTGTTTTGATTTTAAGTGAAGTATTGCAAAATGTGCATTTTTGATTCTTGCTTTACAGTGATTACAGTGAAGTCAGCTCTTGAACATGAAATTGTACTCTTTGGCTTGTTTTGAGTTATGTCGTGCATTTTAATATGGTGAGTCTTTATGAAATGTTACATAGCATGTTCTTGGACTGAAATTTGACATAATTGGGTCATGTAAAGTATGTTGAGGTCATGTTATTGTGAGAAGGTTATTCCTCATAATGTAGTGTTGAACCTTATGGGTGGTAATTGAAGTTTTGCATTGCCTTTTGTAATTAATATGATTGATGTGTTTATGCATTTGTTGTTGGTTCGGCTTCTAGTCTTGAGTCTATTCCTTCCAAAAGAATTTTATGTCATTCGAGGACGAATGTTTCTAAGGGGGGGATAATGTAACATTTGGAAAATCCAAGACGAGTCTTAAAGCCTACTATAGCTGACATGGGTTCCAGTTTTTTAAGACCTATTTCAATGGATATAGGTCATTTGGGAAGTTTAGAAACCAAAACGTCCACTAACCTTCATGATGTTCGAAAACTAGTTCTAGGAGGTACTAGCGTGCCTAAGCCTATTTGACAAACTTCTAGAAGTCCGAAATCCATGAAAATTGGTGTAAGGGTAGTTAATAGGTGCTTAGGATGATTCGTGGTCAAAAATTCCAGTTATGACTCTCGAAGGACCAACAAATGGCCCTTGAGGAGGATCCTAGCACGTAGGAGGCAACACTGCCTGCACAGTGTGCAACCACGGAACGCAAACGATGGCTCGTGTGTGGATCGACGGGACATAAATGCCAACCTTCGTCCCACACTTATACAAAATGGTGAATCCCTCACCTACAAAAGTCTCTGACCAAAACAACGAGTGTGCAGGACGGAGGGGGGACCAATCGTCGACTCACAGACAGCCCGTCGATCGGGGTCTCATCTGTGAAAGTCAATGTTTCCTGCACATTTTAAGTTAGTTTCATTTAATTATTTAATGGGTTAGGTGGTTAATAAGGGGATTAATGGAGTATAATTAAGTTAATTAACCCCCATATAAAGATCCCAACCATCATTAGTCTAAACACAACTCACAAAATAAACTATCTTCTTTCTCTCTCTATTTGGAAGACACCATTGAAGAAAAGCTCTGGGGAGGTTTTGGGGGCTGGAAAGGGGCGATTTCACCATCAAATATTCATAAAGCATTAAGGTATGAGATCTAATTCACCTTTGAGACTTCTTTCCTCAAAAGGGCTCCTTCAAAGCATTTCTAAAAGTTGGGTTTTCAAGTGGGTTTCATTCAATTATGAATTTGATGTTATGAATTGAGTTTTTTATGGTTTCTTTAGGATATAATGAATAGATTAACATGTATTTTAACTTGATTATGATAATTTGTGATGGTTTGATCTAAATAGAAGAACATGAACCTTAACCCTTAACCCTAGGTTAGATCTTGATGAGAATTAGGTTGTGGTTGATTCAATTGACTTGATTATTGGTTAAATCACTATAAGATGATGTTGTTACACTAATCATGAAAAAATTAGGATTATTTGTAACCTTTCATGGTAGTTCTTGAGAAGTGATGTAGGTTATGAGAATTGACCTAAGTATCTTGTCTTAGTCTTTGATTTAGTATTGAATTATGGTGTAGTGACTCTTCTAGCCTTGTTATCATGTTGATTATTGAATTGTATTGTTGTTCATATAAATGGGATTTAATTGAGGGTTTGTGGTAAGATATTGATGATGAACTATGAAGGAGACTTGGTAAGTCCTATAATCTCTATTGTTTACTTCCAATTTTGGTTAATTGTGATTGAGCGATGATGTTATACTGGAGTAAGCCTTGTATTAGGATTTATAGGGTGGTATGATGTTGAATTAAAATGTCTTGACTATGTTGTGAGGTTCATTAAGGTGTACATGGTATAAGGATGGTGATGATCACCAATGTGCCTTATTATGATATGAAACGCTAATGTGCTAACCTCACTTATATGAATTGTAATGAAAGGACTTATACTCATGCAATTCTTATTTAGCTACTGATGATGATGATTATATATGGGTTATACCCTATGAAGTAAAATAAGCTAATATTGATAATTAAATGCTTAAAGACATTTCAAAGGGACTCTAGCTTAGCACCGAGTGAATTGAGGAGTGTCCCTTCCCACATAGGGGAGGTACGAGCACTAAAGTACTCTTGAGATTGGAGACTACAATGCATGGAGCATAAAGAGGGTCCCAACTATATATCTAAGTTCTTGAACTATGTTTCCCCATAGGAATACTAGCTAGTGGATCCACGTAGTTGCTATGTTGTATGTTTTGGTACTACCTCGGCCAATAGTCCGCCTTCCTCCGGTGTAGTGTTTTATGACATCGGATTCCACATTATCTCATGTGGTCTATGTTGGTTAAGTCAAGATGTTCCCGAAAGGTAAAATTAATTAAAGGATTGAACTCTAATTAGGATAACCTAAGGGGTCTAGCTTAGTCTAGGTAGGGGTATGGGACTCTACCTAAGCATTGCTCTAGTTATCCTTGAGGGGAGTCTTAGGAGGATATTATTATGTATGTTTATGTTTATGATGATATATGATATGTGAAGGAATTTAATATTGTTGATACTATATGATGGTTAGTTCACTTATGGATATGTATTGGTCTATATTGTTAAAGTAAGATGAAACATATATCTAAATGCCATGTTATGTGAAGTAGGGAGTCAGTCATGATTCTTGTTGGGTTACTTGATTTAGTAAGGTTATGGGGCTTTTCTTGGTCATTGCTCTTGTTGACTTGATAGGTGTTCATGGGTAATTGTCTTGCTTTGTTATAATGAAATGTACTCTTATTCATGCTTATTGTTTAATATGACTTGGATGTAGAGTGATTTGAATATGTATCAACTTGTATAGAGGGAATGTTTGATTGGACTAGATTCAATGTTGTGGTATTGTGATGAACATGCCTATGACTTAATAAATGTGAAATATTGTTTGGTATGGTATTGTTGAATATGCATATATGTTTTAAAACAAAAATGCATACTTATTGAAATGTCCTTTTCTTAGCATGTTTTATAAATATTTGTGCACATGGATCATACTTAGTACAAGTGGTGTACTAACCTCATTTCTTCCTTTTTTCTAACATTTTAAGTTCCGATCGTGGAAGGATAATTTGAGACGACTTGAAGAAGACTTGAATATTCTCTACCATCCAAGTGGGTAGGTCCTCACTTTCCGAGGGCGATGCCAATATCTTGCTTATGGACTTGATCTGTTTTCTAAGACTCTTATGTTCATTATATTTTTATTTGAGTACGATTTGTATAAGTCTATGTGGCTTCTTTATATTGATGTAGGGCTATGCCTAAATTGTTATGATCTTTAGATGGTATGAAATGAGACAATCCTTAAGACTATCTTTTATCTTATATATGTATGTACAATAAAAGTAGAGGGCTATGTAACCATCCTGTACGAAAGGTCTATGTATACTCGATATATATATTATGTGTATGGATAGGTCTATGTAAACCTCCTAGTATAAGTAATAAAAGTTTTAAATTTTCCGCTAAATTTGACTTATGAATGTGATGATATAAACTAAGAGGCTAGTCTAGGGGGTAAACCCGGATGTGACACAAGTCAAGCCCCTAACTCTATCATCTCAATTTCAAAATATATATGAGTCACACAACCGTTCGCTCATGCCTCAACAATAATTACAACATCGCACAAACCTCCACATAGGGTAAGCATCACAAATATGCATCATACGAACTAAATAAGGAGGTCAACACTTATCAACTTCTAAGATTCATACTACTACTTATTTCACTATTGACTTCCTAAGAAAGTTTAGCTACTCACATTAATCTAAAAGAGGAATAGACAAAATTAGACTCAAGGTCGAAACTTCACTCGAAAAACTCTATCGTAGCACTTCCTCAACCACACAATCACCCAAATGATCCTCAACTATCAAGAATAGAAAAAAGATCATCAAAGGAATCCAATGATACCCATATTGATAGGATTTGAATCTAGAGGTAAAATAATTCAAAAATCATTTCAGAAATTAAAAGGGTAAAATCAGATTTGTAGTTGAAAATTAAATTCTATAAGCCAGGAGGAGTTTGTTGTTGAAAACCACTTTAAAAACAAGTAAGAATCAAGCTCCAATTAATGAAATTATGAATACACCAATTTTCAAACATAAGGAAAACCCCCCAAAATCTATATTGAAATCCTGATTTAAAAAGGTTTCGAAAGATAAAATTTGAAGAAATTGGTAAAATAATTGATAAAGGCAGTTAGCCAAATGAATCTCCTTAAAAAAACCTAAAAAATATCCCCTGATGAGCAGCCCCCAAAATGTTGAAAATAGTGGAGATGCGAAAAAGGAGAAGTCTCGATTATACAGTGTCAAGATATTAATTCTGGCTCCACGAACGCAGAGCCTTCTCCAAATGCGGCTACCACACGGACCCAACTCCGTGATCGCATATCTATAGACCTTCAATATCCAAGTACGTGTTTGATCACCCACTTTCACGCCTCACATGCCCCCTTCTCTCTACAAATGTGTTAGGGCCTCGCAATCACGATCCCCTTTGCACTAGATAGCAGAAATCAATAAAAGGCCTAAATTCAGGTCTTCAATCTGATCCTTAAAATCATTTCAAATTTGATAAAAATAAAATGGACATGCTACCTGTCATGACCCGGATTCTAGAATCCACATCGCAACCGGCGTCGTTGACCTCCCAGAGGTCGCAGACAAGCCTCTTCTTGCATTCGTCACATTCATACTGTTAATTTTAGCGGAAAATTTAAAATTTTTTGTTTAAAGTTAAAGTATACATAGACTTCATATAAAAACATAGTTTTAAGGAGGTTTATTGCTCATATATCTACCATCTAGTTATAGAAACATACAACTTGAAAGAAATAGGATGCCATGTCATAAGTAATACTTGCCAAAACGGCACTATTACAAGCGTCTGAATAAAATAGGAAAGATACACTAGTGGAACATACTCCACTAGTTCAAACCTACTACTAATCAAGAAATGTAAAGGCATGCCTCCTCAAATGCATGAGGACCTACCAAGTCCGGATGAAATCTCTGTGTTCGAACAACTGCAATGATACCTTCAACGTGCACTTGATCCTGTACCTAAAATAGTAATATTTATGGAATTAGTACACACTTGTACTAAGTATGGGTATATGCAGCAACAGATAACAATAATGCATGAACAAGAATGGCTCTTAATAATTAACATGCTTCCGTAGGAAGTCAAGTCTCTTGACTTGCCTAATTCGTAATAGGAAGGTCATACCATGAATATGTCACACATCATACACATATAGGTTCACATAACATACATTTCATGTTTCATATATTATACATTTCATACCCACGAGACCTTGGAATCATGGACTTAGCATCAAGACATCTCAAGTTCGGGACCAACATATGAGACCTCAACCCGAGGGCCTCCTTTAGCAAACAAAGAGTCTGCTTCATTCATTCATTCGTACTCCACATTATTCATTTCATTCATTCATAGACTGATGTTAACACCAGCTATACCTAGGATGAAGTTTAAGACTCTCATCGAGATCATGAAGTGCAATGACCAAGAATGACCTAATGTCATTACTTGAATCCGGTTTCACCTCTTGATTGTCTTGCACAAAAACCTTTAGTATTGCTCATTTCATTATCTTAAATACTTTGAGGAACTTCAACGTTAACCGACATAGATCATTTGAGCATCATGAAATTCGGTGTCTCCCCCACACCGAAAAGAGGTGGAGTCAGTGGCCAAAGTGATACCAAAAACATGCTAGCTTTAGGGGTTCAAACCAAGCTGGTTCCTTATGTTGGCAACATAGTTAAAGACTAGGAGATTTAGGGAGACCCATACCTACCTTGGTGCACAGTCTCATTTCATGAGATTTATGTGAGCCTCCGCCCTTCCTGGAAGAAGGCATCACCACTCATAGCTAGCCTATCGGTGCTTAGTTTAAAATTCCTATTTGCATTCAACTCATACATCATCGAACCTTGCTTCTTAGCATGAGGTAGTCATAGCTCATTAGATGATTTCTCATCTCTTCTTTACATATTAAGTGTGAATTGTCCTTACACTTACATATAGAATGTGATTGAGAATTGTCTCTTAATATTTAACACTCTCTTAGGTGAGTATTTTTAGTGACTTTTACTTAGGATTGGTTGAGACTTGTCTCACCATTCATCTTAGCGTCTTATCAGGTCGTCACCATTTTCATTAGCATCATAGTTTAACTTAATTACTCACCTCATTACGTGAATGTTCATTTTTTCATCTTGCCCTTAACTTACATCATATGCCATGCTCATGGCTTTTAGTGTACTTTACACTCACAGTAGTACCCCTTTCGGGTAACTCATATCTAGTTAAGTGTTTCATGTTCATCTAAGTGTATATTGTGCAAGACTTATGCATCTTTTACATTCGTCCAAGGTGACCCAAGTTCGATCCCTAGTGGCTGCATTTTATTTCATTATATGTAAGACTTATGAGCCTCATAATTTCGGTCAAGAGAACCCGTGTTAGAATCCCTTGGGTAGCATTTTATTTTTAATTATTTAGAGTGTTCGGTATCTTCATATATTCATCCAAGAGAATCCGGGATCGAATCCCAATGGCCTCAATTTTATTATTTTATTTTGGTGTGAGATTTATGTGTCTCACACCCTTGGCCGATCAGCCGGGTTCCAATTCCCTTTCTCACACTATTTTCTTTTGATTTAAGGATTATTCTCGTAGTGTTAGTACCTTAAGGTCTCGAGTTCCCCCCTCAATGGAAGCATCTATTTCTCTTCATTTTTACTAGTGATTAGCCGAAACTATACTCAATTAACATATGCCTTTAATTCACTTTCTTGCATTTAGCCTAGGCGTTTATATTAGTGTTTTACATGTACTTTTAACCAATTTGTTAAGGACTTAATTTCATTTTCTTGTTCATGAACATCACGATTTCTTTTTACATGTTAAACACACAACATTACATAAACACATAATTCACAATTTCTTCAAGTAAACCGTAACAACACAATTACGGAAAAACAACATGCTTTGTGCACATATAACATTCAACATTGGGACGTACATAACAAATCATAAACAGTCCGAGAACACACATTGCACACAATCACAATCATTCCCAAAATCATCTACCAGAAGTCATACCATCGCATGCATCAATCATTCATAGGATCTAATGACAGGGGCATGCAACGGGGACAACCTTAGTTTTAATATTGGAATTGAACTGAGCCTTAGGGGACTCTTGTGAAAGGGACAAAGAGAGAAAAAAATACATACCTTTTTCAGACTTGACAAACTGCCACAACCACATGTCCTAACCCACACACAAACCTTTATTCCAAGCTTTGATTCTTGTTCCCAAGTGAGGTTCTTTACGTTATTTCTTAAAACACTTAAGAGTACGAATTTTTCTTTTTATTTCTTGATGGATGTAACTGAGAATTCCTTAGAACAGTAAGCTAGCGTTTGTCTGTAAATTTTCAAATATTCTTGGCAAATATTAGTTGAGTGAAAATTTGGGTGAAATGTCACATGTGTTTGGCCATAGGATTCGGGATATATATTTCACCTTTTTAGAAAAATATGATTTGTACCCATAAGTTTTAAAAACTATTAAAACTAACTATAAGTTTGTATTACAAGTCAATTGGATGTTCGTTACAACAATAACAAATAGTTTCCATGACAGTAAAGCAATGTGGTAATTTGGAGCGAGTGCAAAAAGTATCATTCCATACATCGTGAAGTAGACGAAGCACATGAATTTATTACCCGGAGTTAATTTTTTATCATTTTCATCAACAATCATATCATTATTTAATATTCACTAAATATGTCATCACTATTTTGGTGTTCACGTAAAAAATTATGTAATACAACACAAACAACTACAATAGAGGGTGTTTTTGTAAAAGATTATGTGTAGTAATTTATCAACTTTAGGATAATGTAATCGTGGATTGAACTAGAACTTGTTGAACATGATTGATCTTGACTTGTAAATTTAAAATGGAACCTTTATGATCAATTAAGACTAGAATCACCTACTAATGCAAGATGTAAGCAAAATACTTTGAAATCTATGTATAAAGAAGATATTAAGAAAGAAACCTTGAGAGTATTGTTGTGATCCTAATATGTAGGGCTTCAGGGTGAAGTTTATATGATGAACTAGATGTGTTTAGGCTTTGAGAGTTAAGTCTAAAAGAGAATAGAAGTCTAATGAGTTGAATTGAGATAAACGAACTACACACACCTAATCTATCTGATGAATGCTTGCAAGATGAAAGTAAAAGAATCACTTGAACATGGATTAATTGTCAAGGACACTCTTCCATGAGACATGAGTGTTAAGCAAGGCTTACCATGTAAATCTTGGGGTGTTTGATTGGATCTAAGTGGATATTGACAATGATATGAGGTGTCACACAAGATAGGGTTTGTACTCCAAGAATAAAGGAGAACCACTCCTATTTGATGTGACGACTATCTAAGTTAAAAAGAAGGAACTCTTCCAAAGTAGAGTGTGGATTTTCCCAAAGTTAGGTCTCATGAGATGGAATTCTTCACATAGTTGAGTTAAGGTTTCTAGTAGCAATATTCATATTTATTGAACTAAGACATGCTAAAAGACTCATATCATAGTGTTGTACAACATAATTGAGCTATGACTTACTTAAGAAGTACCTCATAGTTTTCAAGAGTATAAGTGGACATAAATATGCTTAGGGTAGTATCTCATAGGATCCACATGAGTAAGGAACTAGAAATACTAAAAGAAGTATATCGTAGTGTTCTACATATATGTACTTAGCTTGGATGGTAGTGTGAGATTCTATCCTTGCAATGCACAAGTATGATAAGAGGTGTCTTGTGAAGTAGTTCTACTGTAATATGAAAGATCTAAGGTTGATGTATGTAACCATGGAAGTCTAAGTAAAAAGTATTCCATGAACATGATGTATCACGTTACTCGTATGCTCATTAACTATGTCTTATGTGGATTTATGTTTATATGATGCTTATGTTGGAGATTATGCTTTGAGTATGATGATTATGCCATGACTATGTTACTATATCCTGCGCTTATATCTTATGTTAACTAACCATTTTGAGATGATCTTACAATGTTGTGCTAGCTTTTATAGTTGGTACGTTTTGTACTAAGGCATATTGCCTACATTCTAACCAAATGTAGTGTTGGAGAATTGAGTTGATTTGGAGGCTAGGTTTCAAAAATCTAAAAGATTTGAAGAATTGGTGAGTCCTCATTGCTTCGAGGACAAACCCTTATTATTTGTATGTCATTTCATTATGTTTTTAGTCTTTATATGGGTTGCGTCCCAAAGACTTTTATTCATGAGTAATATATAGATGGTCTGAGACAAAGGTTTAAGTAAAACTTTTGTTTTCTTTTTGAAATAAGACATTGATTGTAAAAAATTTAAATTGTTCCGTATTTTCAATTCTATTACCTATGTTATCATGCAAATTGCTTGTATAAGACCCCTTCGGGATCGTGTACGCCGTATCGCTTCCGGGGTCTAGTCTCGGTTAGTGATAAACTTGGTATTAGAGCACAAGGTTTAGAATAGTCCCAAGATTGTCTCAAACCATGTCTAAGTAAAGTCGTATTCATGAGTTTGAGTCGCGACAAACTTATGAGTAGGAGACTATTGGATGCTTAGGATATGTCTTACTTCTTCATTATCTTAGTTGTGCCATAGAGTTTGGCTTTAGAAGGCCCTTTTCTAATCCGTACCCTATTCTTTTTAGGGTATGGCTTATACAAGGTCTAATTCTAAGAGGATAGAAGAAGGTGATGAGGAGTAAAAGGTTCCTATTGATGTTCCTAATGATAAGGGAACTATGACAAATGTGGAGATTAGGGCGATTCTACAAGCATTGACTCAAGCCATGAAGGCCCATGTCAATAAAGGAATAGTGTCTCTCGCTAATAATGTGAATTCGGATGCTTTAAGAGAGAGAGTTTTTGAGGATTAACCCTTCAGAGTTTTATGTCTCCAAGGTGGAGGAAGTCCCTCAAGGTTTCATAGATGAGGTGTATAGGGTGCTTGCTATTATGGGTTTGACTACGGTAGAGAAAGAGGAACTAGCACTTATCGATTGAGGGATATATCTCAAATTTGGTGTAAGCAATGAAAAGATAATAGGCCGTTAAGAGAGGGCCCAATAGAGTGGGAAGGGTTCAACGAAGAATTCCTTGATTTGTTCTTTCCCTTGGAGTTGAGGGAGAGAAAATGCAAGAATTCATCAACCTTATACAAGGTAGTATGAGTGTGAAAGAGTTCTCTTTGAAATTCACATTTTTGTGTAAGTATGCTCCAATCCTAATAGCAGACTCAAGGAATATAATGAATAAGTTTGTAATGGGAGTGTCTGAATTAGTAGAGAATGAGTGTTCGACCATGCTCATCCCTAGTATGAATATTTCAAGCATTATGGTTCATGCCGAACAAATTGAGGAACAAAAGCTCAAGAAGCCGAATAAGGAGGTAAAGAGGGCTAGGACCAATAAAGGGAACTTTCCCAATGCTAAGTGGGATGGACAACATAGGTCTAGGAATAAACCAAGATATTCCAGCCAAGATCCTTCCAACATCTCTAGGCTTGAAAAGGAGAAGGGTAGTGGGTCTCCATTTCCCAAGCCTGCTTGATCCAAGTGTGGGAGGAGTTATTTTGGTAAGTGCCTAGAGAACATATATGGTTTCTACGGGAGTGGGAAGGATGAGCACAAAATGAGAGACTGCCCAATTCTTAAGGCTAAGGGAAGAGAAGATAAGAAAGTTGCCTCTAGTGGTTTGGATGATAGTGCTCAAAAGAAGAATATGTTTTTTGCTCTCTAATCATGAAAAGATCAATAATGATCTCCTCATGTCCTTTCCAGTATGTGCTTCATTCTTTAGTAAATTTCCATATTTCTTGTCTTTTGTGACTTGTTATGTTGGACTTTGGAGTTATTTTTAGTATGAATGATGTTTAGAAAGGTTTGTGTAGTCTTACTCCCAAGTGGGGGATAATGTGAATATCTAGTAGGATTATTGTGTGATTTATGTGTTGTATGATTCCCTTATATGCATGTTCATGAAAATGCTTAGGTCTTCTTAGAAATGACTTATATGGATTGTCGTGTATCTCATATTGTAGTGCTTTTTAGACTTGCACATAGACTTCTTGAGTTAAGTATGAGCATACCCTAGTTGGAGTTGAAACATTTCTTCATTGAATAGATGCTTTATGAGAAGTAAATTTTATTTAGACTCTATGTGTATATGTTGAGCATGTTTTAGTTAAGAAATTAGTTTCTCCTTTAAAAAGAGTTGATATAGGATTTGACACATTATTTGGTTGGTAGAAGTAGTTCCTACTCACCTGTGTTGCATTGAGTGCATTTAATTTGGAATTTAAGTTCCTCCTTGATTGTTTGAATTTAGATGTAGTGAATGCATAATGGGCTCCTAAGTTAGATTTTAGAATTTATGGAGTGCTTAAGGTATCACTAGAGGGAGAATGTTCCCAAGTGGGGGATGATGGAACACCTCGTATTTTAGTCAGTTGAACTAGTGAGTTCTAGAGCATTTGGTAAGAGTTTTGGGGTGTTGTATAAGGATTAAAATCACAAGAAATGATTCCCGTACTTAGAATTAAGGTTACGTGATTTAAAAATCTGGGTACGACCCCCCAAGGAGGGGGTCCTTGAGGAGGACCCGAAAAGAGTCCCCAAAAACAGATCTTTCGAGACCTACGGATGACCATTCACGGCCAGTAGATCACCCCACGCCACGTAGGTCATGGGTGTAGGTCAAGTCCTGATTTTAATGCAACATTTAGGCCTCATACCCAAACCACGAGACCAAACCATGGGTAGTAGTCCTATGCACGATCCTTGGATGGGGTGGGCGTGAGTCATGACAGTTTTCAGCTTTTAGATTTTAGTTGAGTGTTTAGGGGTTAAGTTAGTTATTAATTAGGGGTTAATGTAGGTCTGTTAACAGATTATTTAACAAACTATATAAGCTTAAGAGAAAAGAAGAGGGAAACACCTAGGTCGAGTTTTCTAAATATATTCAAGATTTGTTTAGGGATTTGATTAAAGTTATGTGAATCATAATAATCCATTAGTTCTTCCACCCATAGAGCCCCCATAGTTTCCCCCTCCCCCAATTGTAAACTCAAAAATCCAATTCTAGCTAGGGTTGTGATTACATTGTGCCTAGGGCTTGGGTATGATTCCAATCTAGTGGATACTATCCAATTATGATTGATTTAGATTTGTTTATGATATTATGATAATTTCATGTGATTTCTATGGTAAACCCTAATCCAAATTGATGAATGTGATATTTGTGGGTTAATGCCATTAGAGGTGAAATTGAAGGTTCATGAGTGTTCTTCGTAGATCAAGGTTATGTGTAGTAAGTGATCAAATTTAGGATAGTGTAATCAGGAATTGAACTAGAACTTGTTGAATATGATAGATCTTGACTTGTAATGTTAGATTTGAACCTTTATGATCAATTAAGACTAGAATCACCTAATAATGCAAGATGTGATAAAAATACCTTGAGATCTATGTACAACGAAGAGATTAAGAAAGAAACCATGAGATTATGGTTGTGATCTTAATACAGGTATTTAAGGTGAATTTAATATGATTTACTAGACGTGTTAAGTCTTTGAGAGTAAAGTCTAAAATATCTAATGGGTTGAATTGAGGTGAAAGGCTTATACTCACCTAACCTATCTTATGAGTGCTTGCAAGAAAAAAGTGAGAGGATCACTTGAACATAGATTGATTGTCAAGGATACTCTTCCATGAGACATTAGTGTTAAGCCCCTATACTCACCTAACCTATCTTATGAATGCTAGGAAGATGAAAGTGAGAGAATCACTTGAACATGGATTGATTGTCCAGGACACTCTTCCATGAGACATAAGTGTTAAGTAAGTCTTAATAAATAAACCTTGGGTTGTATGCTCGGCTCCAATTGGATATTGGCAATGATATGAAGTGTCACACAAGATAGGGTCCGGACTCAAAGAAGAAAAGAGAGTCACACCTAGTTGGTGTGAGTACTATCCAAGTTAAATAGGGGGAAATCTTATGAATTAAAGTGTGGGTTTTACCAAAGTCATGTCTTATAAAATGAAATCCTTTAGTTAGTTGAGTTAAGGTTTGTAGTAGAAATCTCCATATCCAATGAAATAAGACATGCTTAAAGAAACATATCATAGTGTTCTAAAGCATACTTGAACTAAGACTTACTTAAGACGTACCTCATAGTGTTCAAGAGTATAAGTGGACGTTCACATGCTCAGGGTAGTATCTCATAGGGTACATATGAATAAGTAACTTAGACATACTAAAAGAAATATCTCCTAGGGTTCAACTTAATAATGAACTAATATGTTCTTAAGAAAGAGTACCTCATAGGGTTGAAAGTTAAAGAGAGGAACTAGGTTCCAAACCAAGAAGAAATAGTAAGAGGACCTAAAAGTGGTACTTAGCTTTATTAGTATTATGATATTCTACGATATGCATTGCACGAATTATGACTTGGGGTTACTAAAAAGAAGTTATGAGATAAGATTGTTCTATAGTTGCCTTCCTATTTATAATTAACTAAAGATGAGATATTCCCTTATTTAAGAGAGGTTAAGTTTATAATGAGGCCAAATGAGGGTTAATATGACTAAGATGACATTAAGGTTATGCTTAGTGTGAAGAGTAGTATGGGGTGCCTTTCGTGCATTGCACAAGTGTGATTTGAGGTTACTTAGGAGTATGGTGACCTTATGGAATAATGAATATTATGGTTTTAACCATGTATATAGACAATAATTAAGATGGCATGAAGATATAATTATTGACTATGCCCTAGAATGACCAAAGAAAAGTACTTAACTTGGATGGTAGTATGGGATGCTATCCTTGGATTGCAAAAGTATGCTTAGAGGTGGATTATGAAGTAGTTATCTTGTAATATGAAAGACCTAAGGTTGATGTATGTAACCATGGAAGTCAAAGTAAAGACTATGCCATGAACATGATGTATCTCCTATGCTCATTAACTATGTCTTATGTTGACTTATGTTTATATGATGCTTATGTTAGAGATTATGATATGAGAATGATATGATGATTATGCCATGACTATTTTATATCTCTTATGCTTATGTCTTATGTTAGCTAACCATTTTGAGATGCTCTTTTGATGTGCATCTTTCATACTTGGTACATTTTGTACTAACACATATTACCTACTTTCTAACCAAGTGTTGGATTGGACGATTGAGTTTATTTGGAGGCTAGGTTTCAAGGATCTAGAAGAGGAGAAGAATTGGTAAGTTCTCATAGCTTTGAGGAAAAACCCTTATTCCCTTTATGTCATTTCATTATGTTATTAGACATTGTATGGTCTGCGTCCCAAAGACTTTTATTCATGACTATTATATAGATGGTACGATACAGGTTTTAGTAAGACTTCTATTTCCTTTATAAAATAAGACATTGATAGTAAAGTTTCAAATTGTTCCGTATTTTCATTTCTATAGCTACGTTATGATGCAGAGGGTTTGTATTAGACCCCTTTGTGGTCGAGTATGCCATGTCGCCTCCGGGATCTAGTCCTGGGTTGTGACAGAATATGTATTTTACATCAAATATATTTATTATTTTATCTTGTATTTATCTTATTTAGAGTGTAAAAAACAATTGGGCTTTCCTTTTTCGTGCAAGACAACTTGAAAAGTTAATATAATTTATCTTATTACATTTAGTTTAATTTTTCAAAAAGAAAAGACAAGAAACTCATAATTCTCTCTCCACATTCTACTCCAAAAACTTAGGTATTCCTCCCCATATCTCTCGATTTGTACGAATTTTCTCTCTCAATAGTTATTATCATATTTCACGTGAAGCTCCTTCCTTCATGATGCACAATTGATATTTCTTTTGTTTTTATTTAAAAAATACTATATTTCGTGTGTTTTATGTTTCAATATGAAAACAATTCAAGAAAATTCAAGATTGATATATGCCTAATTTGTACTATATATTTTGAGTTATCAAAGTTTAAATTTTTAGTAATGTATACAAACTATTTTAAATTATGATGTCATTAGCTTTAGTTTAATATAGTGTTTTGAAATCAATTTATTACATATTACATATATTAAGATTGATATATGTTTGGTTGTTGATATATGAACTAGATATTAAAATAGGTATAACTTTCTGCTAAGTTTAGTAAATGTGCATTTTGGTTGTGATTGTTTGCTTTTCTTGGTCACATTGTTTGAAGTGAGGGTATAGAGGTCGATCCGAAGAAGACAAAAGCAATTAAGAATTTACCTAGACCTTTAAGTCCTACCGACATTCGAAGATTCTTGGGTTTAGTCGAGTATTATCGGAGGTTCGTAGATGGATTTTAATCCATCGATTCTCCATTGAATACACTAACCCAAAAGAAAGTTAAGTATGAATGGACGGAAGATTGTAAAAAGGGCTTCCAAAAGTTGAAAGATAAGCTTACCTCCGCTTTGGTGTTGACCTTACCGGAGGGTACCGAAGGGTTTGTTGTGTATTGTGACGCTTCTTGAGTAGGTTTGGGTTGTGTCCTCAAGAAACATGGTAAGGTGATAGCAATATTCCTTTAGGCAACTAAAGGTGCATGAGAAGAACTTCCAGATTCATGACCTTGAACTAGCGGTCATAGTATTTGCTTTGAAATATGGATACACTATCTATATGGAGTGCATGTAGATGTGTTCACCGATCATAAGAGTCTCCAATATGTGTTCAGTAAAAAAGAGTTAAGCCCCGACAAAGAAAGTGATTAGATATTTTAAAATACTATGATATAAGTGTCCTTTACCACCCCGAGAAAGCCAATGAGGTTGCGGAGATGTCTATGGATAGTTTGGCCCATGTTGCCGATGATAATAATGAGTTAGAAAAAGATGTACATATATTGTCCTAGTTGGGTGTTTGGCTTGCAGATTCTTTAAAAGGGGGCTTCATGGTTCATAATAACTCTGAGTCGTCTTTACTGGTTGAGGTGAAATCTAAGCAACATCTTGATCCTCTATTGATGGAGTTGAAGTAATCGTTTCTTAGTAATCTAATGAGTACTTCTCCCAATGGGGTATGGGTTACTTAGATTGTCCGTGCCGGATGTGGATGACTTTAGAGGAATGGTTTAAAGAAGGATATAATGGAGTTTGTGGAAAAATGTCCAAATTGTCAACACGTCAAAGCCGAAAATCAAAGAATGGAAGGGCTTACTGAAGATATATCTATCCCCACTTGGAAGTGGGAAGATGTCAATGTGGATTTCGTTGTGGGTTTGCCTCGTACTGGAAGGCAAAATGATTCAATTTGGGTTATTGTTGATAGGTTGACCAAATCAACCCATTTCATTCCCGTCAAAGCTACTTATTCGGCGGAAGAATACACTAAATTGTATCTTAAGGAGATTATGAGAATACATGGAGTAGGGTACTCAATTTACTTCTCATTTTTTGGAAAGCATTCCAAATATGGCTTGGTACAAAGGTGAAACTTATTATCACATTTCGTCCACAAATTGATGGTTTGGAGGAACGAACCATCCAAAACATAGAGGATATGTTGAGGGAATGTGTCATTGACTTCAAGGGTAATTGGTATGACCATCTACAATTGATTTATTTGCCTATAATAATAGGTATCACACAAGTATCGCCATGTCACTATTTGAGGCTCTTTATGGGAGGAGATGTAGATCTCTGATTGGGTGGTTTGGTTAGGTGAGTTTGCTCTAATAAGTTCCAAAGCAATTTATAAGGTTGTTGAGAATGTAAGCCTCACAAGGGATAGATTGAATACGTACCAAAGTTGGCAAAAATTTTATGCCGATAATAGAAAGAGGGACCTTGAGTTTATGGTAGGTGACTTGGTGTATTTGAAGATATCACCCGTGATAGGGGTGATGACATTTGGGGAAAAGGGGAAACTAGTCCCACGTATGTGGGGCCATATGATGTTTTAAAACACAGTAGGAATGTTGCCTATGAGTTTAAATTACCTATTGAGTTGGATCCGATGCATCTGGTGTTCGATGTATCAATGTATCAATGCTCAAAAAATGCATAGGCGATCCGGTGTCTATCCTTCCTCTATAAGGTTTAGATGTTGATCCTAACCTTTCCTATGAATAGGTCCTAGTTGATATTTTAGATAGGAAAGTGAAGGAGTTGAGGAATAATGAATTATCTTTCGTAAAGGTTCTTTGGAATAATCATCTTGTCGAAAATGCTACTTGGAAGGCTGAGGCCGATATGATGTCCCGAATAACCTCACGTTTTCCCTTCGTATTCTTGTGAAGGTTGAGGTTTGTAATCCCTATTAGTTTTTGTGTATGAGGGTTCATAAGTGTAAACTTCCATGATTTCCCTAATTATGCATGTTCTTTTGAGAATTTATGTTTCATATGTGTCTTGAATTATATGTTCTTCATACTTGATGGCACTTGATTATATGGTTTGTATAGTTGAGTCATGTGATATTTCTTGTTGTTAAGTCGCTCAAGTGTGAAGTGATGAAATAATATATTGACTCCCTGTGAATATGTTGAGCCATATGAGAAGGAGAAGGAAATTCCTCCTTGCATAATGTGAAATGATGAAATGTGTGCATAATTTGTAGTTGATATAGTTTCTACCCCATAATGATGCATTTTTATGTTTTAAAATGTAGTTGATGTTTCCACCATTTTTATTTAATTATCATTATATACATGTGTTGGTTGGGCTTCTAGTCTTGAGTCGTAAATTCCAAAAAGATGTTTAAAGTGTCATTCAAGGACCAATAATCCCCAAGGGGGGGATATTGTTATACCTCAGAGATCCAATAACCTAGGCTAGAGACTAACCTAATTAATAATGAATAAAATGGTATTTCCATATCTAAAATAATGTAATTAACTTGATTTGGAAGTATAACAGCCAGGACGTCAAGAAACGACCATGCGTCTGGAAACTAGTGAAATTGAACTAGTAGGTGTTCTTAGGTCTTGTAAAGGCTTGGGAGTGCCATATGAAGGATAAATATTGTAAAAATACTTTAAATAATTAAAATAATTATTTTAGGATCAAAACATCCGGGTAGACACCCTTAAGGACCACCCTAGGGGTCCTTGAGGAGGTCCCAAACATTTGGCTTACAAGCTGCCTAAGGCAGCGAGTACAGTGAGTGGAGGGAGCATGTCCGCATCGCCGACTGGCTCCACCAAAAGAAAATTTTTTGTGCGCATCACGAAAATTGTCGGAAACTTTTCTGTCCCAAAATTTATTTCCGGAAACTTCAAGGACCACCTCCTAGACGCGGACTTGTTCCGTGACGATAATTCTGAAAATAGAAGTCAAGTTTGACTTAATTAAAAGGTCCATCCAAGTGAGAGGTGTTTTGGGTTTTTAGGGGCTTAGTATATGTTGAATTTAAGTCATTTTAACCCATAACCACACCAAAACAAATCCCCAACTTAAAAACCCAATTGCTCTCACCTCTCTCTAAATTCTCTCTTTAGACAAAACCTCCATTAAAGGACCTTAAAGCTCCAAGAAGCGGATCAATTCTCAAAGATTTCAACTCAATTTTGTGTCTAGGTCTTCAATACAGTATTATTTCTTTCATTATGGAAATTCCTTTTTCCAATAGGTCCCTTCAAAGATGTTTTAAAAATTCCCCAAAATCTATGGTTTTTGTCTACACATGGGTCTTCTTTGAAATATGAACTTATGAATCAATTTTGATGAATTATGATTAATTAAGGCTGTTTAGGTGTGTAATGATGGATTATTTTGTTTTTCACATGCAATTCCCTTTGACCCATGTTCTTCCCCAATTTCATGAATCTAGGATTTTGATATGGTGAATTGGTTGAAGATGATGAATATATCAATTGTTTATATTGATGATAGTTATGTTGTTACTTTATGAATTACCTTATTTTATGTATTAATTATGCATTGTTTGGTGATTATAGTATGAAGTTCCAAGAAGGCAATAAGGCATGAATGTTGGTTCTAAATTAAACTCATATATGAAAGATGAATTACTTAGATAGTAATGGTACTATATCTATTGTTTTGTTGTGGTGTTGATGACATGGTTTCCTCTTCCTTAACCCTATACACTTCAATTAGATATGAAGTATGTATGTATGTTACGGTATGATTATTATATGATTGAAAGGTAGTTCTCATGATTATAGGTAATTGTTAAAGTGAGAGGTTTACTCACTAACTAGTGTTTCTAAAGTGAAAGGATCATTCTAACTTATGAACATTTATGAGCTATTATGATAATGCTAATGTGAACTAATGTGATGAATAAAGAGGATTATTAAAGAGAATAGATTCTTCGTACCGAAAGGGCATGTAAATGAGATGAAGGGTCTCATATTTAGTAAGTGTGGCTCCCCACGTAGGTTCCCTCACATTTAGCATGTCCAAATGAGATGGAAACCCCCATGTTTAGCAAGTTAGGGTTTCTAGTAACAATCTCCTTGACCCTAAAATATGGGCCCACATATGACTCTTGCTTAGTGGATCCACCTAGTTAGCTATGTACGAAAGGTTACGCCTTAGGACAGTATTAACCCTCTCTTTTCGGTGTGGGAGTAGAACACCGGATTGCATGTAGCTCACATAGTCTAATATCAGTTATTGAATCTTCTTTCCCTAACATAAAAGTATATGAATAAAGGAAATGTATGAAATCCCACTAGGACTTTTCTTTAAGGGGTTTCTACATAGTGTTAGGGAGGACATAGAATTTCTCGTATACATCGCACTGTGGGATCTTAAGAGATGGTTCTAGTAGTGTTTTTTAGTGATTATGTTAATTACAACTTAAATATGTAATTATATGTAATATCTTTATGAATATGGGAAGTCATGATGAAATATGAGATTTACAAATGTATGTATGAAGTAGGTTGCTTAATGTGATGCTTAGCTCGAGAATAGGGTTATGGGATTCTATTCTTTGCATTGCACAAGTATTGTTTGGGTTGTCTACATATTGGGATGATATTATGTTGGGTTGGCTTATGATGCTTAAACTTATGTTCATACTGGGTTACTTGATAAAAAGCATGTTTTGACTAAAATGTGCTTTTATGCATGTTTCAATGGTTTTTATGCATAGTAGCCATACTTAGTACGTGTGATGTACTAACCCATATTTTCTTCCCTGTCCCAAAACAATGAAGGTTTGGGCCGTTGAGGATTCAAGGCCAATTCACTAGGATACTTTGAATTGCTTCTCCAATTTGATAAGTCCTCAAGTCCGAGGACAAGACCCTTATGTTCTAGCTTTTAGTTCTTTGCTTATGTTGGAAGACGTTGTTGTATTTCTTTTTTCTAGACTCCTTATTGATGTAAGGGCTAAGTCCCAAATTTCTGTACTTCTATGTTTAGATGATATGTTGTGACGAAGTTAGTTTTATTTTTATATATGAAGCGTAGTTAAACTTCCGAAGTAGAAGTTTTTAATTTTCTGCATTTTTATTCTATGATACATGTTATGATGAATTCTAATGGCTTGTCTAAGACTTCTCTAAGGACGACGATGTCGGTTACGACTAGGGGGTTCTCTCCGTTCGTTATAGCTCTGACCTAGATCGCTTAATTTTCCAGTAGATAGTTCAAGGGGAGGCTGCCCACTAGGTGAGGGAGGTCCATTTGGCTAATCGCCAATGGACTTGGGCAATGTTTCTTCCCTAACGCCGTGTCCCAGGTAAAAATCAGGTTTTCCCTCACTCTTGCTGTGATAGTTTAGTCCATTCCCCTCTTATAGACTCTTACTCCTTTCATTTTAGTTCTACTTCAGTCTATACATTTATAAAGTGTTACATTATCTTTTCCTTGGAAACATTCTTCCTCGAATGATGATCTAGGAACATTATAAAGTAAAGACTTAATACTAGCAATCCATCACTCATGTAATATACAACAATGCATAATTTATAGAAGGAAGCATCAACTCCATTTTATGACATAATCAATGCAATACAAAGAGGAACTGCTTACCTCAATCTTGGATAAGAGTAGAAGGAAAAATGTGAGGATAGCATGACCTCATATAGGCCTCGGCCTCTATGTAGAACCCTAAACTAAGCGATTCCTCTATAAAACCTTCACGGAAACTACCTCCTTGTTTCTCGACCTCTTAACTTGTTAGCCTAAGATCTCCACTGGGATGTCTTTGTAAGAAAGACTCTCATCAACTCCCAAACCTTTCAAAGAAATGATGGATACCGGATCTCCAATGCAATACTTAAGCGTGGAAACATGAAATACCAGGTGAGCCAGAGCCAACTCATTCAGTATGTCTAACTCGTATGTAACAACCCAACATGTTTCAAGATTTAGTACGATCTGACATATCGGGGACTGAACTTCCACTTTTTACCAAAGTGCATCACACCTTTCATAACTTAGATTTTCAAGAAGACTCAATCACCAATTTAGATTCTAGATCCCTTCTTCTAACATCAGCATAAGACTTTTTCCGACTTTGGGCCATGTTCAACCTCACTCTAATGATACAAACTTTCTCAATGGCCTCATAAGTAATTCCAGACCAATTAGACCAATTTCACCTACTTTTAACCAACCAAGCGAAGATCTACACCTCCTACCATAAAATATTTCAAAAAGATCCATGTCAATACTAGAGTGGTAATTATTATCGTAGGCGAACTCTATCAATGGTCGATGGTCATCCCAATTACCCTTGAAGTCTATAACACACGCCCTCAACATGTCCTCTAGGGTTTGAATGGTATGTTCTGACTGACCATCCGTTTGAGGGTGGAATGCGGTGCTAAGCTTCACCAAGGACCACACCCTTCTTGGAATGCCTTCAAAAGTGCAAAGTAAATTGAGGAACTTGATCCAAAATAGTGGACAAAGGGACCCATACTTCGTCTATAAAACAACACGGGAGCACTCCATGGAGAATTTCTTAGTTAAATAAACCCTTGTCTACTAAATCCTTTAGTTTCTCTTTCAAATCTTTCAATTTAGGTGGAGCATTCCGTAAAGAGGAATGGAGATAGGTTGTGTATCCGGAAAAAGATCAATGAAAAATTCTACATCCCTTTCGGGAGGAACGACGGGCAAATCGTCGGGACAAACTTCCGGAAATTCATTCGACATTGAGACCAACTCTAGGGAAGGGGTTTCAAACTCCACATCCATCACCCTAAAAATATTGTAAATGCAACCTTTGGAGATCATTTTTCTAGCTTTGAGACAAGAAAGAAATTGACCTCTAGGGATGGAATTTCTCCCATTCAACTCTAACATGGTTGGAAATTAAAACTTAACCAACTAAGTCCTACAATGAATAGAGGCATAGCATGCATGAAACCAATCCATACCTAAAATAAAATTAAAATCTATCATGTCCAACGCCACCAAATCCACCAAGGTAACCTTGTGGAATAAAAAAATAGGACAACTCCTATAAACTCTCTTTGCCACTACACATTCACAAACCGGGGTAGAAACCAAAAAAGGCTCTACTAATACTTTGGGGAGTATTTCAAATTTCGTAGCTACCAAAGGTGTAACAAATTAAAAAGTGTCACCAAGGTATAGCACTGCATATACATCAATACATATGACTTGTTATATACCCGTCACCACATTCGAAAGATCTCATGGTCACCTCGGGATTGAAGAGCGTAGAAGTTGTTCTTCTTGGGAGCATCAGAATTCTAACCTCTAGGAGGGACATGCTTACCCTCTTTTCCTTGATTTCTAAGCATGACACAATCTCTAATCATATTACAACTTTTCCCATTACTGTAGCAACCATCTTTGCCATTTACGCGCTTATATTCATATTTTTACTGCACTTGGAACAAGTAGGCCGTACCATAGAAGATCAACCACTATTATCCCATTGAGTCTTAGGGTTAGGCACCTTATCCCAAGATTGGTATGTCCTCATATGTTTGAGGACATAAATTATGTTTCTTTTAGTTTCTTTCTTTATGTCAAAGACTTGTATAAGAGTTAGTATATTTTCTTTCATTGTAAAGGGCCATGACCCTATGATTTTTAGACGTGCCTAAGTTGGCTTGTGATGATGAGACTTGTTCCTTAGTTTTATAAAAGAGTTTCTTATTAATTATGTTTTGATATAATATTTTTTTATATAGCTAAGTAGCAGCTGGTAGTAGGACATAATTCTGTATTTGTAAGACTGGAAGCATGTCATTGATGTTGACCCTTAGATCACTAGAGGACCCTTGGTTGGAGAATCTTCTCTCGAACCTTTGTCTCTCTTGACTCTCTAACTTATATTTGGATGAATTTCCCTCACTGGTCCATGCTCTTTTCACTTTCCTATTCACTTGCCACTATTAGAGAGAAGGCATTTGCCAACAATTTTTTTTGTTGCCATATATTGGATGTTGTTCCCAAAAATGCTTTTCGCAATAATAAATAAGTTGTTGCACGTTGTTGCAATAAACTCCGATGCGAAAAGTTTACGCAATAACAAGTCATGTTGTTTCCAAAAGCTAAGTTAACGCAACAATACTTTTTGTTGCCATAGATAATATTTTGTTGTTAAATAGGGATCTAACTTTTACAGATGAAAAATTTTAGCAACAACATTTTGTGTTGTCATATATTTCTAAAATTTCAACAACATTTTCGTTTCCAAAATTTAATGGTAGATCTAGAACCATGCATTTTTGCAACAAAATATTATATATATATATATATATATATATATATATATATATATATAAATATATATTATTGAATTTTATTCAAAGAATATCCAATAATTCTATAAATTGAGAAAATCACAATTATTGAATGTATACAAACAAATAAAGTATATACATGTAAAGGTTCATACATAACTTTTTCTACTTTCAAGTGAACTTCAACTTTATCAATATGTTTTTGCTTACAAAAAATGAACAAAACATCATATCTATCATCACTAATGCTAATCCAATAACTTAGAGACTCGAATTTTTTTTCTTCAAACTGTTTGTGCATTTTTTTTTTATCAATTGCCGATAATGTTGATTTTCACACATTTGTCCTACAAAACAACACAAGTATAATTAGTTGATTGCACTTTGTTGAAGAAAACTAGAAAATACATAAGCAGATGAGTACTGTATAATAACTAGAAAGACATAAGTCTATGTGATACAGAAATACATATTAAGGCCAGTTTTACTTTTGAGAAATGTACAGAAAGTAACTCAATAGAAAACTATTATGAATGAAAGCAAATAGCCTTTTTAGTGAACACCTTTTAATTTCTGAAAAAGAAACACTCAAAGATGAAAACACAGAGATCCCCTTCAATAAAAAAATCAAACAGCGAACATATCAACAACTATATTGATACAAATATATTAATATTATTTGGTTTTAAGTGGCTATGTACCAAAAATTACTAGCTACGTACATTGGTTAGTATCATAGGACATCTATATTAGTTGTGGAGCTTCTAAATTAATCAATCTTGTTAATTAATACATAATTGCATAATTACTAATGTTTACGACAATATTATTTCAATAATAATTATGAAAAAAAATCATGTATACGCCAATAATAATCAGTGAGATATATGAGATTGATTGGGAACAAGTTATCATCTCATAAGTTTTCTCACCATGTTTATGAGATAACTAATCTCATCACTATGTTATACTCCCTCCGTCCGGAATTGTTTGTCATGTTGCGCTTATCAAAAGTCAATTTAACTAATTTTAAGAGGTAATTAGTTCACATTAATTCGATATTTTAAGCAAAAAAAAATTAGATATTCTAAAACTATATGAAAAGTACTATAAATTACAACTTTTTACATATTAATATGATACAAAAATACATCTTAAAATGTTAGTCAAAGATTTTATAATTTGACTCTATAAATAGAAATTATGACAAACAATAATGGACGAAGGGACTAATTTATTAGATTAATAATCACATTACTTCTTAAAACATCTAACCAAACACAAGATACAATAATCTTATATTTTATCATAAAATTATTATACTTTATGCTGCACACCAAAATACTCCAGCTTAAAGATAACTTTTATTTAAAATATTTAAATGATTGTGTAATCTTGTCTCAACTCTTGAAGCTTCTAGCTATTTTAGCCACTATTAGCAACTGTAATTAATTTCATTATGTTGGTAGGGAAGTTGTTAGCAATATTATACTAATAGTTCTTGGCATGACATGAAACTAATTAATAAAAAGGATATATAATTATATCATAAACACTAACAAAAAAATTGGATGAAAATACCTGAAAAGAGAAGACATAAAATAGCAACATATGTATTTGAAAAGACATTCCAGTGATGCTACGGTAAACTTCAAATACGAAGAAAATAAACAACAAAAAATGGATATTGAATAATTATTGATCAACTAAATACAATAGTAAAATTGTTTTAGTGAAAACAAAGAAAAATTAATTTACAACTAACCTTTCAATACAGTTGCATCAATACAGAAACTCAAACTTGAAAATTTCTATCAAACTTACCATCCAATCTTATTAGACTTCTCTCCAATTGTGATCTAATATGATGAAATTAAACACTTTCTCTTTTTATAATTTTTACCAAAGTGTAGAACTACAAAGGAATCACCTCTTAATGGATTTAGGATTCAGACAGAGGGAGCAAATAGTTATAAAAGACCACGGTAAAAATACAGAGCAGACGACCTTTAACATTACGGCGACACTCAGATCTAGACGACCTTTAACATTACGTCGGCCATTGAAGCATCACTAGATCTACGGTCACATATAGTTATAAAAGACCATGGTAAAAATTGAAGTTACAATTAAAAAAAAAAGAGAGTCAAGTCACAAGTTAAATTAGAATATGGGGAAGTTTAAGTATGAAAACTGAAAAAAAATAAGAGTGAAAATTTGCCGCCACACTATTTCAGCACTAAACCTATTTTTGATTAGAAAACTATGTTTTCCCACAATATATATTTTTACCCACGAGGAAAATACATTGTTGCTAATTTATTTAAGTTTAAAATTTATAATAATTCCACGAGATATGGCAACAACATTGATATGTTTTCCAACAAGAAAAATATCATGGGTAAAAGTTTTACTATACATCAACAACAAAACTAAGTTGTTGCCATATATTGCCATTAGCCAACAATACTATAGTTGTTGGAAAAAAGTTATTGCTAATTCTTTATTTTGTTGTAGTGTTGGTTGAGCTTTTGTTCCTCAGTCTGTTCGGCATGGACTATAACACGTTAAATATTCATACTTGGGATGAACATTTCCGATCGACATTCATTGACTACCAAGTCGGACACCCTCATAACAAATTTTTTCATCTTGGCCCTCGAATCCACTACTAAGGTTTGATCATACATTGATAACTGAGTGAACTTAAGGACATAATCTTTCAAGCTCAAACCCCCTTGCATAGGATTTTATGAAATCTCGCATTTTTCGTTCCCTCAACTCTAAAGGAAAGAAGCTATCAAGGAATAACGATTTGATCGATTCCCAATCTACTGGGCCTACTCCTATGGGTCTCGCACCCTTCCTTTGCTCATACAAACCTTGATACAAATCCTTCATTTGGTAGATAGCTAGTTCTGTCTTCTCTTGTGGAGACACTCCCATAGCATCAAACACTTTTAAGG
Organism: Solanum pennellii; assembly: GCF_001406875.1. Taxonomy (NCBI): domain Eukaryota; kingdom Viridiplantae; phylum Streptophyta; class Magnoliopsida; order Solanales; family Solanaceae; genus Solanum; species Solanum pennellii. Next base: position 57,605,395 of record NC_028641.1, read on the forward strand.
TCTAATCAATAAACCCTTCCGGCTCCTCCACATTGGAGCCATAGAACATAGGAGTATTCATTCTTGTGAAATCTCTCAACCCTAAAGCCACGGTGTTCATATTAGGGTTCACACATGCTTTAGTATCACAATTGACTTGGTCCATCACAACTGACTCAATATTTGGAGAGCTGACCTTATTTCCACATTTGTTCTAGCCCCCGCATCAATAAGAGCTTGAGGACCTAGGGGAGGAACTCCCTCATTCACAATCATCTCTTCCATCTTCTTGTGTTCTCCCTTCTTGTATTCATATCCTATAGACACAAGAAAAGGGTCAGGATAAGGACTTTATAGAGTTACAACTTAAGGCACGACTAAAGAGTAATGAAAGAAGTGAAATTTCCTAATCATCTTATACCCTCTCATTTATAAGTGTGGTTGGCTTGACACTCATGAACAAGACACTACTACACGTGGATAATGATACATCATCCTAGAATCATTCTAAACCTTGAGCTCTTATTACCAAGTTTGTCACAGCTCCCCCTAGATGTAACACAATGAACTCGACCTCGAAAGGGTTTCGTATAAGCTCTTAAATATTTATAAACTTAAGTAATAGAAATGATTCAAAATTTTAGAAAATTATAATCGAAGTCATTTGATAAATCCGAATGGATGTTTAGACCTTTTCTCAACAAAACCATCAAATACAATTTAATATTCAATAAGGGTCACAACCCATGAAAAATACTCTCAAAGGAAAAAGAAGAAGAAACTAGAAATGAAAAACTCCTGTTCTTGAACCGCGAGGACATACACAAAAGCGTGGAAATAATCAATCCCATCTTAATTCAAATGGATAACTATCACAACTCGAAACCATACCCTAGAAGTTAGGGTACAATCTTGGATTGTAACCAACGTCATCGACCTCTTGGAGGTCTAAGTCAAGCCCTTTCATATCATTCGTTGCATATACATAGTGAAAAGAAGTGCGGAATTAAAACTTTTCACAAAATATAATATAGTCTTCGAAATTTCATATAAAAGTAATAGGACATACTAAGTCTCAATCTCATCATCTTAAGATACAACAATACTTGGGATACGGTCCATACTTTAAAATACGAATACATAAATACTTAGTCTATTACAATACTTTGAATTAAAACGTAAAAGACATAAATGCCCTCGAGTCATGTGAGGACATACTTCAACTTCTCTTGAACGATCTTCTAAGTCCAAGTCTTCACTTCTCAAAGCTCTTCACCAACGAAGAACTGTATAGATATATAAAATCATAGAGTTAGTACAACCATATGTACTAAGTATGGCCTTATGCATAAAAATCATGAAAACGAATATTTATTGAAAATATGCATCTTTTCATTTAAATATCATATTATAATCATAAGAACATCATTTAGAAATTAAGGAATACATAAGAACACACTTAACCAAAAATAGCATTTTCAGAAGTCACTTTACAGTAACCTCATTCATTGTTACATGATATATCGTGGTTTAATGGTATTTTTAATTCTTTTTCCTTACGTTTAGTGTGTGTCGAAAATCCTTTTTGTATTGATTTTTATGTAAGTTTCTCTTTATTTACAGTAAATATGTCTAAAGATGAACGCGGGAGTTTTTGAGCAAGAAATGCAGAAAAGTTAACACCTGCGGGGCCTGTGACGGTCCGTCGAGCTTGTGATTGCCCGTAGGTGGCATCGTAGTGAAGCTGCTAAAGGAAGATGGGGAAGTCTGACCCAAGTTTGGGATTACGAAGTTCATGACAGACCGTTATAGCCACGACGGTCCGTCCTGTTGGTTCGTCGTGATGATCAGAGAAGTAGTCCCAGTACCCAAATTCCAAGAAGTTTAAGTGTGGTGGAACGAAGACTCTCGACGGACCATCGTGCTTGAAATGGTCTGTCATACCTCTTCGTCGAGGGTAATGAAGAAAGCAGCAGAAGGATCTGTAAACTATAGGATGACGGAGGCCATGATGGCCCGTCACGAGGTCCGTCGACCCAACCGCGTTTTGACAGATTTTCAGCAATTAGAGTCCTTCTTTTATTAGGATTTTGTTTTATTATAAATAGTTCGAAAAACCTCATTTTTGGGGTTAGACTCTCTTATAGTTAGATTCTCTTATGTTAGACTCGTTGTTAGTAGACTTTGTGATTGTGATATACTTTTGAAGAATCTTTAGTCCTCAATTAATTTCAGTAATTGATACATTTTTTGGGAATTGATTGTTGGTGCGTTTGTTGATTAATCAAGTGAACTTCTGGATTTTATTCTTTCTCATTGAAGTAAGTGCATGAATTCTTATATTACATATATGAATATTGTGATTATGACTATGGGTAACTAAACTCCATAACTAGGGTTGTGGGAACCATGGGTGAATAATAAGGTAAAATCTAACTAAAATAACAATTCTAGAATAGTGTCTTGCATGAATTGATAATTCTTTCATTTAGAAGTTTTTTTAACGGATGACCAACGTTATAACTCGCCTTAATGCTACTTGCCGGACCAAGGTAGATAATAGGAAAAGAATTATCAACATAGATTTAGTGTATAATATCTAATAGGCTAGTATTGTCGAATACAATGCTTAATATGAGGTAAACGTAAGGGTTAGTATAGAAATACACGCAGCCGGACCAAGGTGCGGAGTGAAATTTTCTAGATGCCGGACCAAGGATTTAGAAATACATAACTTATCACTTTGCATGCAAGATACTAGGAAAGAATTATTATAGTTAGAATTATCAAGTTAGGAACTTGTGGGGAACACTTAAACCCTAGTTAATTTTATTAATTGATTAAACTCTAACGCTTGATTTTATTAGTTGGTTACTTAGTTTAGTTAGTTATCTTTATTAATTTAGAAATAAAACCCCCCCTTTTATTGTCTTTTGTTTTCTAAGGAAATAATTGACTAAATAATAGTAATAATAGATTGAAGTTAAGTCTGAACTATTTTCCTCGTGGGAATGATCCCAACCTCATTAGTTGGGTTCTTTACTTGATACGACCACTTTACTTCTTATTTGAGAAGTAAGTTTGAGCGTATCAAATTTTGGCGCCATTGCCGGGGAAAGTAGCTTTTAGATTAACTTAAACTTATTACTAAAGTTTAGTCAATATTTTCTTGATTTTACTTTTCTATTGTTTTTGATTCTTGCAGAACTATCTTCCTTGTATGCCAAATACACGGAGAGGAAGAGAACCCTTGTTTCCCTACGATCACGAATTAGAGCGTACACTATGCAATATGAATTGAAACTTGGGTATTAATGATGATGATCAAAACAAGAACATCCCAGCTCCGGTTGATGTTCATGGTCAGTTATTACCCGATGATCCGGATGAAAATCAACAAAGGGGACAGAATCCCGCTCCACGCCCTCAAGAATACTACAGAGGCTATGATAACATAGCAGACTCTGATGTCCACTTGTCTTTCCCCCTCTACCACCAGGCCACACCTTTGTGGTAACTAGTAGTCTGATGCAAGTGCTCACTGCCAGAGGTTTGTTTTCAGGGCTACCTTCTGAGGACCCACATGCCCATATAGCTAAGGTAAGGGTAGTGTGTAAAAGTTGTGTAGGGAGGCCTGATTTGGATTTGGATGTAATAGGGCTAAGAGTATTTCCTCTCTCACTGACGGGAGAGGCTGATATATGGTTCACTGAGCTCCCTTATAACTCAATTTTCACTTGGAACCAACTAAGGGACGTTTTCTTAGCATGCTACAACCCGGTCTCCAATAAACTAAACCACAAAAACGGAGTGAACAACTTTGTGGCACTAGTAGGAGACTCAATTAGTAGTTCTAGGGATAGATTCACCTCATTTTTTAGAAGCGTCCCCAATCACCGCATAGATGATGAGTCACTAAAGGAATAAATCTATCGGGGACAGGATGATAACAATAAAGCGGTGTTGGATACTATAGCGGGTGGTTCTTATGGGAAGTGTCCTTATGCTGAGATTGCCGCAAAATTAGAGAAAATCTCCCGAACAATAAAGCATGGAGTACTAGGAAGTCAGATACTGGGAGAAATACCTTCACAGTGCAATCCACTCTCAACCCAGCCACAAATGAGATTCGTGAAAAGATGGCTCAGATGAGAACTGAGCTTGGGTTGGTATTAAAACATATCACTGGGGGTGCAGAAAAGATAAATCCTGTTAACTACTTGTCTAAACCACCACCACCAAATGATGAATGCTATTATGAGGAGAATTCGTATGCGGTAAATGAACAGCGGGGGGGTTTTCGATCGAGTACCCAAGGCGCAAATCAGGACAATTGGCGCAAAGGTCAAGGAAACCAAGGTCAGATCTATGGTAACTATAATTCAGAGGGACATTATGTCTGAGATGGAAACTACAAACGCGACAACAACTTCAACAGGGGTAACTATGGTAACAGAAATGATAGGAATGGGCCCTATGTCCCTCCTCAAAATCGTGAAGTTACTCCTAGGGATGGTGGAGATAGTATGGCGCGAGTTGAGGATATGTTGCGCAAAATGATGATGAGGTTCGATGCTAATGATGAGCACATTAAAGAGTTAAGGAGCGATATAGCGGGTATTGGGCAGAAAGTCGATACACATGCAATATCGATTAAGCAGATTGAGTTGCAAATGGCCCAATTATCTGCGATTGTGAACACACGGCAACCGGTCACTCTTCCTAGAAACACGGTCCAAAATCTGAAAAATGACGGATACTGTATGGCAATCACTACTCGGGGTGGTAAGCAGACCATTGACCCACCTATGCCATCTAAGTAGGAAAAAGTGATAAAAGATAATGATAAGGTGGTAGAGGGTAGTGGTGAAGTAGAAGATAACACTGGAAAAGATGCTGAAGTGCCTATAAAGGTAATTCCCATGCCTAGACCCCCCCCTTTCCTAAAAAATTAGTGAAAAAGACCGAGGATGGTAAATATCGATGTTTTATAACAATGTTGAAGCAGCTTTCTATCAATGTCCCTTTGGTAGAAGATCTAGAACAAATTCCCGGTTATGCCAAGTTTATGAAAGATCTGATTACAAAGAAAAGATCGGTCACTTTTGAGGATGATGATAGAATGCAGCATTGTAGTGCTATTGCTACAATATCTCTCGTACAAAAGAAAGAAGATCCGGGTGCGTTCACTATTCCTTGTACAGTCGGGTCATTACATTTTGCGAAAGCATTATGTGATCTGGGGGAAAGCATAAATCTCATGCCCCTCTCGATTTACAAGAAGTTGGGTTTGGGTGACCCAAAGCCCACTGCGATGCGGCTACTGATGGCCGATCGAACAGTGAAAAGGCCTATAAGGATACTCCATGATGTGCTAGTAAAAGTGCTGTCGTTCATATTTTCGGCAGATTTTGTTATTCTTGATTGTGAAGTCGATTTTGAAGTGCCTATTAATCATGGGAGGACATTCCTTGCTACGGGTAGAGCCTTAGTTGTTATGGAAAAGGGGCAGATGAAATTTCGGTTGAACAATGAAGGAGCGACCTTCAACATTTGTAGTTCCATGAGGCAGAGTGGTGAGCTCCAATCGGTATCTGCTATATCCTACAAAGAAAAGATGAAGAAGCACCATGACCTAAAAAGTGAAAAACGAGAATTTATGGTTGGGGATTTTGTGCTTTTATACAATTCTAGGTTGCGTTGGTTTCCGGGCAAGCTCAAGTCCAAATGGACTGGCCCTTACTTGATAATCCCACTATTCCCTCATGGAGCAGTTGGGTTAGAAACCAAGGAGGGTTTGCGGTTTAAGGTAAATGGACAACGAATAAAACCCTATTTTGGGCATGCTGAATCGGCGAATGAAGTGATCGAGGCATACCATCTTGATGAAGGCTGAGTAATCAAGTGTCCTTAGTCGTGCCGCGACGTTAAATTAGGCTCTGGTTGGGAGACAACCCAATACTTATAGTTTTTCTTTCTAGTAATGGTAGCATTTTCTACTAATGGGCTTTAAATTTGCAGGCACCTCACGCAGGAAATTCTGTAGAAAATCACACTACAACAGTCACTGACGGACACATTGACGGATCGTAACGCACGCGACGGATCGTCGCATGAATCCACCATGCCAGGTACGTCTTTCAATTATTTTCAAAACTAGGGAACACGTGACGGAACCAATGACGGACCGTTGCATCTGCGACGGACCATCGTTGGGGACTCGTTGTGTCATTAATGAGCATACCCGACCCGACCCGGTTGGGGCTAATTTGAAAAATTGGTAAAATTTAAAAACCCCACCCCTTCATTTCACCCATTTCCTTCCCTCTTTCTCCCATTTCCCTCCCATTTAAACTTCCAACTTCCTACCTCCCTTCTCTATCAAGCGATTGCTTCCCCAAATTCCCCAATTCCGGTTATCTCCTTTCAACTGGTCGAAGTCGGTTGCTGTGGTTCTGTTCTTGATCACCAAGTACCTCCCTTGCTTGTTTTTCTCAAATTCAGGTATGTGTCTCTGATCTCTACCTATTTACATTGCATTTTTATTTTTTTAATTCGTATTAGCCTATTTCTTTTTGGTGGGTCTTCATGCTTTGATCCAATTTTGTCTGACCTATGTTGAGAATCTTCAAATTTCCTTGTTAAAACTCAAGAAATAGGTGCTTTAGCATTGCTAGTTTACTAGGTATTTGGGTTAGAAACATATAGGTTAAAACTAAGTACTCCATGTGAGTCACAGTGGATGAATGTGGCATCCTCAGTTCTGTCACTGAAAAACAGAACGAGACCCCAATGACGGACCGTTGTACCTACGACGGATCGTCATAGGGTCCGTCCAATACCACCAACACCCCACTGTCCAATTTTTTCCAAGTGTCCACCAACGGACGCATGCGACAGACCGTCGTTCCCTCAACAGTCCGTCCTGCACAACCGTTTTGGTTGTCAGAGACCCTATTCCTCAGGGTTTCCAACTTTTTCTAAGTGTCCTCTAACGGACATCTACGATGGACCGTCATACCCGCGATGGTCCGTCCTGCACAACCGTTCTGGTTGTCAGAGACCCTATTCCTAAGGGTCTCCCACTTTTTCCAAGTGTCCTCTGACGGACATCTACGACGGACCGTCATACCCTCGACGGTCCGTCCTGCACAACCATCGTGACGGTCAGAGACCCATTTCCTAAGGGTCTCCATACTTTTTTCTAAGTACCCTACGATGGACATCGACGACGGACCGTCATTGTCACGACGGTCCGTCCTGCTTAGCCATCACACTTGTCAGAGACTTTCCTTCAGGGGTCTCCACATCAACATAGTTGAAGTAAGACATGAAGGACCCCATGACGGTCCGTCGTACTCACGACGAGTTGTCACCTGGTCCGTCGTGTTTCACTGTTACTGTAAAAAAGTCATTACAACATCGCTCTTATATTTATTTTGTGTCGTTTGTGCTCGTATTTTTTGCTCTTTCTCGTACTAATATTGATTCTTTACAAGTACTATCTCTAATGGCACCAAAACAAGATCGAGTTTACGCACATGGGCGTTCAATGTCTGTCGCCCCGTCTGCCCCCCTGGTCATAGGCTCTGATGATGAGCATGACCTCGAGTACGTGCCCCCAGGCACTTCCACTCCATCACGAGCTGCACGTGCTACCAGAGCTACGCCCAAAAAGGTGGCGTCCAGCGTAGTCACTGCCTCCCAGTCTGATGAGGAGCGCACACTGACCGGTACACCTTCTGGGTCAGCTACACATGAAGAAGGAGCTCTGGATCCTTAGGAGTTTCGTCCCTGCACCCGCCTAGAGGCTAGGCTGCCTGAGTCTGAGGCCCCTTCTGCAGAGCCTGCTGAGGACACAGTGATGGCGGCCTTATTCGCCACTTCTGAGATTCCACCACCTCCACCTCAAGAGCATGCCATGAGGCGCAAAGATCGAGAGGAGGATGAGGCTAGAGCACGGAAGAAGAAGCGCTGTGAGATGGAGGCTGCGAGGAGAGCCTCGCTTGCTGATGAGGAGGCGCGTCGGATCAGGGCTGTAGAGTCAGCTGCTGGGGCATCTAGCTTTAGAGATGTGGCAATAGCGGGAGGCACTGCTGATAGTTCTGTTTCTAATAAGGACACTACTGAGGGTGTCCAGACTACAGAGGTAGTGTGTTCCGGGGAACCGGACCCACCAGCTTGCTGATCGTTGGCGCTTTGCGCCCCAGGTTTGCTTCACCTACCACTCTCGTATTTCAATTTTTTTATGCATTGGGGACAATTGCATATCTTTTTTTGGGGGGTGGGGTAAATAGAAAGTGAGTGCTAGGGTGAAGTCTGAGTAGCCAAACTCACTATCCTCTTTTGGGGTTTTGTTGCCTTTTTTCTTTTTCCCCAAGAGACTGATTATTTTTATTGTTGAACCGGCTTGTCTATATCTTGTGTACATAGTTTAAAATCTAAAGCATGATGGCTAAAATGATATCCTGATGAAATGAAAATGATGCATGACCAGGCATAGTAATTGATAAATGTGTGGCTCTAAGCATGACATAGAGATACACCACTGCAAGACCCTAAGTCTAAAATTCGAACTAGGTGTCTGATAATCTTGTAGAGTAATGAGATGTCAAGTGAGTGTGGGGAAGATTTGAATAGTCCACTTATTGTACTGAGCTAGAACTTGCCTGGTTAGTCCTGCTAAAAGAGCTGTAATAGACAATTAGGAGAGGATCATAGGCCCTTGTTCAATATAGCCAATTTTTAGCCTAAATAAAAAAAATGAATGAAATTCTTTGACCCAAATGATTTGAGCTTAAAATGACCTTTCTTTTTCACCCCAATTGATCTTTTCTAGGAATAATGTGTTGGCCCTGGTCCCTCCTTGGACATGTGCACCTCAGCTTATGCCAAAAGCATAAGTTGAGGGTGGCTAATGCAGTAAACAACCTTTTCATGGCCCTGACCCAACTTTGGGTATTGTGTACTTCGACTCATGGCAAAGACACGAGTTGAGGGTGGCTATTATGAGGAATGCTCTAGAAAGTGGGGTTGAAAGAACAAAGAGAGAGAAAGAACAAAAGTAAAGTGACTCAAGAACTACTTGAAAGAAAAGTGAAATAAAAAAAATATAATAAATACAAGCAAGAAAAGAAGAGAGTCACTTACACAAATGAAGAAAGAAGGGAAAATAGCAAGGTGAAAGAATATGAGAAACTGGGCGAAATAAAATGTTTAAAAGTGGTATGTTGAGCCGATATGTCAAGGAGGGAAAAAAGCCACAAAAAGTATACCTAAGTATACCCTACCTGACCCTGAGCCTATGTTACAAGCTAAGAAAGTCCTATCGTGATCCTAAAAGTTGTATAGCGAACTTAAAGCAGTGAAAATAAGGGCAAGCTTATGGCAATATGTATGAATGAGTTGTGAATTTGTTCTAAGAGTGAGTGTTGAAAAGCAATCCTTATACTCAAACTGAAATCATTGTGTGAAAAATGAGGATGTTGTTTTGAAGTGAGGACACTAGTTGCAATACCATTAGCACCTCGGTGAGAAATTGAAGAGGATAGGTGTCAGTGCGTGGTGAGTCTGTGTCATGGTCTGATTCCACATAATTCAAGCCTAATAGTGATAACATGCATAAACATGATGAGACTGATCGGGATTGATAGCCAAATGATTGCGAAAGCTAAAACATTGATGCTATTGTACAAAGATTTTGTAGTGAGTCATAGTCCGTCTCTTGAGGAAAAACAACGAATTTAAGTTGAGGGTGTTGATATACCGTGGTTTCACGGTATTTTTAATTATTTTTCCTTAAGTTTAGTGTGTGTCCAAAAGACTTTTTGTATTTATTTTTATGTAAGTTTCTCTTTATTTGCATGAAATCTGTCTAAAGATGAACGCGGGAGTTTTTGAGCAAGAAATGCAGAAAAGTTAACACCTACGGGGCCTGTGACGGTCCGTCGAGCTTGTGACGGCCCGTAGGTGGCATCGTAGTGAAGCTGTTGAAGGAAGATGGGGAAGTATGACTCAAGTGCGGGATTACGATGTTCATGACAGACCGTCATAGCCACGACGGTCCGTCCTGCTGGTTCGTCGTGATGATCAGAGAAGTAATCCCAATACCCAAATTCCAAGAAGTTTAAGTGTTATGAAATGGAGACCCTCGACGGACCGTCGTGCTTGAAATGGTCCGTCATACCTGTTCATCGAGGGTAATAAAGAAAGCAGCAGAAGGATCTGTAAAGTATAGGATGACGGAGGCCATGACGGCCCGTCGTAACCACTATCCCAACCTCATTAGTTGGGTTCTTTACTTGATACGACCGCTTTACTTCTTATTTGAGAAGTAAGTTTGAGTGTATCATTACAGTGAATTAATTGACTGTACAGTGAATCACTTTGTTCATCAATTTAGACACCCTTTAGCATGTAATCTTCTCACTCAAGGCTATCCTAAGATTCACTTAAGTCACACAAAGAGATACCGCCCATACACCCTCTCTAGATGTGCCTAAACGACCATTAGGATTACTTATAATGAGTCACATACATACTTAGAAAGTATCATACACATCAAGGTAATATTCCTCTACGAAAGGTGACTTCTAAGTTCCACTTGAGTGAGTTGTGAAGCGACCGCCCATATAATCCCATACACACACACTCAAGAGAGAGTATAGTCTCCCTAGGAGAGAATCATTCTCACTAAATCACCAACACATAGATGATATGAGATTCTCTTCCCAAAGGCTATCAAAAGACCTAATTAAGTAAATCAAGAAGATAACGTGCATAGTGACCTCTTCAAGATTACCTAAATAATCCTGAAGACTACCTAAGGCTTAGATCATGTCCACAAAATCAACCAACTTCCCTAACTAGAGTCATCATCAAGACTTACAAAGATAATACATGAAGAGATCATCCCTTATACCCTCTTCACACTTTAGCTAAGGAATCCTTAAGTCACTTTAGATTAGGTACTCATTTATTTACATAGTCCTTAACATAAGTCATTAGTTCATTAAGACTCATACATCACATAAAGTACATTCAAATAATGGTATTGGACAAGACCTAGGAACTCCACATAACACCTTCAAAGTCTATTGTGCAATGTCTAGATAGCGTCCCATACCACTACCTAAACTCCATAAACTCCTCTAATGCTAATAGGTATTCCATATGATGACAATAGGCAATAACGGACATAGTCCATGATAGCTAGATATGGAATCCAGAGTTCTATCCTACTCCAATGAGGTTGTTCTACTTGCCAATGGTCGAACTTGGACACATCCCATGTAGGCACATTGTTAAGGAATATGAAGGGCTTCTTTGTATTCTAGTCACATACTTAACTAGAACTACTTTCCCTTACCATACTCACTCGATGCCAGCCTTCGTTCTCGTAGAGTAATTCATACATTAGGTTCACATAAAAGGGTTTCATAACAAGTTCATAACCCCATCACATTTACCCTACCAAGGAAGGTCCTCTAGGGCTACCTCACAATGGCGACAAGAAGCTCATGATGAAATTCCTAAGGATTAATATGATGTCGTTCTAGCCAACTAACCTTAAGTTCAACATTTCTTTACTTTGAAGGATACCATTATGGCTTACGCTTCAACAATCTTAATCTTACCCTGAAGTCAAGGTTTTAACATAATAGACTCTCATATAATCATTTAAAGTAACATGCAATTCATATATTCAAGACTAAGAGTTCTAACGCCCTAAATCAATACATCACATATTCATTATCATAAATACGTAGCAAGTGACATAAGTCAACCAAGACAAGATACCACATACTTCACTTTTAACTCATAATGCAAGTCATTCTACAAACACCTAGAAACAATCTAATATCTTCAAGTCATCCTATATATATTCATAACATCATTAATGTACTCCACATAGACTCACAAAGCCAAGTAGGAATAACCAAGACTTAACCCTAACACTATACTTATAATGTCAAAGTCATAGTGTAACATGATCACTTAAGGCAACATAAGTAGACGAAACATATATGACTTAACATGTAGATAGATAATTCCATGCTTCACATAATCAACTACACAAATATCCACATTACTTCAAGTAGTTGACAATAAGGCCATGCTCATCATATTGCATAAAATAACCCCGACAAGGCCACGTCAATTGCACGTAAAACACATAAAACCGCCACCATAAGTGGAACATACCAATCACAATAGAACCGAAGTATAATTAATATCAAATTAAAGAAAATGTGGCATTATACCTTCATCCCCTCATCAAAACTTCAATTCAATGTCAAATCAACCAATTCAACATCACAAGGTCCTTACCCATGGCCATGAACAATAATTCAAAGCAATAACCATAAAACACAATGAATCTACATCAATTCAATCTAGTTTTAACAATCTAAGATCAATTAGATATCAATTGAATACAATTATTATATCATTAGAAAGCCCATAAGAAACTACATAACAGATCAACAATATTAGCTTAATATCGAGTAACCCAATAAGTAGTCAAAACTAGGGTTCATCAATTTACATGGGTTCATAGGTAATTTAGGTTGAAATAATAAATACCATATCTATTATATCATAATTCAATTTTTAGAAATCATTTATGCAAGAACCCTAGTAGAATCTCAAAATTGGACAATTCACTTCAGAAAACTTTGAAAAACATCATGAGAGTTGGGATCCTTGATGAAAAAAGTTCCAAGGATCAAAAGCCATACCTCAAGAATGATAATTATTGACTTTTATGAATAATTTCCACTCTAAATGCCACACCAACATGTTTCTTCAATTTGGACTTCAATGGAGTCTTTGGGATTTTTCTAAGAGTTTTGGGTTTTCAATTTGGAAGAATGAAGTCTTTAAGGTGTTTACACTTTATATACTTAATTAAATACCAAAAATACCCTTAATAAACCGCCAATGACTTAATTTAGAAGTGGGTTGAATTTACCAATTCACCCCTAACTTGGCAGCAACCTGCGCAGGAAGACATGTCACTCGACGCCTGCCCTTGACGGGGCGTCACTACCACGACGGGCCGTCACTGGACACCGTAGGTGGTTACAGTATCTTGACAAGGATTACCTATTAACCCATGGACAAGTCCCCCACGACGAAACCCTTCAACGGGGAGACAACAGGCCTACGAGCCGTTGACTGCTTCGTCGTCAGGGGCCTTCCTAGGACTATTTGGCAACAGTTTTGGGTCCTTCCTCAAGGACCCTTAGATGGTCCTTGGGGATAATTTCCTTGGAGTTTCAGACCTAATTACGATTTTCTATAAGTTTAACACCTCTCACTTGAATATCATACGAAAACGAATACATAAAACTTGACGAAACATGCCTCGACGTACAAGGTCACTTAAAGGCATATCTTTCGAACGTCATGGACGTTCTTGGTCGTTTGACCTTTAATCTTCTCAAAACTTAACACACATCTTGTACATGATATAATAACTCATTTAAGGACCTTAAAACATCATGAAATACACATAAGTACCTATAACCATATACGAGACAGATAGGTGACTTAATCCGTCTAATGTCTTGGTCGTCCCTTGACGTTTGACTTCCAACACCCCTAATACTGTAGCTAATGAATCTATAGCATATATTAGATATATTTAGGAACTTATACCATCAAGACCAACATATTAAGCTCTAGTTAACCTAGGTAATCTTTGGGTTCTTACAATTTCCCCCACTTGGACAACATTCGTCCTCGAATGACACTTGCCACTCTCCGAACACTTCCAAGATTAGAAACTCATCTAGAAGCTAATAACCATGCCATAAAACACATAATCACAATAAAACATCGATTTCACATAATCAAGAGATTCACAACACAACAAGAAACTAGAAAACAATTCTATAACTCATTATGCTACCAAACTCACATGCTTTATTTCAAATAGTAAAAACTCATTTTATATTCGATATTATAATTATATACATCAGTTCTAACCATATTACAACAATTTTAGATCAAAGAATCAAATATTCATTTTTCACAAAATACTACTGTGAACTGTTTTTTAATGTTACAGTGATTTTATCAAATTTCTCAAAAATCCAATTTTTAGGCAATTCATAATATAAACATTCTAATATGCAAAGTAACATCATATAAACACTTATTACAACATAATAATAACTCAATAAAACACACAATGCAAAATGTTAATGAAATTCAATTTCAACCAAACTCCTAAATATCATGCACAAGCAACAATTTCAAAGACTTCTATCCCATCTACAAACCATACTCTCCTACTTAGAAGGAACTCATATCTTAACAAAAGAAAGAGAACTTACCAACATGATCATCACTCTCCTTCTCATCTAGCTTCTCTACCCTAGAACAGAGTGCATAGTAACGCCTCTTTGTTGAAGCATCATCTTTTGGAATACTAGGAGCAACTTTCTTACCCTCTCTACGTCTAGAAGCAATCTTAGGACAATTTCTCACTCTGAGCCCATTTTAACCACAGCCAAAGCAACTCCCGGTACCTAATAGACACTCCCCATAATTTTTCTTGCCACAATTTGCACAAGTAGGCTTGCCATCCTTGGAACCACCTCCTTTCTCAACCTTGAACTTAGCACTCCTAGATTCTCCTTGAGATTGAACCTTCTTCTTAAACCTAGTTTGCTCTTGATCACTAGCATCACTCGTTTTCAAACTTCTAGCAATACTCCTAAGTTTAGAATCTTTAATTGATTGTGCATACACCATAAGTCTAGCTAGGGTCATATCATCATGCAACATAGCGGTACGACATTCTTCCATCACTAAGTTGGCTACCCCCGTCACAAAACGACTCATTTCATCTCTTGGATTTGACACAAGAGAAAGGGCATACCTAGACAAAGATGAGAATTTCAAAGAGTACTCTTCCACACTCATATTGCCTTGCTTGAGATTGATAAACTCCTCCACCTTAATTTCTCTCCTCTCTCGGGGAAAGTACATACAAAGAAAAGCATCCTTAAACTCGTCCCACTAAATAGGACCCTATCCTTCCAGCCTATTATGCTTCCATTGAGTGTACAAAATTTGAGAAACATCCCTCAATTGCGAAGCCAACTCTGCCTTCTCCCTAGATGTACCCCCCATAGCACTCAAAACTTTGTACACTCAATCAAGAAACTCATGGGGATCCTCATTTACCTTAGAGCCAAGAAAGATAGAATGATTCATCCTCACAAAATCTCTCAACCTAGATGTCATAATGCTCTCTACAACCCTAGGCATCATATTCAAAATCGCTTGCAAAGTCACGGCTCGGGCTATAGCAATGAAAGCCTCTCTAATCTCCCTATTAGACATCTCCAGAACCTCAATACCTCCTTCCACATTAGGAATAGGATCACCTTTGGGAAGCACTTGGGCATCTTGAGCACCTTGAACTCCTTGACCACCTTGAGGAACTTGCTCAACTTGAGGGGGAACCTCCTCATTGACCCTCTCCTCTTTCAACTTTCTAGAGGCCATCCTCCTAGTATTCATCTCCTAGAAAACACAAGGAAACTCATAAAAAGGATAATCATAACATTTACTCTACCGCACGACATAGGAGTAGAAATGAAGGGAAACTTTATCGTCCTATAGCCTCTCGCCCATAGATGTGTCGTGACTCACACCGATGGTCAAGACTCTACTAGATGTGATTTGATGAGACTTCTTGATTCCTAATACTACTTTCACCAATCTATGCTCCGATACCAAGCTTTTCACAACCTGAAACTATACCCTAGAAGTTAGGGTACAATCTTGGATTGTAACCGGCGTTGTCGACCTCTCGAAGGTCTAAGACAATCCCTTTCATATCATTCATTGCATATACATAGTGAAAAGTAGTGCAGAATTAAAACTTTTCACAAAACATAATATAGTCTTCAAAATCTCTTTCATATAAAAGTAATAGGAAATACTAATTCTAATCTAACCATATTAAGACACAAGAATACTTGGGACACGACCCATACTTCAAAATTAGAATGTAGAAATACTTAGTCTATTACAATACTTTGAATGAAAACATAAAAGACAGATATGTCCTCGAGTCATGTGAGGACACACTTCAACTTCTCTTGAACGATCTTCTAAGTCCAAGTCTTCACTTCTTAAAGATCCTAACCTACCAAGAACTGTATAGATAGATAAAAGCATTGAGTTAGTACAACCACATGTACTAAGTATGGCTTTATGCATAAAAATCATGAAAACGGACATTTATTGGAAATATGCAAATTTTCATTTAAATATCATATTATAATCATAAGAACATTATTTAGCAATTAAGTAACACATAAGAAAACACAACCAAAAATAGCATTTTTAGAAGTCACTTTACAATAACCTCATTCACTGTTACAATGAATTAATTCCTGTACAGTTAAGCACTTTCTTCATCATTTTAGATACACTTTAGCATGTAATCTTCTCACTCAATGCTATCCTAAGATTCACTTAAGTCACACAAACAGAGACCTCCCATACACCCTCTCTATATGTGCCTAAACTACCCTTAAGATTACTTATAATGAGTCACATACATACTTAGAAAGTATCATAAACATCAAGGTAAGATTCCTCTACCAAAGGTGACTTCTAAGTTTCGCTTGAGTGAGTTGTGAAGCGACCGCCCATATAATCCCTTACACACACACTCAAGAGATCCTATAGTCTCTCTAGGATAAAATCATTCTCACTAAATCACCAACACATAGATGATATGACATTCTCTTCCCAAAGGTTATCAAAAGATCTACTTTAGTAAATCAAGAAGATAACGTCCATAGTGACCTCTTAAAGATTACCTAAATAATCCTTAAGACTACCTACGGATTAGATCATGTCCACAAAATCAACAAACATCCCTAACTAGAGTCATCCTCAAGACTTCCAAAGATGATACATGAAGAGATCATCCCTTATGCCCTCTTCACACTTTAGCTAAGGAATCTTTAAGTCACTTTAGATTAGGTACTCATTTATTTACATACTCCTTAACATAAGTCATTAGTTCATTAAGACTCATACATCACATAAAGGACATTTAGATAATGGCGCAGCATACCTTTATCCCCTCATCAGAACTTCATTCAATGCCAAATCAACCAATTCAACGTCACAAGGCCCTTACCCATGGCCATGAACAATAATTCAAAGCAATAACCATAAAAGTAAATGAATCTACATCAATTCAATCTAGGTTTAATGATCAACTAGATATCAATTGAATATAATTCTTATATCATTAGAAAGCCCATAAGAAACTACATAGCAATTCAACAATATTAGTTTAATATGAAGCAACCCAATACGTAGTCAAAACTAGGGTTCATCAATTTACATGGGTTCATAGGTAACTTAAGTTAAAATCATCAATACAATATCAATTAGATCATAATTCAATGTTTAGAAATCATTTATGCAAGAACCCATGGTAGAATCCCGAAATCGGACAATTCACTTTAGAAAACTTTGAAAAACATCTTGAGAGTTGGGATCCTTGATGAAACAAGTTTCAAGGATCAAAATACATACCTAAAGGATTATAATTATTCACTTTGATGAAGAATTTCCACTAAAAAATCCACCAAGCTGTTTCTTCAATTTGGACTTTAATGGAGTCTTTGGGATTTTTCTAAGATTGTTGGATTTTCAATTTTGAAGAATGAAGTCTTTCAGGTTTTTACCCTTTATATACTTAATTTAAATACCCAAAAGACCCTTAATAAATCTCCAATGACTTAATTTAGAAGTTGGGTAAATTTTACCAATTCACCCCTAACTTGGCAGCAGACTGTGAAGGAAGACAAGTCGCTCGACGCCTGCCCTTGACGGGGCATCACCACCACGACAGGCCATCACTTGCCACCGTAGGTGGTTACAGTAGCCTGCCAAGGCTTACCTCTTCACTGATGGCCAATTCCCCCACGACGACACCCTTTGATGGGGCGTAAACATGCCTATGAGCCGTCGACTGCTTTGTAGTGTAGGGCCTGCCTGGGACTGCTTTGGAAACATTTTTGGGTCCTTCCTCAAGGACCCTTAGATGGTCCTTGGGGATAATTTCCTGGACGTTTCAAACTCAATTACGATTTTCTATATGTTTAACACCTCAGACATGAATTTCATACAAAACAAACACATAAAACTTGACTAAACACGCCTAGACGTACAAGGTCACTTCAAGGCATATCTTTCGAACATCATGGACGTTCTTGGTCATTTTACCTCCAAACTTCTAGAAACTCAACACACTTCTGATAAATGCTATAGTAACTCATTTAAGGACCGTTAAACATCATGAAACAACCATAATAACATTGAACGACATACGAGACAAATAGGTGACTTAGTCGTCGAACATCTTGGTTGTCCCTTGACGTTTGACTTCCATCACCCCTAATACTTTAGATACTGCCTCTATACCATATATTATACATATTTAGGACCTTAGACCATCAATACAAACATTTTAGGCTCTAGTTAACCTAGGTCATTTTTGGGGTCTTACAATAACATACCTCAATGACCGGAACCTAAGCTTATACAAAAATGTAGAAAATATGGGTTAGCACAAAAATGTACTAAGTAGCAAGTTATGCATAAAAATTCTTAAAACATGCTTAAAAAGGTAATTTAGTCTACACCGTGCATTTATCAAGGTTAAAAGTCATTCTGCACCTTTGTGAACAAACATAAGTCAAACCATCTTATAGCAACCCAAAGCTATGCTTGTACAATGCATAGGTAAGATCTCATAGTCCTACCTAGTACTGTGTACACCCTAAGATCATCATATTCATGCATATCATACCTTGGCTTCATCCATTGCTAATACTCATAGACAGAAAAATGTTCATATTCATAACTTGTAGCAAGTAAAGTCACTCTTAACAACAATACATATCATACATATATAATTCCCACGTCATAATAGCATAAGATAAACTTATCACAACAACTCTTAAAGCCTAGTTTTGCAATGCATAAATGGAGTCCCATACCCCTCACTCATACTATGTTGTACCTCTTAAGAAGCCATAGTTATAGTTCATATTCATGTTCTTGTCATAATTTATATTCTTTTCATGTATGGAAATATAGCTTCAACCGACATAGAACATTTAAGCTACATGGAATCCGGTGTATTGCCCCACACCAAAAAGAGGTGTACTACTTTCCTAAGATAGAAATCATGTATTAGGTTATAGGTGGATCCACTAACTAAAGACCTATATGGGAACATGATAATGGTATAGGGAGATTGCTACTAGAAACTCAGATTAAGTGACGTGAATGTTTCAAACTCGTGAGATAACTATCTTGGAAACCCAAACTAACTAGCGCGAAGGAACCCATCTCATACTCATATCCCCTTGGTGCTAAGAACAATTCCCGTTAAATTCATTTTAAGTCTTTGCTTGAGTTCATGAAAATGAGAGAATACCCTAGGCACTAAAACCGACATGGCATCATCATAGCTCATAGATTCGCTAGGTGAGAATGACCTGTCAACATTAGAATCATTAATATGCGAGTAATCCTTTCACATCATGTTCAAATTGTGTTCGTGAGAATAGCCTTTCATTCAACACAACAAGATCATCACAGTCATAGAAGTTCATGCATAATAATGTGAAAGGTTATGGGAAGACTGATTTATCAACAATAGAATATTTACACAACAGTACTATGATCTTCACTTTCTATGTGAATCCTAAGCTTATACATGATTCTTATCAACATGTACAAACCTTCATAATTTGCCCTTCAAGGATATCAATCAAACTCAACCTTAACTTCTAGAATTATTACATTGGGTACGGGCATATCATGATTCAATAAATCTATCTGTATAAATATAATCAATTGACATGCATCTATAATCAATAAACCCACATAAAAAATTTACAATTTAGAAATATGGGGGATTCATGGGTTCATGGGGGTATTGAATCATAAATCAATCATTGAAAACGTTTTAAAAGATAAATCATACATAGATTGAAACCCTAGCTTTTTGGGGGGGGGGAATTGGAAGCTTTGAAATCTTGTTTTGAAGGTAGACCTTGGATGGAAAATTAACAAAGGATGAAAACTTACATATGATAAAACTTCGTTTGAAACGATGTGGTAGAAAGCAACGTGCGACTTGAAGGACACGATCCGTTGTGGATTTGTACATCCACCATTTTTTGTAGGAATGAAGGTGCTCTTAACTCGACATCATTGGTTCTGTTTCACTAGAACCCCTCGTTTTTTGTTGTCTTGGAATGTAAATAGTCCATGATGGAGCTCGAGTAGAAAGGATTAATTTCTTTCTCGGGGCAAGGGTCTAGGGTTAATGCCAATCAATAAAACAATTGAAACAACTTCGTAAATATATCTAATTATCTTAGGTATGGAAATCGAATGAATCCAATTCGAGCAAGTTTCAAATTAAAAAATATATTGGAATTGATCAAACTTTTTCGATCCAAAGTGTTTCACGAGGGAATCCATCATCTTGTAGGATTCTTTCATAAAAATCGCAAAAAGGGTATGTTGCTGCCATTTTGAAAGGATTAAAAAGCACCTATTTCAACCTCGAATTTTCAATTACAAAAAAAATTAGAGAGTACATTAGTTCATGAATCATGAAAAAAAAAATTTCTCTCTCTAAATAGAAATCAAAATTGAATTATAGGAAAGAAAGAATAAAAACAAAAAAAGACATCCCTCCTTTTTGCTTTTGCAATTTGCTTCTTTTCTTTCTATTTCAATTTTTTTTATTTCATTCCTATTCTCCTTTCTCAGTAAAAGGGTCTTTAACCAAAGTAAAAGATTACTTTGTTCTTGATAGTTAGTTACTTACTCAGTGGATAGGAACATACTCTGGATCAGAATCATGGGGAGTACTTCTTGATCATTTCTACGAACGTAAAGCCCCAATTTGAATTCCTTTTATGTACAGAAATATCCTCTTGGATAACTTACATAGTACTTGATAATGAGTTTTTCAAAGAATTTACGTGAAATCCTTTTGAATCTTCAAGACCTAGTTCAAATTCTACTTTTTTTTTTTGAGTTTTAGAGAGAGAAATATTGTGAGGAAAATGAAGTTATTGGGTTTTATTTTTGATTGTATAAGAAGGAATTATTGGGGTAAATCTGAGTCTAAAAATCTTATATACTTACTAGGCAAAGAGTAAAATAATCTGGGTTAAATTTTTGAAAGAATTATTAAAGACTTGAAGGCTTGATCATAAATTTAGCCAATACCACGCTTTAGCTCTCCTTAAGGAACTGCTTGTCTCGCCAAGGTCACTAGGTGACACGCCTAACGGACCCTTGGGTTGCCTAAATTTCCTGAATTTTCCCTAATGGAGCCATTCAATTGGGCGATAAGGGGGGATTTTGGGCGATGCGCTAAGTGGGTTGGTGAGCCCCGACTTATCTCACCTAATTTTCCAGTAAGTACATCAAGGGAGGCTGACCACTAGGCGAGGGATGTCCATTTTACTAATCGCCAATCTATTTGGGTGATGTTGCTTCCCCAATGCCGAGTGGTCCAAGGTAAAAATCAATTTTTCCCTCACTCATTCTTTGATAGTTTAGGCCCTTTCCCTCTTTCTAGACTCTTACCCTTTTCATTTTAGCTCTGGTGAAGTCTATACATTTCCAGAGTGTTATAGTAAAATCCAGATCTTGAAGAATTTTTAATAAACTAAATATTCATTCCTTGGATTTGTGACCTACAAAGTTGATGGAGTGGGTTCCTTGATTCTTCAACGTATTTCCATCTAAACTAACATTCCGTGCAATCCATATATGTTATTCATTGTGTTGTAGTTCATTTTGAAAGGACCATACTAAGACGATAATGAGTTGATGATGAATTGTACAAGGTATTTTTCTTTTTCCACTTCCATTCACAAATACTTAAGTCTTGCTACTATGTTTTCATTTCAATGACATGTTCATGCATGGTACGAGAACCATCAAATTTCATGGTGGTAAAAGTGCTCATTACTACGCCAGCAAGAGACTTATCAGTACTTTCAGAGGTCTGTTCTACACATTTCAGAAATTCTTTTGCATTTTTAGATTTTAGAAGAGCAGTCTCAATGTGGTACGCAATATTTATTCGCTTGAAAATTATGACTAACCTGTTAGACTGGTCCCTATGATTATAATGAGGCATTTCTTTAATTCTAGTTATCTTATTAAGAGTAGTTGGCTTCTTGTCACGATCTGACTCCCTGAGTCAGGACGACACCTACTAAAATCCACCACTAGGTAAGTCGACCCATACCTAGAATAGAAAGTAGTGGGTGCAATGATGGAACCATACTAAAAAAATTATATTAACAATAAGACAAGACAGAAATGAAAATCAAAACAACTACTATATACAAAGGAAAACCTCCAACAATCTCGAAGACATGAGTACAAAGTTGTCTAACAAGAGAAATACAAATCATAAAAGTGGACCACAAAGAGTTGTCTCAAATTTAAAAGACAAGATAACATATATACAGAGGTAGAAAGGGTGATCCAGGATGCCAAGTGGATGTCCTCATCTAGAATATCCAGAAGTTGTAAAAGACAACACAAACGATTATTGGTGGTAGTTGATAATAGGACCTACATCACAAAAAGATGCAGAGTGTGGCATAAGTACCAAGACAAGGTACTCAAAAGGCATCATAGTCCACAAAAGAAAGAAAGGTAAAACAATCAGAAAATATACAAATAATTCTCAAAGAGGATATTAAAGGAAGGCACACAGGCATTTTAGAAGTAAATCTAAGTACAAATACACTAAATCTAATTGGACCCCATAATCATATAAAGTATACTTGTGCATAAGTTAAATAAAACCCGAATGGACCACCATAAGCCTGATAAGTAAAAAGTAGCACAATTTGTAAGATAGAAGAGTAAAACATATGTGAATCCAACAACATTACCTGTCTCCCCTATCCAACTAGGAAGTAAGCAGTCAACTCCCAGCCTAGCTAGCAAGAGTGACAATCAACCCAACAAATCAACTCCTACCGAGCTAGTTAGAGTGACAATAAACCCAGGCTACCCAAACATACAATACACTCCCATGGGCGTGAACCGCCCAGCTATAAACAATGTCTAAGGTCTTGTCAACTCCATAGAGGATCCTAGATATCAAGGAGGCCCAGCTATCCAGTCCACCCAAGGGGCATAAGACTTCTGCTAACAAAGGTTACACAAGGGCGTATCAACTCCAAAGTTGATCTCAAGTAGGCTACCAGTCACCATCTATCAGCGTACTCTACAAAAGATATCACAAAAGGCTCCAACCTCGAAGTGCTCCAATCATGAAAAACCACATAACCTCTAGTAACGCTTCTGAGTCACTAAAGTATAGAGATAGTATATAAGGGACAACAGCTATGCAAATACCTCAACTAAGTCTTATACTATTAGACCCAAGTCTTCTATTGCCGTGTACAAGAATTTAGTGCATCTAAACGACATTCACTAGTCAAAAGGTGCATCGGTCAAAGGGAGCACTAGTCCATCCTAGACTAAGTCCAAAAATTCTCTAAAAACAAGTTATCAAACAAGTTAATGAAAAAGAATGTTACAACACAGATACATCCCTCTACCAACACGGTACTATCCTTAAAACACTATAATCAACCCTAAATGATAGTTTCTAAGAATACAAGAATAAATAAATATGTACCCACTCGTAATTTACAATAATCATAAAGAATTTGCACATTCATGCTCAACCTATGTAAAAAGAAAGTTACAGCCTACCTGTATGTCACATCCGGGAAGTACCTACTAGACGTAACCGAGGTCGTCGTCCTCGGAGAGGACTAGGACTAGCCTCTTAGCATTCATCATTACATTCATAGATTAAAACTGTGGAAAATATAAAACTTTTCGTTTACAATTACTTTATGAGGATTACTTAGAGCTCTCGCTTACACATAATATATATTCATAGCGAGTATACATAAACCCTTCGTATAAGAAGATTACATAGTCTTCTTCTTTTATGGCACATCTATATATTAGATACATAACATAGTCTTAGAATGGATTTCTCATATTAAACCATCTAAACGGAGTCACCATATGGGCACAAGCCCTTACACAATGTAGAAATGCCACTTAGGGCTTACAACAATATCTTGAAACAAGTAGAATGAAATGAGAGTCTTTAGAATATAACAAAGAACCATAGCTAGAGAAATAACAAGGCATCATACTCGGACTCTAGGACATACCCACTTGGATAACGATTCCAAGCCTTCCTTCGAAAGTCGTCACGAACCCTTAAACGACCGCAACCTAAAATGTTGAAGAACAAGGGATAAATGGGGTTAGCACATTACTTGTACTAAGTATAGGATCATATATACAACATAGAAATCATGCAAAGAGGGACATTTATTCAAAAGCATGCAAAGTAACTTTGGAAAACATTATGCGCATTCAAGAACAATTACAAGTCAATAAGCACATATTACCTAAGTCAAGACCAGGCATAACACAAAACCAACAATACCAAGTCTAGTCAAGTCAACATGCATATCAACATAATTGAGCAAATAATCAAGACAACTCTAGAATCAAGTTATAATATCAAAAGCATACATAAGCGTTCATAATATAATAATCTAAGCAAGACCATCACTCGTACACGCCCATTAAGTCCACTAGTGCAATGACTAAGTAAGGCACTATAACCTCACTCAACCAATTAAACCAAATAAGGACTATAATCAATGCCTAACTTTACATACCATATCTTTAAGAGTATATATCATCATACTTTAGCAATAGAGACCAACAACACATAAGTGAAACCAATATTACATAGTGTCATTAACATGAAAGATCAACATATACATATCAATTACATTTGTTAAGTACATAAGAACATCCTTCTAAGACTTCCTTCAAGGCTAACTAGTGCAATGTATAGGTAGAGTCCCATACCCCTACCTAGACTAAGTCAAACCCCTTAGGTCATCCTAGTTAGAGTTCACTTCATTACTTCATTTTACTTATGGGAACATCTTGCCTTAACCGACATAGACCACATGAGTTAATGTTCAATTCAGTGTCATGGAACCCTACACCAAAAGAATGTGGACTACTTTCCAAGGTAGTAGAAAAATATGAACCTAACATCCATGTGGATCCACTAGCTAGTATTCCTATGGGGGAAACATTGTTCAAAATCTAGGAGATATAGTTGAGACCCTCTTTATGCTACATGCATTATAGTCTCCAATTTCATGAGTAAAATAGTGATCCTACCTTCCCTATGTGGGAAGGGACACTCCTCACTTCTAATTCACTCGGTGCTAAGATAGGGTCCTTTTTTGAAATGTCTTTCATTAATAGTCATAACTTAGTTTCGGTCATAGGGGCCTACCCCTTATATAGTCATAGTCATAGCTCAATAGGAATTGCATGAGTATGTCTATTAAATACAATTCACACATATGAGGTTAGCACATTTACATGATGATATTATGATAAGGCACAAAGGAAAATCACCACCAACCTTATACCATTACATCTTAGCCAACAACTCAAAAGTATAAATCAAAATATTTCAATTCATAATCGTACCAACCCTAATCAATCTTATCATAAGGTATACTTCAATATAACTTCATCACTAAAACACAAGTAATCATAATTAAAGTAAAGGATTGAGATCACAAGACTTACCCCAATATCCTTCACAAGTCATAACCCAAGTTTTTACCATCAACCAACCAATTTCATCCAATAATAGGTGTAGTAACATCATTCAATAGTAATAAATACAATAAATAGGTTAATTGCATCATCACCATCCCAATTAACTTCAATTCATAACCTAGAGTTAGGTGGAAAGAGTTCATCATGAATTATTCAAGAAATAGATCCAATACAAACAATGCATTACCCTAGGCAGTCCATGAACGAATTAGAATTAATAAAACAAGTCTATCAATCAATCCATTCATCAATTCCCATCAATTTATAAGCAAGATCAAAGATTTGGGGGAATTGGGGAAAAGGACATGATCCACACATATTCCCCACAATTATCATGAATTAATCAACGATGTACACTTTATTAGACATGGGTAATCATAATTAGTCATAATCAATCATCAATTGTAAGTTTAGAAGAAAACCCATTAGAATGGGAAAGCCCATGGAATTGGGTGATTTAGAAATCAACTTTCATAGGGCCTCTTGGGGGAATCAATCCCAAGAGTGAATAAACCATAACATAATGATGATAAATCCACAAAATTTTGGAAGAAAAGTTGAGAACTTTGTCTTCTTCTCCAAGCTTCCCTGACCCTTCAATGGAGGATGAATAGAGAGAGAAAGTAGAGAGAGGTGAGAGCTGATGGGTCTTGTTTTCGGAATTTGATTCTGGTCAGTGAAAATGACTTAAAAATTACCCATATTCAATATGTAGTCACCTCCTAAATTACTCAAAGTACCCTTCACTTAATTGGGTCTTTTTGTGAAGTCAAAATGCTTAAATAGGACACTAACGAATCTGGGAACTGGATCCGCATCGTGGTGTCAATTTCACATTTTATAGTTGAAATACGGGTTGAGTCAGTAAGACTCGTGTATACCCCACATATCCAGGCAAATTTTCGGCTTCCTCATGTTGGCTTTGGGACGCGCATGAACATTCCTTTCTGGGCTGCGCGTAGGCTGCTTTGGCAGCTTGCTTGCCCATGTTTGCGTCCTCCTCAAGGACCCTTCGGGTGGGGGGGATACTTGGGGAGTCGTTGCTTGACATTTTGAACCTTTATACCATATTTTACCTATTTAAAGTCATTTTACAAGTTTTAGACTTCATATGACACTCCCAAACCTTAACACAACATAGGGACGTCTACTAGTTCAATTCCGTTAGTTTGCAGACATCATGGACGTTTCTTTACACCTTGACTCTAAAAATTCCTAAATGGTTTATAAAAATCAATTAGGATTACAAACTGTTTTCTAAGGTACAGTTCATCATGTGAATCTCTACCTTATGTCATGGACTTTCGGAGTGGTAAATTATCTACCCTTAGGAACATTTGTCCCCAAATGACACTAAAATCATTTGAAGGGAAAGGATAGACTCAATATTAGCAGCACAACCAACAACAATATAAAATAATCATGAGTAGGAGTGCTTCACCACTCCATTCAACATATAATCATGGCAGTTTCACAGAGAAACCCAAAATATCAATTTCTTTACATAAGAGCTCAACATTACTACATGAGGAATTTTCCTTCTCAACAACAACATGAGTTCAACACAATATATAGTTTCACTTATACCAAATATTTTTTCAAAACATATCAACATGTTCAATCTCATTTCATATAGGCAACATCATACCAAATACACAAATAAGTGCAAAATTGAGCAAAATTGCATTTTTCACACAAAACTTCATTTTAGCAAAAACCTTTATCCTAATAGACATCTTTGCAAAACAGACAAATTTAGTTTATTCATTATTTAGATTATTAATTGGAACAACTAACCTTAATCAACAAAGATGAGGATAATGGGACTTTATATCGGCCTTGGCCTCCTATGTTGCTCCCTCAACTAGGTGGTTCCTCCATAGGACTTCTACGGAGGCCACCTCTTTGTTCCTCAATTTCTTCACTTGACGATCAAGGATTTCTATCGGAACCCCTTCAATAGTAAGAATGGACTCGGGATCACCGATGCACTTCTTAAGCATGGAGACATGGAACACCGAATGAACCAAAGCCAGTTCTCTAGGTAGTCTCAAATCATATGCAACCTTTCCAACCCTTTGTAAAATTTCATAGGGACCCACATTACGAGGACACAACTTCCCTTTCTTGCCAAATCTCACCACTCCTCTCATGGGTGAAATTTTTAGATATATCTTATCACCTTCTTCAAATTCTAAGTCCCTTCTCCTATGGTCGACATAAGACTTCTGCCGACTATAGGTTGTTTTCAATCGGTTACTTATCATATGAACTTGTTCAAAAGTTTTATAAATCAAATTAGGAACAAAGTGTGAAGACACTCCCACTTGAAACCATCCAATTGGAGATTTACATTTCCTACCATACAAGGCTTCACAAGGAGTCATAGATATAGTTGAATGGTAACTATTGTTATAAGAGAACTCAACCAAAGGAAAATGTTTATCCCAATTCCCTTTGAAATCAATTATACAAGCTCTAAGCATAGCCTCAAGGGTTTGAATATTACGCTATGCTTGACCATACATTTGGGGATGAAAAGTGGTGCTTAACTTCACCTTTGTACCCAACCCTTTCTGGAATGACCTCCAAAACCTAGATGTGAATTGTGGACCCCTGTCCAATATGATGGATAACGCAATACAATAGTGACACACAATCTCATCTATGAAGATCCTTGCATAATACTCTGCTGAGTATGTGGACTTGACGGGTATAATATGAGCGGATTTGGTCAACCTATCAACAACAACCCATATAGAATCATGTTGCCTTTGAGTCCGAGGCAAACCTTCTGCGAAGTCGATATTTATGTCTTCTCACTTCCAAGTTGAAACTTGTATTTCTTGAAGTAAACCATTTAGCTTTTGGAGCTCGGCTTTCACTTGTTGGAAATTTGGACATTTTGCAACAAATTCCGCTATGTCCCTTTTAAGTCATCGCACAAAAACACTTCTCTAAGGTCATGATACATCTTAGTAGATCCCGGATTAATCGAGTAACGGGAACCATGAGCTTCCTCAAGAATCCGGTTTCTCAAATCATCTACATTGGGAACACACAACCTTTCTTGATACCTCAAATCACCATCATCCCTTAGGAGAATGACTCATTAAGCTTACCAAGAACCTATTCTTTCAAATCCATCAATGCTTGATCAAGGTGTTTCTTAGAATCGACCTCAACCAGGAAAGATGATTTGGAGCTATGATGGACCATAAAACCACCATTTGGAGAATCTTCCAATCTAACACCCAAACGAGAGAACCTATGAACATCTTTCACTAGGTATTTCTTGGATTCTTCTACATGAGACGAACTACCTATGGGTATACGACTTAGAGCATACGCAACCACATTTTCCTTTCTAGGGTGGTGGACAACACTCATGTCGTAATCATTCAATAATTCCAACCACCTTGTTTCTCGGAAATTTAACTCTTTTTCAGTAAACATATATTGAAGACTCTTGAGGTCGGTATACACATAAACATGGACACTATACAAATAATGTCTTAATATTTTCAAGGCAAATATCACGGCCGCTAACTCAAGATCATGTGTTGGATAATTCTTCTCATGCACCTAAAGTTGTCTAGAGGCATAGGCTACTACTTTCCGATGTTACATAAGCACACCCCCCAAGCCAACTCGGGATGCATCACAATATACCACAAAGCCCTTGGTACCCTTTGGTAGTGTCAATATCGGAGTGAATGTAAGCCTATCTTTCAAAATTTGGAAGTTTCTTTCATGGCTCCACAAACGTCCCATAGTATCTCGCTAGACCTAAGAAACTCCTAATGTTGGTTGGAGTCAATGGTCTAGGCGAATTTTTCACCGCCTCGGATTTCCTTGGATCAACCTCAACTCCCTCACTAGAGAAGATATCACCAAGAAACGCCACGACTCAACCAAAACTCATATTTGCTATACTTGGCAAATAGTCGGTGTTCCTTAAGCACTTGTAATACAACTCTCAAATGGTGGACCATGTGTTCACCCTCATTTTTCAAATATACCAAGATGTCGTCAATGAAAACAATGACTAATGAATCTAGGTAACTTCGAAACACCCTCTTCATTAGATCCATAAATTCTGTCGGGGCATTAGTGAGACCAAAGGATATTACTAGGAACTCATAGTGACTATATCTAATTTAAAATGTCATTTTTGGTATATCTTCACTTTTCACCCTATGTTTGTGATACCCGGATCTCAAGTCAATCTTAGAAAAGTAGCTTGCCCCTTGAGTTAATCGAACAAGTCGTCAATCCAAGGGAGAGGATACTTGTTCTAAATAATGACTTTATTGAGTTGGCAATAATCAACGCACATTCTAAGGGACCCATCATTCTTGTTAACAAACAATACATGAGGACCCCATGGAAAAATACTAGGTCTAATTAAGCATTTGTCTAGCATGTTCTTGAGTTGAGCCTTCAACTCTTTCAATTCGTCCGGAGCCATCCGATAAGGAGGAATTGAAATAGGGTTGGTATCCGGTATAAAGTCAATACCAAAATTAATTTCCTGTTCGGGAAGGATTTCGGGAAGATCATTAGGAAAGACCTCCCGAAATTCCCTCACTACGGGACCAACTCAATGGTAGGATTTTCAAAGTCTAAATCTTTGACTTATACAATATGGTATAAACAAACTTTTGAGATCATTTTACAAGACTTAAGACAAGAGATAATACGACCTCTAGGAATAGAATATTCCCCTTTCCACTCTAATACGGGTTCATTCGGAAAATTGAACTTGAGAATTCTTGTTATACAATCAATGGAAGCAAAGCAATAATGCAACCAATCCATTTCCAAAATGACATCAAAATCGACCGTATCAAGTTCTACTAATTCAACATGAGTATTGGTAAACATTATAGGACAATTTCTATATACCCTCTTTGCAACCACCGACTCACCCACTGGGGTGGACACCATAAAAGGATCATTCAAGATATTGAGAAAAATATCTAACTTTCTAGCTACCAAAGGATTAACAAAACATAGGGTAGCACCCGGATCAAGTAAAGCTTAAACATCAATAGAGAAGACTTGTAACATACCGGTCACCACATTAGGAGAACTTTCTTATTCACCTTCAGAGCGAAGTGCATAAAAGTTATTCTTCTTTGGAGCATCCACATTATAACCACTAGCTTGAGCTTGCCCACTTCTTTTGTCTTGCCTCTTCACATTAGGTCAATCCCTAACCTTGTGGACACTCTTGCCACACCGAAAGCAATTGTCCGTCCCAACAAGGTAATCACCATAATGCTTCTTGCCACACTTTCCACAAGTTGGCTTCTTGCTTTGTGAGCTAGTACCTCTTCCCTTTTGTGACTTAGGGTAAGACACCCTATCATCATGAGCCTTGGGAAATTTGTAAGGAACTTGATTAGAAAACCTCTTCTTGAACTTAGGCTTGTCTTGAATGTCAAGCCTACCCTTTGAAGAATCACCTTCATAAGATCTTGCCTTCTTGGCCTCCCTATTCTTCCTCCTTAACCTAGTTTCTTCCACTTGTTGAGCATGAACCATGAGATTAGAAATATTTATATTATCATGAATAATATCCGAACGACATTCTTCAACCAAGTCTTCGAACACTCCCGTAAGAAAATGACTCATCTCATCCCTTTGGTTTGACACCAAGATGGAGCATACTTGGAAAATTTAGTGAATTCTTCCACCTTAGCTTCCCTCAAATCTCTAAGAAAGAACCTATCAAGAAAATCCTTCTTTAAGATCTCCCAAGTCTCCAGACCACCTCTTAGTGCCCTATTATCCCTCCATTGCATACACCAAATTAGGGCCACATATTTGAGTTGATAGGCCACCAACTCAGCCTTCTCAATTGAGGTCACACCCATAGCATAGAGAATCTAATTTACCTCATCAAGGAAATGTTGAGGGTCTTCATCCGATTTCAAACCAAATAACATAGGTAGGTTCATCCTAGTAATGTCTCTCAATCGAGAGGCCATAGTGCTAGCATGTTGAGGCACTCGGGATACAACCTTCCTATTCACTTGGGCAGTCATGGCTTGGACTTGAGAAATGATGACATTAGCTTGAGAGGTCATGACTTGGGCCAAATTGAGAAAAGACGCCCTTATCTCTCCATCCGTCAGAGGTGGAGTAACAATCGGAGCTTGACCACCTATAGGAACTTCTTCAAGTGGAGGAAATTGGTTGTCTTGTGGAGGCACTTGGTTGTCATGAACTCCCACATTAGCCATTTCTTCCTCTTCCCTTCTAGTAGCTGATCTATGAGTATTCATAACTATAGACACAATACAAGGCTTAGGTGAAAGCACATAACAAGACTTTAGAGTCACAACATTGGAATACAAGGAGATGAGAGTTTGTAAGCATCACATAGTCTCTCATTCATAAGTGTGGCACGCTTCACAATTATTAAGAAAAATCTACTTAGACTTGGTTTAATGAAACATCAATTCAAACGGGATATTCAACCTCATGCTCTGACACCAAGTTTGTCACATCCGGGAAGTACCCCCTAGACATAACCAGCGTCGTCGTCCGTGGAGAGGAGTAGGGCTAGCCTCTTAGCATTCATCATTACATTCACAGGTTAAAAGTGCAGAAAAATTTAAAACTTTTTATTTGCAATTACTTCATGAGATTTACTTAGACCTCTCGCTTACACATAATATATTCATATTGAGTATACATAGACCCTTCGTATAAGAGGATTATATAGTCTTCTACTTTTATGGCACATCTATATATAAGATACATAATATAGTATTAAAAGGGATATCTCATATTAAACCATAGAAACGTAGTCAACCATATGGGCAGAAGCCCTTACACAACATACAAATGCCACTTAGGACTTACAACAATATCTTGAAACAAGTAGAATGAAATGAGCGAGTTTAGACTATAACAAAGAACCTTAGCTAGAGTAATAACAAGGCATAATCCTTGGACTTGAGGACATACCTACTTTGAGAATGATTTCAAGCCCTCCTTCAAAAGTCGTCACGAACCCTTCAACGACAGGAACCTAAAATGTTGGGGAACAACGGAGAAATTGGTCTAGCATATCACCTTTACTAAGAATGGGATCATATGCACATGAAACATAAAAATAATGCCAAAAAGGGACATTTATACAAAAGCATGCAAAGTCATTCAAATTTTATATGTTTTTTTAATATTTGAAGTAGTTAACTATGGTGATTCATTTTATTTTAAATGATTTTCAATGAATATATATTACTTTTTCTATCTTAATTTATGTGACATAGTTAGAATATTAAGAGTTAACCAAATCTTTTATACATCTTTAAAAGATTTTAAATTGTTAAGTATACTATATTTATGTAATTTTCAAATAATATATGTTACTTGTTCTTTCCCGATTTTTGTCGCATAGATAGAAAGTCATTCAAATTTTTATGCCTACTAAATACTTTTAATTTGTTAATTTGTGATTTATAGTTTATCTTTTACGTCACTTTTAAATATATAACATACTAAATAAAAATAAATTTAAGCAAAAATTACATAAATATCCTCCTCTAAGAACAAGTACATTGACAAATAGGTGTCTACTTTAAGAGATTTTTATATAATGATTTATTCTTTCTCAAGTTATCTCGTTATACTAATTTTATTTTCTATTTTCTTAGATTGTGGTCAAATCAAAATCACATAAATAAATTAAAATATTATATTTTTTATTTATTACAAATGATACTTTTCTATATTATTTTTGAAATGGAATAGAAGTTGTTGTGCATGAGTTGCAGTTACTACTGTGACCTTTAAGTTGTGAAACATAGGATATGACTAGGAAAAAATTTAAAAAATTTCATGTAGATGACAAAAATATCCTCCAATAAAGATTTAATTCCCACAAGCATAAATATTGACGAATACACGTGCGTTTGTTGAGTCTTCTATTAAGTATATTTTTTAGTTGTTAATTATCATAATTTATAGTGTTTTCTTGCGTTATTCTCAAACATAGAACAAACTAAAGAAAATAAGTTTAAATCAATTAAAATAGAGAAATTATGAAAATTACATAAGTATCATTGTCTAGAAACAAATACATTGACAAAGAGGTGTATGTTTCTAAAGTCTTCTATAGTATGATTTAAAATTTATCACATTATATCGTTATTCTGATTTTATTTCCTTAAACTTCATGATAAATACAAATCAGATAAATAATAAAATTAATGTACGTTTTGTTTATTAAAAATGAAACTTTTCTATATTATTTTTGAAATTGAATGGAATTTATTGTGCATGAATTGCAGTGGATATTAAACCATTTAAGTTGTGACTCGTATGATTTGGAAAAAGCGCAAAATATTTTACGTAAGATGAAAAGAACATCCTTCAATTAACATTTAATTCTTACAAGCACACATGTTGATGAACACGTGCTCTTGTAGTGTCTTCTATTCTTACATTAATATATAGAAGGACCATTCAACATTTAAACTTTATCAATATATAACCGGAAAGCTTTTAAAAACAACAAACATTAAGGGTGTGCTCAATATGAAGTAAAATATTTTTCAAAAAATATTTTTAAATTTTCTCATGTTTGGTTGGGTTACATCTTTTGAAAAATATTTTTCAAATCAACTCATTTTCCTCAAATTCAAGGAAAATGACATTACTTCAAAACATAGGGAAAACATTTCCCAAAACACCCTTCCAACTTCAAATTACAATTTCTTTTTGTTGAAAAATCAACTTGATTAGAATGTACAAAATATACATTAGTACAAAATGTACCACGTATGAAAGATAACACAACATCATAAGAGCATCTCAAAATGGTTAGTCAGCATAAGAGACAATACTATATACATAAGCATCATTCTCCAATATAAGCATTATCAGATACAAGTCAACCTAAGACATAGTAAAATGAGCATAGGAGAAACATCAAACTAATGCCATGGTCTCTACTTAGACATGCATGGTTACATACGTCAACCTTAAGTCTTTCATATTACAATAAAACTACTTCACAAGCCACCTCCAAGTATACTTGTGATATACAAGGATAAAATCTCATACTACCATCCAAGCTAAGTACATCTTTTTTATGGTCATTTTTGGGTGTAATCCACCTTCATATTCAAGACTTAGGTCTTAATGTCATCATAGGTATAATCGATGTATATGGTAAACTTTTAAGGTTCTCTATTCCATAAAGGTACTATACATTTAACTAATCCCAAGACAGAGTTGTGCAATGCATCAAATACATCCCATACTACCCTTAACACTAAGCATAGCCTTGAAGTCATTCTAGTCATATTCACCCTACTTTGGCCTCATTATTAGCTCAACTCTCAAACTAAGGGAATTTATCACCTTTATTAAACTATAGGGAGGTAGCAAACTAAAGGCACAACCCTATCTAAACTCATTCTCTTACGTAACCCTAAGTCATACTTGTGCAATGCAATACTAGCATCCCATACTACTAATTATGCTAAGCATTACTTTTAGGTCCTGTTATTAGTACATCTTGGTTTGGAACCTAGTTCCTCTATTTAAATTTATAACCATATGATGTACTCTCTCAAGACAATCTCATTTCATTATTAAGTTGAACCCTAGGAGATACTTCTTTTAGTATGTCTAAGTTCATTACTAACATTGATACTATGAGATTCTTACTTAAGCATGTCTAACTCAATTTATACCTTGAACGTTATGAGATACTCTCCTAAAGTATGTATAATTTCCCTCTTCACATGGACCCCATGAGATAATATATTAACCATGTCTAAGTCCACCTATACTCTCGAACATTATGAGATACAACTTTTAGCATGTCTAAGTTTATTTACACTCTTGAACACTATGAGTTACTTCATTAAGTAGGTGGTAGTTCATTATGCTTTGAACACTATGAGATGCTTCTCAAGCATACCTAGTTTATTATGCACTGAACACTATGACATGCTTGTAAACCATGTCTTAGATCATTGTTCTTTTAAAACTATGAGATGCTTCTCAAGCATGTCTTAGTTCATTATGCTTTGATCACTATGAGATGCTTCTCAAGAATTTCATAGTTCATACGATAGGGGATGTCTACTAGGAACCGTGACTCAACTATGTGAAGTATCCCATATCATGAGACCTAACTTTTGGAAAACCCACACTCTACAACGTAAGAGTTCCCCTTTAACATCGATAGTCCTCACATAAACTAGGTATGACTCTCCTTTATTCTTGGAGTCCGTACCCTATCTTGTGTGACACTCCATATCATTGTAAATATCTACTTGTATCCAAGAATACACCCCAAGGTTTACTTTTTATACCTTCATTAACTCTCATCTCTCACAGAAGGAGGTCCTTGAAAATCAATCCATATTCAAGTGATTCTATAAATTTCATCTAGCAACCATTCCTAAGTTTGGTTAGGTGAGTATAGGTCTTTCACTACAATCAAACCTATAAGACTTATATTATCTTTTAGACTTTACTCTCAAATCCTTAGAATCACTAGGTAATCACATTAGCCTTATCCTAAATCCCTAGATATATGATCACAAGCCTTACTCTTAAGGTTGTTTTTCTTAATCTCTTCTTTATACCTATTATCAAGGTATTTAATCACATCTTTCATTACTAATTGATTCTAGTCATAATTGATGATAAAGTATAAATTAAAAATTTACTAGTCAAGATCAATCATAACCTAAAGAGTCTAGTTCAATCTATGATTAGATGATCCTAACTATGATCAATTAGCTTCAAGACATTGAAATAGAAAGATCATTTTAGAACATTATATAGTGCCTCCAATGACATAAACCCACAAAAATCACATTCATCAATTTAGATTACAATTTACCACAGAATTAACATAAAATCATCATATAATCATTAAACATATTTGAGTCAATCATAATTGGATGCTATCCACTAGAGTGGAATCACATCCGAACCCTACCCGCAATGCAATCACAACCCTATCTAGAATTGGGTTTTTAAGGTCACAATTAGGGGAAACTATTGGGAATCCATGAGTGGAAGAAACCATGTATGAATAATATTCACATACCTTTGATCAATTCCCTAAATAAAGCTTGAATCACTGAAGAAACTTGACCTAGGTGCTGCCCCAACTTCTTCTTCTTCCTTGCTTCTTTGATAGAGAATATTTGAAGAGTAATTTCGATCTTTAGGTGAGTTAGATAGAGTGATTAGCTTAGGATTTGTTATACTTATATAGATGGTAATTTATCCAACCAACCGACCTATATTAACCCCTTAACAAATAAATAACTGATTTCCAAACCCCCACTTAAAACAAAAAGTCACCAAATTGGCAGCATTTACGGATCACCCATCCATGGACCTTGGATGGGTCTATTGGCCTTCAATGCATCTCTTGGTTCCAAACTGAGACTCAAAATTTTTAGGTCTGTGAAGGACTTGAACACGACCATAAAACACGGGCCGTGTACCAGTCCGTCTGTAGCAACCCGCAAATACACCCTAGAAGATAGAGCATTCTTGAGTCATCACACGGCGTGCTTGACCTCACGGAGGTCTTGCACAAGTCTCTTAGATATCATTTAGTACATAAAGTATGAAAAGTAGTGCGGAATAAGAAACTCTTTTATAAAAGACTAAGAAACGAGCCTCATCGTCACAAGCCAAGATAAAGACACATCTTAAATATCTTAGGGTCACGTCCCTTTACATTGAAATAAATACATAATAAGTCTTATAAGAGTCATAAAGAAGAAAGTAAAGAAACAAAGACTATGTCCTTGAATATATGAGGACATACCAAATCTCGAGAGAGTCAACTTCCCAAGATTTGCCTCCTAGAACTTCCACATGCCTTCCACCTATACCTATAAAAATATAGAATAGAATGGGGTTAGTACAAGCATTGTACTAAGTATGACATTATGCAAAATCATGCAAAAGGACAATTTAGTTGAAACATACAAGTCATGCTATTTTGATAAAAGCCTCATGAATCAAGTTACAAAACATCATATAATCATCATTTAGGACATAAGGTGAAACTTCCATATTTTTCAACATAAGATCATACTTACAGTTACACAAATATCACATGAACTACTCCTATCCAAAGTTATCCTAAGGCTCACCTAAGTAAGACATGAAGAGATCGCCCATACAACCTCTTCAGAACACACCTAAGTGATCCTTAAGACTACCAAGGACAAGAATACCTCATTTCATTTAACAAGTCAACATCATTATTGAGATACGAGAAGGACATAAATACATTTAAGACTTCACATAAAACCATCCTCCAAGACAACCCCAAGTTACACTCAGTGCAATGTAAAAGTAGGATCCCGTACTACTACTTCCACTTAGTGCTCCTTAGGAATCACCCTAGACTAGACACATCACATTCATAACTTCATTTACTTAACTTTCATCATACAAGACATACTATCAACATACTTCGTTAAGATTAGACATAAGGCCTTCATCCTTCATGAACATTAGACGTAGAATCAACATGCTTCATAAATTTTAGGCATAAAGTTGGATTACTTTCATTTACATCATATCATGACCCATTCATACATTTTCATATAAGGACACACCAAGACTCCGTCCAAATGTCTACTTATGCAATGGATAGATGTCGTTTTATTCCACCACCTACCCTAAGTAGTACACCCTTAAGAAGACTTAGTTAATTTTCATAAATTTGTGGGGTTAGCTTTAACCGACATAGACAATGAGAGCTAGACATGGAATCACAGTAGTAACCCCTACAGGATGAGGGATCCCTACTTGCCTAAGGTAGGGCCATAGTCTTAAGCCTTTACATGGAATATCCAATAGCTACACCTACGCGGGCACATAGTTAAGGGATAAGGAGATTGCTAACTAAGCAACTCATTCTCTACAAACGAGGAACACTCATCTCAAGAGGTATATTGGATACAACATCTCTACTCACAAAGTGTACCAACTCCTACTTCAAATCCTCTCGGTGCTAACCATAACTCCTCCACAAAGTCATAAACATTCATTGACTATAGGTTTAGGGATAAATATGTAGCACCACATCTCAAATAACGAAGAGTATTTATCCCTAGAGGTTACTTTTGAACGCCATATCTCAACTCATGAAAGGTATCGAACCTCCAATGTATCTTAGAAAGCTCTTTGGAACTTCATCTCAACTCACAAAGAGTGTTCACCCTAAAATCCCCTTTTTCATACAATAGGAATAGTAGGGATGGTCTAGACACTTAATCTCTACTCACGAAAAGTGTCTACCCTACAAATCCCCCATTTCATTCAAAGATTCATTCATACATTCAAAGTGTGTGTGAGTAAATGTGAGCACACCTTTCACATAATCACCATAATCCATAACATTGACTTCTAGACAGGTTCATACCTACATTAATCATATTTCACACACTATCATGCTGCACATATCCATAAACTTCATTTAGACATAACATCATCAAGATACACCTTTTAACTTCCTAAAACATATCATGCATATACATCATAATCATTACCTTACTTCACACACTATTCCTTAAAGGACATACTCACACACGCACACACACACACACACACACACACACACACAAACACACACACATGCAGGCGCGCGCGCGCACACACACACACACACACACACACACATATATATATATATATATATATGTATGTATGTATCCATATACTCCAAATAAAAACCTCCACCAAAGGTGGACCATATCACTTAAGATTATTTCACAATAAGAATTAAGCAAGATTTCAACAACTTACCCTTCATCCAAGACTTTACAACCTTTTCTAAATTTCTCCAGCAATACATCATAAAATAGACTTTAAGGTAGTAGCAAATCACAAAATATCATAAAGAAAACCATAGTTCTAATGTTATCAAATCATGCACATTAAACTGACTTCATAAGTCAAAAGTTGAGGAATTTAATGAACATGGGGTCATTGAGTTTTTAACCTTGAAATCATCAACTAACATTGAATAATATAATATTACATTCATTAAAACGTTTTCAGGCAAGACCCACACATAGAATAAAAAATAAAAAAGTTTTGAGTTCGAAAATAATTTTTGAGAAGTCTTTGAATGGGATCCTTGAACGAAAGAAGAGTCAAGGATAAACTACCATAACTTAATACGAAGAAACCTAAGAGATTTAGGATTGAAACTTGAAGAAGTTGGTCTTCTTTCTTGGAGCTTGAAGTTCACCAATGGAAAATTCAACTTAGAGAGAGAATTTAGAGAGAAGGGCGAGCATGTTAAATTTTTTGATTCTAATAGAGGGTTGGTTTTTTTTATTAGTGTAAAGGGTGTATTGTGACCTAAAATCAATATATAATACACCCCCAAAATAGCGAAAACACCCCTACATCAATTGGACCTTTTTAGAAAAGTCAAACTCAACTTAAATTTTCTGAATTATCATCGGGAAAGAAGTCCGCGACGCAGAGATGTTCCCACAAGATTTTTGAAAATAAATTTCGATACAGCAAAGTCCGCGACGTATATTCTACACGGATCCAAAATTTGGCCCTGTTTGAACCAATTCCGTGACGCGGACTGGTTTCTCCTTAGTTCATTTTCTTACTGCCTTAGGCAGCTTCTTGGCCAAGGTTGGGTCCTACTCAAGGACCCTTAAGACGATCCTTGGTCAGTCTTAACCGGAATTTTTGACCCTAAACAAGTCCTTCTAGGTGTTAGGCCCATCCCCACTACGATTAGACTCCAAAAAACATATATAAACACAAACATACAAGGACACACTAGCACACAGAAGGCTAGTTTCCGAACGTCTTGGTCGTCCCTTGACGTTTGACTTCCAAACTTACTGAACTGACCTCGAACACTAAAATTCACTATTTTAACTCATTTTTAACTCATGAAACACATGGGAAGCTCTAGTTTGACATATTTCATTTTAAGGGTCGTTACACCACTGCCCCTGAATGACCAATCGTGGTTCATCAAAAGTTGACAGTTTTGGGCCCTCCTCAAGGACCCTTTGGGTGGTCCTCGGGTTGTATTACCCGGAAGTTAAACCCATAAAAATCTCATTAGAATTAGGGGAACAATTCATCTTTATTTTTAACCCTCATATGACACACCAAAACTTTCCCTGAAGACTCTAGATCTCACAAGTTCAACACACTAAAATCCATTGTGTTACAATATCCCCCACTTTGGAACATTCATCCTCAAATTTCAATTTAAAAACTTTATAAAGACTAAAATTTAACTTAGAAGCCCATTATGATTGAATTACCTCTAATGCACATAATCAAGGAAAAACTTATATTATGAGCCAAACACATTGAAAGCGACACAGGAGAGTAGGAGTTACTCCTACCAACCCAAAATGCACTAAAATCTTTATCAAATGATTATCAAGAAGGAACTAACATCTCCTACATAAAACATGATCAACACATAAACATTGATCATATATGAAAAACTCATCTCACAAAGCATTTATCCATTCAGGAAGGCTTTTAACTCAAAATCCAGGGTATGCTCATAGTCCAACTCATGAAGTCTACACGCAATTCATTCTAGGAACTACCTCATGAGATAAACCATGAGTATAAATCATTTTTAAAAATACCTAATCACCTTCATGAATATGCATATAAGGAAATCATGACAACACATGAAGCACACAGTAAACCACTAAATAGACACAATATCCCCCACTTGAGAGTGAGCCTACACAAAAATTTTAAACATCATGCATACTAATACAACTTCAAATCTAACATAACAAGTCATAAAAGACAAGCAATCTTGAAACTTTACAAAAGCTTGAAAGACATACCGGAAAAGACATGAGGAGATCACTCTTGATCTTCTCTAGATTGGAGAGCATAGAACCTATTATTCCTGTGAGAACTATAATTAAAACCAGTAGACAAAAATTTCTTATCTACCGTTCCCTTAGACTTAAGAACCAGGCAATATCTTATTTTGTTCCCATCCTTCCCACACCCATAGCAACCATCTATGCCTTCTAGGAACTTACCATATTGACTCCTTTTACACTAGGAGCAAGTAGACTTGGGAAAAGGAGACCCACTACCCTTATCTTTGTCAAACATAAAGGTATTGGAAGAATTTTAGATGGAATTTCTCAGTTTAGTCCTAGGGCTATCTTGCCCCTAGGACATAACATTAGAAAAGTTCCGTCCATTGGCCCTATACCTCTTTCCCTCCCTATTACTCTTGTTGATCTTTGACTATTCTATTGTTTGGGAAAACACCATAAGACGTGAGATATCCATATCATCAACAAACATTGTCATGCATTATTCTTCGTCTCCCAACTCAAACACCCCCGTCAAAAACCTATTCGGCAAATCCCTAAGGTTAGCTACTAAGATTGGAGCATACTTAGAAAAAAGGGTGAATTTCAAAGAGTACTCCTTAACACTCATACCAACTTGCTTAAGGTTGATAAATTTTCCCAATTTGTCTTCGCTCAACTCCTAGGGGAAAAACCTATCTAGAAATTCTGACTTAAAAGATTCCCACTAAATAGGACCCTCCCCTATAGGCCTACTATCTTTCCATTGCTCATACCAAACTTGGGAAACATCTTTCAATATATAGGCGACTAGCTCATCTTTCTCAATAGAAGACACTCAACTGATTGCAAGCACTTTATAAACTTCTTCTATGAATCCATTTTGATCTTCTTCCACCTTGGAGCCATAGAAATCTGGAGGATTCATTCTCAAAACTCTCAAACCCTAAAATCAGCCATTACTCCTATAGGTTTTCCAGAGCAACCACCACTCTATTGTCTAAGGGATTGAGCCAATTGTTGCATCGAAGTCCTAAGTTCTTCAAGAATGGAATTCCCAACCGGAGGGTCATTTTGA
Source organism: Solanum pennellii (assembly GCF_001406875.1). Classification (NCBI taxonomy): domain Eukaryota; kingdom Viridiplantae; phylum Streptophyta; class Magnoliopsida; order Solanales; family Solanaceae; genus Solanum; species Solanum pennellii. Next base: position 57,648,106 of record NC_028641.1, read on the forward strand.
ACTTGAGGAGGGTCTTGTAGAGAGACTTGGTTTAGAACTTGAAGAGAAACCTCTTGCTGCCCATCACCTTTATCAACCACCATAGAGTTAGTCCTAGTATTTCCATAACCTGACCAATTATAGGCTAACATTAGAGAAAGAAACTAGTAAGAGCTAAACTTCTACAGCACAACTAAGAGAATGAAGAAGTGATATTGTTCCTAAGAATCTAGTATTCTCCTATCCATGAAATGTGTCAGGACTCACACCATGAATACGAATCTACTTAGATGTGGTTTGAGACATCTTATATTATTCCCCAAACCTTATGATCTGATACAAATTTTAACACTCCCCTGAACGTGACACGACGTACATGGCCGAGAAGGGGTATTGTAAAACCCCTTAGCATAATCATAACATAAGAGAATAGAAAATACTGAGGAATTTATAGCATTTATGATATACAATGGAAGTACTTTTTCATAAACTGCAAACAGAAGTCTTTCTAACTCATTGTCTCAAACCATCTTTTCAATACTCGATAATAATAGTCTTCGAGACGCAGTCCATACAATTTCTGAAAAATATAAATAAATGACGTAGAGGTAAAGTTGATGTTATCCTCAAAGCTATTAGGACCCACAAAGAATTTCAACTCTTCAAAATCCTTCAAACCTAGCATCCAAAAAACTCAAGCCCGAAATCATACAATTGGTTAGTGTCACGACCGAGAGTACACTCTACGAGCTAGGGCACTCTTGGATCCAACTCAGCGTACTTGACCTCTCAGAGGTCCTGTACAATCCCTTTCGTATCATTCATTGCATATATATATATGAAAAGTAGTGTGGAATTAAAACTTTTCACAACATTTGAATAGTCTTTCAAAATCTCTTTCATATAAAAACCATAGGAAATACTAAGTCTCATATCATCAAATCTTAGACTCAAAATATACTTGGGAACGTCCCATACAATAGCAATCATACTTTATCCATGCTTGAAAGATCCTACAATCCAAGTTTCGCTCCCAAAAGCACCTTCACCTATGAATCACTTTAGAGATAGATACAAGTATGGAATTAGTAAAAAAAACATGTACTAAGTATGACATAATGCATAAAATCATGATAACAAATCTTTAATGGAAATATGCTCTTTTTGATTAAAACATCATACTAAAGCATAAGAACAACATTTAACACCTTAGAAACACATAATACGTCACATAACCATTTTATCACTTTTTAAGAATAATACAATGAAACATGCTAAGTTACAGTGAATTAATTTAAGCTTCATAGTGAACTAAACCAATGTTATAGTGAACCCTTTTTGACATACAATCCTCTCACTAAAAGTTATCCCAATACTCACTTAAGTAAGACAAAGAGAGACCACCCATACACCCTCTTTAAGCAAACCTAAATGATCCTTAAGACTACTTATAATAAGATAAATGCACTTACAATACATCAAAACACATAACATGAGATTCTCCTACCAAAGGTGATTCTAAGGCTAACTTGAGTGAGTTGTGAAGCAACTGCCCATACAATCCCTTCACACACACCTAAGAGATCATTTAGAGTACCTAGGATAAGATCATTCTCACTTCATTAATCAACATTCTATCTAGAGTCATTCTTATGACTTCCCTCGGTAAGACATGAAGAGACCATCCTTTATGCCCTCTTCACACTTTAACTAGGAAATCGTTAAAGTTACTCTAGACTAGGTACTTATTCATTTACAAGCTTTCTAACTTAAGTCATTATCTTCATAAGTTCATTCATGAGACATCAATAACATAAGGGAATTCAAGTAATGGTCTTGGGTAAGACCTAGGGACTCACTCACTAACATATTCAAAGCCTTCTGTGCAATGTCTAAATAGCATCCCATACAACCACCTAAACATCATAGAGCTTCTCCAACACTAGTAGGTATTCCAATGACGAGAATAGGCAATAACCGACATAGACCATGGTAGTAAAGCATGGAATCCATAGTTGTGACCTACTACGATGGAGGGTGTTCTACTTGCCAATGGTAGAACTTGGACACTTCCCATATAGACATATGGTTAAGGAATATGAAGGGTTTCTTTGTACTCTAGCATCATCCTTAACTAGAGATACTTATCAAAACATACTCACTTGGTGAAATACTTCTCTGATAGAGTAATTCACATAGAGGATTACATGAAGAGGTTCCATATCTAATTCATAAACCCGATCACATTTCACCTTACCAAAGAGGTCCCCTAGGGTTGCCTTTTTGTAATACTCCGAAAGTCCATGACATAAGCTAGAGACTCACGTGATGAACTAAGACTTAAAATACTATTTATAAGAATAAAATAATTTTAATAAACCATTTATAAAGTTTAAGGTCCAAGGCGTCAAAGAACGACCTTTACATCTAGAAACTAGCTAAATCAAACTAGTTGACGTCCCTCTGTTTGGTGAAGGTTTGGGAGGATCGTATAAATTCCAAAACTTGTAAAAAGATTTAAAATAGGTATAATGTTGTAAAAATGGTCCAAACGTCCGGTAACGACTCCATAAGGATCACCTTTAGGGTCCATGAGGAGGACCCTTATGTGCGCAGGCAGGTTGCCTAAGCAGCCTGTGCGCAACAAGAATCAAGGTCTGTTGCGCGTCGCACAACCAACACGAGGTAGGGAAAGACTTTTCTCGCGACGCGTGCACACCACGATGCTCACTGTCTCAAACCATATTTCAAAAATAAAATATGAAATTAGCCCCGCGACGCGCACCCACGCTGCAAATTCGTTGAAATCATGTTTGAAGCATTTTGACTTCACAAAAAGTCCCATTTAAATGACTGGTCTTTTGGATAATTTAGGGGGTGATGATATATAGCATAAGAGTCATTTTAAAGTAATTTTTCATTCACCTAAATCAAAATCCCAAAACAAAATCGAAAAGCTCTCATCTCTCTCTACTTTCTCTCTCCCTAAATCCTCCATTAAAGAAGCAAGAAAACATGAAGAGGAAGACCAATTTTTCTAGGATTTCACTTAAATTTAGTGGAATAATCTTCATTAAGGTATGGGTTCTTCACTTTTGGGATTTCTTTCCCTAAGAGGTCTTTGAACCCAATTCATGGTTTTCCTATTCTAATGGATTTTCTTCTAAACTTCAAATTGATGATAAATTGTGATTTCCTATGACTAATTAACTGTAGATTATTGGTTAATTGATTTTAATTGATGCAATTTAATATAGATCATGTCCCTTTCCCCAATTTCTCCAAATCTTGGATCTTACTTATAAATTGATGGGAAATGTAGAATGTATTGGTTGATGGACTTGTCTTATCTATTATAATTCGTTTATGGACTGCCTAGGGTAATGTATTTTTGGGATTGGTTCTATTCTTGATGAATTCATGATGAACCCTTCCCCCTTAACACTGGTTTATGAATTGAAGTTGATTGGGATAGTGATGATGCAATTGACCTAGTTATTGTATTTATTACTATTGAATGATGTTACTACACATATTATTGGATGAAAATTGGTTGGTTGATGGTAAAACCTTGGGTTAGGACTTCTGAAGGAGATTGGGGTAAGCCTTGTGATGTCAATCCTTTTCTGAAGGAGATTGGGGTAATTCCTATTGAGCTATAACTATGACTATATAAGGTGTAGACCCCTATTACCTAAACTAAGTTATGATTATTAATGAAAGACATTTCAAAAAGGGACCCTATCTTAGCAACGAGTGAACTAGAAGTGAGGAGTGTCCCTTCCCACATAGGGAAGGTAGGATCAGTATTGTACTCATGACATTGGAGACTATAATGAATGTAGCATAAAGAGGGTCCCAAATACATCTCCTAGTTCTTGAACTATGTGGCCCCCATAGGAATACTAGCTAATGGATCCACATGTATGCTATGTTCATGTTTTGGTACTACCTTGGAAAGTAGTTCACCTTCTTTTGGTGTAGGGTTCCATGACACCGGATTGCACATTACATCATGTGGTCTATGTATGTTAAGGAAAGATGTTCCCATAAGTAAAATGAATTAATAAAGTCAACTCTAACTAGGATGACCCAAGGGGTTGGACTTAGTCTAGGTAGGGGTATGGGACTCTACCTATACATTGCACTAGTTAGCTTTGAAGGAAGTCTTAGAAGGATGTTCTTATGTACATATATGCTTATAAATGTATTTGATATGTATATGTTGATCTTTCATGTTAATGACACTATGTAATATTAGTTTCACTTATAAATGTGTTGTTGGTATCTATTGCTAAAGTATGATGATATATACTCTTAAAGATATGGTATGTAAAGTTAGCCATTGGTTATAGTCCTTATTTGGTTTACTTGGTTGAGTGAAGTTATGAGGCCTTACTTAGTTATTTCACTAGTAGACTTAATAGGGGTGTATGAGTGATGGTCTTGCTTAAATTATTATATTATGAACTCTTCTATATGCTTGTTGATATTATAACTTGACGCTAGAGTTGTCTTTATTATTTGCTCAATTATGTTGATATGCATGTTGACATGACTAGACTTGGTATTGTTGGTTTTGTGTTAGGCATGGTCTTGACTTCAGTAATATGTGCTTATTGACTTGTAATTGTTCTTGAATGTGCATAATGTTTTCCAAAGTGACTTTGCATGCTTTTGAATAAATGTCCCTCTTTGGCATGATTTCTATGTTGTATATGCATATGATCCTATACTTAGTACAAGTGATGTGCTAATCCATTGTCCCATGTTTTTAAATATTTTAGGTTTCGGTAGTTAAAGGGTTCGTGGCGACTTTTGAAGGAAGACTTGGAATCGTTCTCCAAGTGGGTATGTCCTCGAGTCCGAGGATGATGCCTTGTTATTACTCTAGCTACGGTTATTTGTTATATTATAAAGACTCTCATTTCATTCAACTTGTTTCAAGATATTATTGGAAGCCCTAAGTGACATTTGGACATTGTGTAAGGTCTTGTGCCCATACAATTGACTCTGTTGAGATGGTTTGATACGAGACATCCCTTTCAAGCCTATTTTATGTTTCTTATATATAAATGTGCCATAAAAGTAGAAGACTATGTAATATTCTTATACGAAGGGTTTATGCACACTCTCTATGAATATATTATGTGTAAGCCAGAGGTCTAAGTAAACCTCATGAAGTAATTGTAAATGAAAAGTTTTAAATTTTCTGCACTTTTAACGTACAAATGTAATGATGAATGCTAAGAGGCTAGTCCTAGTCCTGTCCGAGGAAGACGACCCTTGTTACGTCTAGGGGTTACTTCCCAGATGTGACATACATGTAGGCTATAACTTTCTTTCTACATAGGCTGAGCATGAATGTGAAAATTCTTGATGATTATTGTTAATTAGGAGTGGGTACCTATTTATTAATTCTTGTATTCTTAGAAACCATCATCTAGGGTTGATTATACTGTTTTGAGGATAGTTACATGTTTGTAGAGGGTTGTTTTGGGTTGTAACATGCTTTATGATTTACTTGTTTGATTACTTGTTTTTAGAGAATTTTTTAGACTAAGTCTAGGATGGACCTGTGCTCCCTTTGACCCATGCACCTTTTGACTTTGGTGAAAGTCGTTTGGATGAACTAATTTCTTGTACATGGGAATTGAAGACTTTGGTCTAATAGTATAAGACTTAGTTGAGGTATTTGCATAGCTCGTTAGCCCTTATATATTATCTCCATACTTCAGTGACTCAGAAGCGTTACTAGAGGTTATGTGGTTTTTCATGATTGGAGTACTTCGAGGTTGGAGCGTTTTGTGACATCTTTTATAGTGTACGCTGATAGATGGTGGCTGGGAGCCTACTTGAGTTCAATTTTGGAGTTGATACGCCCTCGTGTAACCTTTTTTAGCAAAAGCCTTATGATCTTTGGGTGGATCAGGTGGCTGGGCCGCCTTGATATCTGGGATCTTCTATGGAGTTGACAAGACCTTAGACATTGTTTAAAGCTGGACAGTTCACGCCCATGGGAGTGTATTGTATGTTTGGGTGGCCTGGGTTGATTGTCGCTCTAACTAGCTAGGTTGGGAGTTGATTGGTTGGGTTGATTTTCACTCTTGCTATCTGGGCTGGGAGTTGAATTCTTACTTGCTAGTTGGATGGGGAGGCAGGCGATGTTGTTGGATTTAAATATGGTTTACTCTTCTATCTTACAAACTGTGCTATTTTTTACTTATCAGGCATATGGTGGTCCATTCGGGTTTTATTTAACTTATGCACAAGTGTACTTTATATGATTATGGCGTCCAATTAGATTTAGTATATATGTACTTAGATTTACTTTTAATATGCTTGTGTGCCTTCCTTTATTATCCTCTTTGAGAATTATTTGTCTCTAGATTCTATCTTTTCTGATTGTGTTACCTTTCTTTCTTTTTCGGACTATGATGCCTTTTTAGTACCTTGCCTTGGTACTTATGCCACACTCTGCATATTTTTGTGATGTATGTTCTAATATCAACTACCACCAATAATCGTTTGTGTTGTCTTTTACAACCTCTGGATATTGTGGATGAGGGCATGCACTTGGCGTCCTGGATCAGCCTGTCTACCTCTCTCTATATATGTTATCTTGTCTTTTAAATTTGAGACAACTCTTTGTGGTCCACTTTTCGGATTTGTATTTATCTTGTAAGACAACTTTGTACTCATGTCTTCGAGGTTCTAGGAGGTTTTCCTTCGTATATAGTAGTTGTTTTGATTTTCATTTCTATCTTGGCTTATTGTTTATATAATTTTTTAGTATAGTTCCATCATTGCACCGACTACTATCTATTCTAGGTATGGGTCGACTTTCCTAGTGGTGGCTTTTAGTAGGTGTCGTCATGACTTAGGAAGTCAGATAATGACAAGAAGCCAAATACTCTTAGTAATATAACTAAAATTTAAGAAATGTCCAATTATAATCATAGGGACCAGTCTAACAGGTTGGTCATAATTTTCAAGCAAATGAATATTGCGTACAACATTGAGATTGCTCTTCTAATGTCTGAGAATGCAAAAGAATTTCTGAAATTTGTAGAAGAGTCCTCTGAAAGTACTGATAATTCTCTTGTTGGCGTTGTAATGAGCACTTTTACCACCATGAAATTTGATGGTTCTGGTACCATGCATGAACATGTCATTGAAATGAAAACATAGTAGCAAGACTTAAGTATTTGTGAATGGAAGTGGAAAAAGAAAAATACCTTGTACAATTCATCATCAACTCATTATCGTCTTAGTATGGTCCTTTCAAAATGAACTACAACACAATGAATAACATATATGGATTGCACNTATAAAAACATACATGGATTGCACGGAATGTTGGTTTAGATGGAAATATATTGAAGAATCAAGGCACCCACTCCATCAACTTTGTAGGTCACATATCCAGGGAATGAATGTAAAGTTTATTGAAAATTCTTCAAGATTTGGATTTTACTGTAACACTCTGGAAATGTATAGACTTCACACGAGCTAAAATGAATGGGGTAAGAGTCTAGAAAGAGGGCAAGGGCCTAAACTATCAAAGAATGAGTGAGATAAAAATTGATTTTTACTTTGGACTACTCGGCAGTGGGGCAGCAACATCACCCAAATCCATTGGCGATTAGCTAAATGGACATCCCTCGCTTACTGGGCAGCCTCCCCTCGATGTACCTACTGGAAAATTAGGTGAGATAGGTCGGGGCTCGCCAACCCACTTGGCGCATCGCCCAAAGTCTCCCCTTATCACCAAAGTGAATGTCTCCATTAGGGAGAATTCTGGAAATTTAGGCGAGCCAAGGGTCCTTTAGGCGTGTCACCTAGTGCCCTTAGCGAGACAAGTAGTTCCTTAAGGCGAGCTAAAGCATGGCATTGACTGAATTTATAATCAAGCCTTCAAGTCTTCAATAATTCTTTCAAAAATTTAACCCACATTATTTTACTCTTTGCGTAGTAAGTATATAAGATTTTTAGACTCAGATTTACCCCAAATATGTCCTTCTCATACAATCAAAAATAAAACCCAAGAATTTCATTTTCCTCATAATATTTCTCTCTCTAAAACTCAAAGAAAAAGAAGAGTAGAATTTGAACTAGGGCTTGAAGATTCAAAGGGATTTCACTTAAATTTTTTGAAGAACTCATTATCAAGATATGTAAGTTTTCATCCTTGTTAATTTTCAATCCAAGATGTACCTTCAAAACATGATTTGAAAACTTCCTATTCCCCCCAAATTCGAGGGTTTCAATCTATATATGAGTTCTCTTTCAAAACATTTTCAATGATTGATTTATGATTCATTACCCCCATGAACCCATGAATCCCCCATATTCTGAAATTGTATATTTTTGATGTGGGTTGATTGATTATAGATGCATGTCAATTGATTATATTTATACAGATCGAGTTATTGAGTCATGATATTCCCCTATCCAATGTAGATTCTAGAAGTTAAGATTGAGTTTGATTCATAGCCTTGAAGGGAAAATTATGAGGGTTTGTCAATGTTGACAATAATTGGGTATAAGCTTATGATTCACTTAGAAAGTGAAAATCATATTACTATTGTGTAAATATTGTATTATTGAAATGGAAGGCTATTCTCATGAACACAATATGAACATGATGTGAAAGGAGTACTCACATATTAATGACTCTAAGGTTGACAGGTCATTCTCACCTAGCGAATGTATGATCTATGATTATGCCATGTCGGTTTCAGTGCCTAGGATAGTCTTTCATTTACATGAACTCAAGCAAAGACTTAATACATGTCGGTTCCTTCGCGCTAGTTAGTTTGGGTTTCAAAGATAGTTACCTTATGAGTTTGAAACCGTAATGTCACTTAATTCGAGTTTCTAGTAGCAATCTCCTATCATGTTATCATGTTCCCACATTGGTCTTTATTTAGTGGATCCACCTAGAACTTAATACATGATTTCTATCTTAGAAAAGTAGGACACCTCTTTTTGGTGTGGGGCAATACACCAGATTCCATGTAGCTCACATGGTCTATGTCGGTTAAAGCTATATTTCCATACATGAAAAGAATATAAATTATGACAAGAACATGAGCATGAACTATAAATATGGCTTCTAAAGAGGTACAACATAGTATGAGTTGGGGGGGGGGTATGGGACTCCATTTATGCATTGCAAAACTAGGTTTTAAGATTATTGTGATAAGTTTATCTTATGATATTAAGATGTAGGAATTATATATGTATGATATGTATCATTGTTAAGAGTGACTTTACTTGCTACAAGTTATGAATATGAAATTTTTTATGTCTATGAGTATTAGCTTTGAATGAGGCCAAGGTATGATATGCATGATTACGATGATCTTAGGGTGTACACAATACTAGGTAGGATTATGATTTCTTACCTATGTATTGTACAAGTATAGCTTTGGGTTTCTTATATGATGGTTTGACTTGTGTTTGTGCAAAAAGGTGCATAATGTTTTTTAACCTTGATAAATGCACGGTGTAGATTAAATTTCCTTTTTGACCATGTTTTCAGGATTTTATGCATAACTTGCATACTTGGTACATTTTTGTGCTAACACATATTTTCTACATTTTTGTATAAGTTTAGCTTCCAGTCATTGAGGTGTGTTATCCATTTGAGTAAATCTGGGATTGATTTTTTCCACGCTTTTGTGTGTGTCCTCGCGGTTCAAGGACGAGAGTTTTTCTTTTCTAGTTTCTTCTTGTTTTTCCTTTGAGACTATTTTTAAAGGGTTGTGACCCTTATTGAATATTCAATTGTATTAGATGGTTTTGTTGAGAAAAGGTCTAAACATCCACTTGGATTTATGAAATGATTTTGATTATAATTTTTTAAAATTTTACATCATTTCTATTGCTCATGTTTATAAATATTCTAAGATCGTGTACGAAACCTTTTCGAGGTCGAGTTCATTAAGTTACATCTAGGGGGAGCCGTGACAAACTTAGTAATAAGAGCACAAGGTTTAGAATGGTTCTAGGATGATGTATCATTATCCACGTCTAGTAGTGTCTTGTTCATGGGTGTTAAGACCACCACACTTACGAATGAGGGGCTATAAGATGCTTAGGAAATATTACATCTTTCATTACTCTTTAGTCGTGCCTTAGATTTTTAACTCTATAAAGTTCTTTTCCCGACCCTTTTCTTGTGTCTATAGGATATGAATACAAGAAGGGAGAACACTAGAAGATGGAAGAAAGAATTATGAATGAGGAAGTTCCTCCACTAGGTCCTCAAGCTCTTATTGATGCGGGTGCTAGAACAAATATGGAACTAAGGTCTGCTCTCCAATATTGAGTCAAGCCGTGATAGACCAAGTCAATTGTGATACTAAAGCATATTTTAACCCTAATGTGAACACCGTGGATTCACGGTTGAGAGATTTCACAAGAATGAATACTCCTATTTTCTCTGGCTCCAATGTTGAGGAGGACCCGCAAGGGTTTATTGATGAGACCTTAAAAGTGTTTGATGCTATGAGAGTGTCTCCACAAGAGAAGGAAGAACTAGCTATCTACCAATTGAGGGATGTGTATCATGTTTTGTATGAGCAATGGAAGGGTGTGAGACCCATACGAGAAAACCCAGTAGATCGGGAATCGTTCAAGTCATTATTCGTTGATATATTCTTTCCTTTAGAGTTGAGGGAACAAAAAATGCAAGAGTTCATAAAATTCTATGCAAGGGGGTTTGAGCGTGAAAGATCATGTCCTTAAGTTCACTCAGTTATCCATGTATGATCAAACCTTAGTGGTGGATTCGAGGGCCAAGATGAAAAAATTTGTCATAGGGGTGTCCAACTTGGTAGTCAATGAATGTCTTTCGGAAATGATCATCCCAAGTATGAATATTTCACATGTTATAGTCCATGACAAACATATTGAGGAATAAAATCTCAACCAAGTGAATAGGAAAGTGAAAAGAGGAAGGACCAGTGATGTGAATCCTTGCAAAGATAAGTTGGAGGGTCAAGAGAGACAAAGGATCAAGAGAAGGTTCTCCAACCGAGGCCCCTATAGTGATCTAAGGATCAACATCAATGACATGATTCGAATCTTACAAATACTGAATTATGGCCAACTACTAGCTGCTAGTTAGCTATATAAAAAATATTATCTCAAAACATAATAAGAAACTCTTTTATAAAACTAAGGAACAAGTCTCATCATTACAACCCAACTTAAACACGTCTAAAAATAATAGGGTCACGGCCATTACAATGAAAGTCCTATACAAGTCTTTGACATAAAGAAAGAAACTAAAAGAAACATAATTTCCTCAAACATATGAGGACATACCAATCTTGGGATAAGGTGCCTAACCCTAATCCTTAATGGGATAATAGTGGTTGATCTTCTATGGTAAGGCCTACTTGTTCCAAGCGCAGTAAAAAATATGACTGTAGGTGCGTAAATAGCACAGATGGTTTCTATAGTTCTGAGAAAAGTTGTAATATTATTAGACATTGTGTCATGCTTAGACATCAAGGAAAATAGGGTAAGAAAGTCCCTCCTAGAGGTTCGAATTATGATGCTCCCAAGAAGAACAACTTCTACGCTCTTCAATCACGAGGTGACCATGAGATCTTCCGAATGTGGTGACGGGTATATAACAAGTAATATGTATTGATGTATATGCAGTGCTATACCTTGGTGAAACTTTTTCATTTGTTACACCTTTGGTAGCTACGAATTTTGAAATACTCCCCAAAGTATTAGTACAGCCTTTTTTGGTTTCTACCCCGGTTTGTGAATGTGTAGTGGCAAAGAGAGTTTATAGGAGTTGTCCTATTTTTTTATTCCACAAGGTTACCTTGGTGGATTTGGTGGCATTGACATGATAGATTTTAATTTTATTTTAGGTATGGATTGGTTGCGTGCATTCTATGCCTCTATTCATTGCAGGACTCAGGTGGTTAAGTTTCAATTTCCAAATGAGTCCATGTTAGAGTGGAATGGGAGAAATTATATACTTATAGGTCAATTTCATTCTTGTCTAAAAGCTAGAAAAATGATCTCCAGAGGTTGCATTTACATTATTGTTAGGGTGATGGATGTAGAGTTTGAAACCCCTTCCCTAGAGTTGGTCCCCGTGGGCACCTCTGACATAAACAGAAATAGCGTATATACAAGGCTAGCCCTTTCTCTCAAGCGTCTTGGTATTGGATCCGCTCTTCTGGAATGAATTTCCAGAAGTTTTTCCCGACGACTTGCATGGCGTTCTCCTGAAAGGGATATAGATTTTTTCATTAATATTTTTCCGGATACACAGCCTATATCCATTCCTCTTTACGGAATGTTCCACTTAAATTGAAAGATTTGAAAGAGAAACTAAAGGATTACTAGACAAGGGTTTTATTCAACCAAGCATATCTCCATGGGGTGCTCCCGTGTTGTTTTTTAGACGAAGGATGGGTCCCTTTGTCCATTATTTTTGATCGAGGTCCTTAATTTACTTTGCACTTTTGAAGGCATTCCAAAAAGGGTGAGGTACTTTGTGAAGCTTAGCACCGCTTTCCACCCTCAAACGGATGGTTAGGCAGAACATACCATTCAAAACCTAGAGGACATGTTGAGGGCGTGTCTTATAGACTTCAAGGTAATGGAGATGACCATCTACCGTTGATAGAGTTTGCCTACAATAATAATTACCACTCTAATATTGACATGACTCTTTTTGAAATATTTTATTGTAGGAGGTGTAAATCTCCGGTTGGTTGGTTAAAAGTAGGTGAAATTGGTCTAATTGGTCTGTAATTAGTTATGAGACCATTGATAAAGTTTGACTCATTATAGTGAGGTAGAAGACAGTCCAAAGTCGGAAAAAGACTTATGCCGATGTTAGAAGAAGAAATCTAGAATTTGAAATTGATGATTGGGTCTACTTGAAAATCTAAGTTATGAATGGTGTGATGAGGTTTGGTAAAAAGTGGAAGCTTAGTCCCGATATATCAGGCCATACCAAATCTTGAAACATGTTGGGTTGTTACATATGAGTTAGACATACTATATGAGTTGACTCTAGCTCACCTGGTATTACATGTTTCCACTCTTAAGTAGTGCATTGGAGATCCGGTATCCATCATTTCTTTGAACGGATTGGGAGTTGATGAGAGTCTTTCTTATGAAGTGATCCTGGTAGAGATCTTAGACTAACAAGTTAAGAGGTCGAGAAACAAGGAGGTAGTTTTCGTGAAGGTTTTATACAGAAATCACTTAGTTGAGGGTTCTACATGGAGGTCGAGGCCTATATGAGGTCCAGCAATCCTCACATTTTTCCTTCTACTATTATCCAAGCTTGAGGTAAGCAGTTCCTCTTTGAACTTAGATGAGGGGTGCCCTTTCCCAATGTGGGAAGGCTTGTTCCCCCCAGTCATCATGGGGTGGTTGACTACAATTCCCCATTTGGCATAAAGAGGGCTTCCATATATGCCTCCAAGTTCCATATACTATACTTGCCCCATAAGATTTAGCAAGTGATAACACTTAATATGCTATCAAGATGTTAATGTTCTACTTTGGCAAGGTAGAGAACCTTCCCTTGGTGTAAGGATTTACAACATCCAAATACATGTTTAGCACCCATGGTCTTAGTGTAAGTAAAGGCTATAGTTTTTCCTAAATTAAAATGGACAATGGAAGTAAAGTAAAGGAGCCCTAACTAGGATAACTAAGGGAAGTTGCTTAGTGTAGGTGAGGGTATGAGACTTTCCCTATACATTGCACAAGTATCTCTTGAAGGGAGTTCTAGGAAGGTTTTCTAATGTATATGTATATGTTTATGTTCCTTATGCATGACGTTGTAGTGTTATCTATTTATTGTGATGATATGCATGGCATGAGTCCTAATGTGTCTATATGATGTGGTCTTACCTTATATGCATAATGTTGGTCTTATTGACACTTAGCATGTATGAAGTTCTCTTTACTTGCCTAGTTAGTGTATGAAGTAAAGGATATGCTTGTAGTCTCTTGATGAGTTTAATACGTATGTGTGAAATTATGGGACTTCACATGTACATTGCAGTAGTACGCTTAGAATGGGTTTATGAGTTAGGTCTTATGATGTTTAAGTGATGTGACGTCTAAATGTGCTATTGATTGACTAGTGCCTCTTATGATGATATTGGTATGTCTTGACTTTAAGGTTGTCTTGTAATGAGTTCTTCTATGTGATTCATAATTTATGTTGGGTCAAATGTGAAGTATGTGTCTTATGGTATGTTATGCTTCTGTGAATACATGTTTGGTGATAAATATAGGTTGTAAATATGATTACCTTGTGGCCTTAAGGTGATTATTCAGTGTGGATAGTATAATGGGACATTATCTATACATTGCACCAAGTATCACTAGAGGGTTACTTGGGAAATTAAGGAATTAAATAAAAAGGGGTTCACGACAAAGAGAAGATGAGCTTACTGTGAATAAATTGTAAATGTGCCTTCAATACAATATATGGATTATGTGATGTTATGACAATTTATATGCCTAAAATAAGTGTGTGAATGGTATGATGCTTAGTGTATCATGTTTTATGAAGTTTTTCACAAAAAAGGCATGACGCATGGTTTCAAAGTAAAATGTCCCCTTTTAAATGCATGTTTTTGCATGGTTGTCATACTTAGTACATTATTGTACTAACGCCACTCTTCTTTACCTTTTTACACAAAGTGTAGGTTAAGGATACTTAATGGATGTATTTATAGGGAAGGGGCTTGATATGTGTTTCCTAAGCTCAAGGAAAGGAATCCTTAAGTTCAAGGAATTCCTATGTCATGTTTTATGTAAAATTTCGTAATACCTTAGTTAATGACTTATGCTATAAGGTTTGTGCCCCTAATTTACTCTAATGATATAGAGTTTAAGATGGCAAAGACACTTAGAGTCTAACTATGTACTTATGTTATTTCTAGATTAATGGAAGTGAAGTATCTAGCATATGATGTGCTATGAAAAGTTTTATATTTTCCGCTAAATGTACCTATGAAAGTGCGATGAATGATAACTATGTTATTGTATAAGACCTCCGAGAGGTCAAGTATACTTCTAGGGAGTGTTTCCTGGTCGTGACAAACGTGGTATCAGAGCATGGGATTTATAAAAGTTGTTTTAGGGTCCAAAGTCTCATATTGCCAAGTATAGTAGAGTCTTGTTCATCTGTGGTGAGTCACAAAATGTATATGAGCGAGAGGCTATTGGATGATAGAGTTTCCCTTTTTCGCTACTCTCATTCGTTCCATAGAACTTAACTCTATAAGATCTTTCTCTCATATTTTCTTTTCCAGTGGTCTTTTAAAGGTGATTTATTGGATGGGATGGTATCTCTATGCTTGAGGGAGAAAACGTGAGTTTTAATGCTTATATTTGTTTCATGGTTTGATGAGTATATGTGAAGGTGAACTTTTATGTATGTTGTTGTGATGCCATTAATTGCTATATATGAGATCTATAGGAAATGTCATGTTATGTAGAGATTTATGTTATGATATGCTAATGGCTTGTTGACGAATTTGTTATAGTTAAATTGAGCTTCCTTTTGAAAGAATGAGTTGCTTTATGAGTATGCATGATGAAAGTATAATGTTATGGATTCATTTGAAATGCTTTTAAGAATGTGGTTTGGAATGGCCTAAAGTTACCTTAACCTAGTGTTTAAAGAAAAAAAGAAAGAGGCATTATGGCTATGTCTCCTCTATTGTTTCCTTATGGTGTTATGACCCTTGGTGTTTATGGTATAGTTGCAACCTTATATGGTTGAGTAATATGACCTAACTCGATTGTTATGGATTTCCTTTGAGTGTTAAGCCTACAGGAAAGACGATGGTTGAATTAGTAGACTCCTTAATAAGAAATTAGGATTGAGAACTCTCAATGATGTTAAACTATCTTGTGTGAGGAGTATATAGGTTCTTTTTACTTGCCTTGACCTTTTTTTTAAGGGAATGATGTTATTGGGTTTACCCTAAGTGGGGGATAATGATGTTAGTATTAAGGTTCTTGATATTTCTATCGTGACTTTCTATTTTTAATTGAGCTTGAAACTAAAGAGTTCCTAATAGCTTGTTCGTGATAGGAGTCTTGCATAAAAGTAAGAGTTGCATGTTCTCCATATGCTATGCATGTCTTATTGACACTATGTTATGCATGTTTTTGAAGATTCTAAATTGCAAGAAAAAGGAATTATTGACCAAATTCATGTTCTGTCGTGTTGATTGTGCATCTTGATGTGTAAATTGTGCATTAGACTTCATGAGAATAGGTAAGGAGCATGTTTGGTGTCACTTTTAATGTGTGGTATTTTAGGCCATTAATGAGAAATGGATTCTCCTTAAAATGAAAAATGATGAGTCTCTTGAAAATTATGTGACTTTTATGATTTTGGAAGTATGAATTTAGGCTCATTCTTGAGGAGTGAAAGTATGTTTAGCGAATGTCCTTGTGTGTGCCTATAAATTTGTAATAATTTTCCCTTAAATGATTCATGTTTATGAAAGCTAGTGTTAGGCTTGGAATTAAAACCATGTGCAATGAGTTCTTATTTTTGTAATTTGTGTGGTGTGATTTACCATTTTGAATTCACTAGGAAGGAAGTATGAGCATGCTTTGGTTAAAAGTTGAGAAATTCTCATTTAAAATGTATTGGCCTTTTGTGAATTGCTTGTGTATGAACTCATGAGACATGTAAGTGTGTTGAGAATAAGGACATTCCTCCTTAAAAAATAACTAAGCATGGTATGATTCAGTATGAACCTCATGGCATAATGTCTAAATGATAAATATCCTAGTTGATCTACTTAACTCAAGTCTATGTGCAATGAAGTATTAGTGCTTACTTGCTTCTTGAGTAATGTTGAAATTGCCTATGTATGACATAAAGGTTGTTTCATGATGAATTTTTAATTAAATGAAATGTAAAGACCATGTTATGATTTGGAGAAGGATGTTCCTCTTATGAACATGACAAGAGCTTATGTTTTTGATACATGAAAATGTGAGTGAGTAAATGTTTTGCTTGCTTGAGTTTCATTGAGTGCTAAATGGTTTGAAGTTTTTGTTCCTTGTAAGTTTGGTGCATTGACATCCATGTGATGTTGTTATGAATGTTGTGAGCTTCTCTATAGGTCATTGAAGTCCTTTTTGTGTTTAAAGTGTTCCAAGTGTCTTTCGAGGATGAATTTTCCCAAGTGGGGGATATATTGTAAGGACCCTGAAAATAAATTAAGGTTCTTAGAGCCTCACATGTGTCTAAAAATGTTTAAAATATGTTAAATAAGTGTTTTACAATATGAATTTTTGATTTGATATCATTTGGCGGTCAAACATCGAACGTCTGATGACATTTGAAAGTTAGCCTTGAGACGTGCACGTGTGTCTTGGTGTGTCTTGACATGTTTTATGTGTTGGTTTTGGTTAAAACTTATATGGAAGGTCTCTAACATGTGAATGTGTGTATTTACATTGGAAACATCTGGGCACCACTACCCAAGGGCCCCGCAAAAAGCCCTGAAGGAGGACCCTAAAGCTGCCTCCCAATGTCTACCTATGGCCCTAGAACGATGCCTCATCAGTGCACCTATTGTCACACCCTCAAATTGATCTAGGTTGAATTATATCCTAACATGTTGGCTATGAGTTTATTATTTCCTTAAATGACTAATTATAGTGCTAAAAGGCAGTGTGTTAAGTTTTGAGGTGTTTGGAGGTCAAACGTCCAAGACATGCGAAAGTTTTTCCTTGAAACGTGCTTGTGTGTATTAGTGTGTTTCGGCTTTTTTATGCGTTTTTTGGAGTTCAAATTTATGTGAGAGGTTCCTAAAATGTATATTAGAGTAATTTAGGTGGAAACATCCGGTCAATCCTCCCCAAGGACCAACCAAAAGGGTCCTTGAGAAGGTCCCAACCTTGGGCCAACAAGCTGCCCAAGGCAGGAGCGTTTGTTCCTTGGTGAAATAGGTCTGCGTCACGGGCTTGGTCCTCCATAGGTCAAAAAGTTTTTCTGCGTCGCGAAAAATGTAGAGTCAACTGCCGCGGAAGTTATTTACAAAAAGATTATGCGGGAACAAGTCCCCGACCGATGAAGATTCCGAAAATGAAAGTTGAGTTTGACATGTCTAAAAGTCCAAATAAGTATGGGGGAGTTTTGGTAACTTTGGGTGAAGTTTATAAACTTCTTTTATACCTATTTAACCCCTGTCCAAAGTCAAAACCCCAACACCCAATAAGAAAATTAAAACCCCAAAACTCTGTTCGCTTCTATATTCTCCCAAAATCTCCATGGGAGACCAAGACTCAAGATCAAGCTAGGGGCTGGATTTCTTTGGTTTATTCTCCAATTTTTCATTGGACTTCAATAAATAAGGTATGGTGATACTTCATTCTTAGTTATCCACTCATCTAAGGAAATAAATCAATGATTTTCAAAAGTGATTCAAAGACCAAAATTCCTAATGTTCAATCTATTAATAGGTTCATTGTCAAATTGATTTCAAAGTCCTTTTAATGATGGATTTATGTTTAATTATTGTTTTAATTATGAATTTCAATCCAATTTCATGAAGAACCCATGATTCTCCTAATTTCTTAAATCGGCCAATAATGTGGGTCTTGTGATATTGATTTCATGTTTATAGAATTTTGATTAGATTGTATTGAATTTATTATGCTATCACTATCTATATCAATTGAATATGAATTGTGAATGAATGATCAAATATGATCAATTGGTTGGAGATTTGATAAGTTGACCTATTTTCCTTCTAATTAGCTTAGAATGTACATCGAATTGTGATGATTGGTATGGTCCACTTATGGTAACGGTGTTTACAATATTGTACATTTTATGTGATATTATAATGGTCTTGAAGTAATTTAATATGAGATGAATGAATATGATGATTCCATGTTTAGAAAGTTGAAGGATTTAGCCTTAATTGTAATATCATATTTCAATTCATGTTATGTGAAGTTATATGTAAAGAACTTTAAACTAGTTGTATGAGCATGGTTTGGGGATGATATTATATGTATATGTGTGACGATCATGTTAGGGTTAGGTGCGGTCTATATGGCTAATGATTAAGAATATCTTTGTAGTATGACCCTTACCTATATGAACCCTATATGAATGTGTAATCAAAGTATGCTAGGAGTGTTCTATTTATTGTTGAATATCTACTTACCTCTTATGATGTAATATGAGTGTGTGTAGTCTATAGTCTTACATACTCCAGATGTGTTTGACTCAAATACTTGAAAGAATGTTGTACATGTGCTATGATGTTTAGAGGGTGGCTTCTTCAATGCTATGTGATAGCCATTATGTGCTCATGTTGACCAATGTACACGCACACTTCATGCATATCTATGAGTAGGGTAGATTTGTGATTATTAGGAAGGTGTTCTAACGTATATGTATAAGTTTATGTTCCTTATGAATGACATTGTAGTGTTGTCTACTTGTTGTGATGATATACATGGAATGAGTCCTAATGAGTCTATATGATGTTGTCTTACCTTATATGCATAATGTTTGTCTTATTGAATATATGATGAAGTTCCTACTTGGCATGTATTAAGTTGTCTTTACTTTCTTTGTTAGAGTATGAAGTATATGATATGCTTGTAGTCTCTTGATGAGTTTACTAAGTAAGTGTGAGGTAATGGGACTTCACATACACATTACACGAGTAGGCTTAGAATGGAGTTTTGAGTAAGTTCTTATGATGTTTTAGTGCTTTGAAGTCTCAATATGCTATTGATTGACTAATGCCTCTTATGATGATATTGGTATGTCTTGACTTGAAGGTTGTCATGTAATGAGTTCTTCTATGTGGTTCATAGAGTATGTTTGGTAAAATGTGAAGTATGTGTATTATGGTATGTTATGCTTCTATGTATTTATGTTTGGTGATTAATTTAGGTTATAAGTATGATTACCTTGTGGCCTTAAGGTGATGCTTGAGTGTGGATAGTGTAATGGGACATTATCTATACATTGCACGAAGTATCAGTAGATGGTTGCTTGGGAAATTTAGGAATTAAAGTATAAGGTGTTTACTGTAAAGAGAAGATGAGCTTACTGTATATGCAATGAGCTTACTGTGAATAAATTGTAGATGTGCCTTAAATGCAATATATGGATTATGTGATGGTATGACTATTGTGTATGCCTAAAATAAGTATGTGAACCGTATGATGCTTATTGTATCAAGTTTTATGACGTTTTTCACAAAAAGGCATGAGGAATGGTTTCATGCATGTTTTTGCATTGTTTCCATACTTAGTGCATTCTAGTGACACCATTCTTCTTCAACTTTTTACACAAAGTGTAGTTTATGGATGCTTAATGGATGTCTTTAAAGTGAAGGGGCTTGGTATTTGTTTCCCAAGCTCAAGGAAAGGAATCCTTAAGTTCAAGGATTTCCTATGTCATGTTTTATATAAAGTTTTGTAATAACTTAGTTATTGAGTTATGTTATAAGGTTCGTGTCCATAACTTACTCTAACAATGTTGATTCTAAGATGGCAAAGAGACTTAGAGTCTAACTATGTATTTATGTTTCTAGATTAATGGAAGTTCTAGCATATGATGTGCTATGAAAATTTTTAAATTTTTTGCTAAATGGACATATGACAATGAATGGTAACTATGGCATTGTATAAGACCTCCGAGAGGTAAAGTACACCATGTTACTTCTAGGGTGTGCTCCCCAGTCGTGACAACTATTCATAAGGATAAGAGATTGTCGAATATTGTGTCATAGATAGGTTTCCAACGGTTTGGGAAAATCTCAAATTCTAGATATTCAAGGTTTTCACAAAACCCGTGACGCATACATTCATACTATGGTCCAAAACTTCTACTCAACTTATTACCACTTGGTACCTCAGGTAAAGAAAAAGGTGAGTGCCTTCAAGGCGCTGGACATTGTGGTGATCCGAAAAAAAGAAGATTAAATGCAACAATGATTAAATAAAAGATGTTTTTGGGTGTGCTTCCGACTTCATGCATGACTATTAGAGTATTATCAAGACACAGACTGTAGATGACCTAAAAGGTTGGATACTGCCCCTTCTCTCTAATATCACCCTGAGGTTGATTAAAGCAAGAGCGCAAACAAAGAAAAAGTATCTTAATGTAGAAACTACTTACTATTACGATCATACAATCCCAGAATGAGTCTATTCTACACCACCCAAATATGGCTGTATTGTGTCTATAATTTCTAGATTAGGTCGGATTTGGGTTTGATTATCGAGCTGGAGATGCTTACGAGGGCCCAGCAGCACCCGAATTCACTTTCATTTCTAGTGTTGATAAGAGAATTTTGTTGATAGGCTCCAGTTTTGAGAGATGAGCAGAAGCATTCAAGGGTACACTAACTTCTTCCACCAATATTCAGCGTAACAGAAAAAGTACATGCATGATAAGGTTGATAGAAGGATGAAAGCCCAGTGGAGACATAAACAAAGGTTGATGTTTATATGCTACGTACAGACATAATCCTTTTTACTGAGACCAGTGGGCTCTCAGGTGCATCTGCACCTTTCTCTTGTCAAAGTCCTTGAACTTCAGCTGCACCATTCACGGTAGATCATCAAATATTGCCTTTTTTCTCGACCCCTATCATCAAAACCATACTCTACAAGATGGGTCATTTATCGCAATCTTCTGATTTGCATGCCCTTATATAGAGGCCTCAATGCATCAAATGATAAATATGGTGATAGTTGCTTCTTTGGATATACTTAGGGCTTAGATGAGGGATCAAAAGTTGATTAAATGGCCTTACTATTAGAGTGGCATCCTATGAGAAGAATCGCGGTACTTCAGATGAGGTAACGACCTTGAAGTCCAATATTATTTGGCTAAGAAAGGATAAGGACCATTTGAAGTCCACTGATTTTACTTTAATATTTGGGACCGTGAAGATTCAAGACATGCCAAGTGCAGATGTTCCAGATTATTATGATGTGCCTCCAGCTACTATCGGAGATAAGGTTAGAGCCGATGATTTTCATACAGAGTCTGAGGCTGAGACTCATGATAAGTAGATTGATGTTCGTGAGAAGACCATCTATGATGATTTGATTGACTTGGAGGGTTCCATGTTTGAGACGAATAGGCAGACATCAATTTTAGGATACTTCTATAATAGGATCTATAGGCAAAAAGAATGATGAGACACTGGACACTGATTCAGAGATAGAGAGAGTCCTGATAGTAGAGACACCGGGCACTAATTCCCAGACAGAGGGAGCTATGGACATTTAGACTTCACCCAATGTCTAGCCTGACACGATAAATTCTATTGGCAAAATTCTAATTTATTTTGTGAATATTGGACAACAAACTATGTTTTCGATAAGTTTACATATAAATTAACAAGTCATAATATTCTAAAATCGAACTCAATATGAAATAAACCCTAAATATATACACAAAAATTTAAAAAAAACAATGTTTAGAATAATAAGGATAAAAAATCTAGAACTGGACAATGTGGGGACGTACCACCTCAAAAATAACGTGAAAATAGAGCCTAACATGTTTTTTCATGAGGGTCTAAGTTCCTAAATTGGTCTATAATGTGGTATTGAGTCAGTGTCTAGAGTTTTAGGTGATTTGGAAGTGAAACATCAAGGGACGACCAAGAAGTTCGACCACTAAGTCACCTATATGCCTCATGTGGGGTTACGTGCCTATATGTGTGTCATGAGGTCATAATATGAGTTATTATAGTGTTTATAGGCAGTGTGTCAAATTTCGTGAAGTTTGGAGGTCGGACGTCTAAGAACGTCCATGACGTTCGAAGGGTTTGCCTTGAAACGACATTGTGTGTCTTGGTATGTTTTGTCATGTTTTACGTGTTTGTTTTGTATGAAATCGATTTGAGAGGTCCTAAATTCGTACACAATCATATTTGGGTTAGAAACATGCGGTCAAACATCCCAAGGACCAACCAAGGGTCCTTGAGGAAGGACCCTTTCTTTGAGCCAAGACTGCCTAGACTAGGCCCTACTCGACTGAGGCAAACGACGGCTTGTGGGCCAGTCGACGCCTCTTCGGTGTGTGTCTTGGGTCAAGACGTAGAATAGGAAGATCAATCTCCCAAATTCAAGTCTTTTGAACCAAACAATGAGATGCCAGGATGGTCCGTTGGTTGGGAAACGGTCCGTCGTTTGGCAACTGTCTGTTTGAGGCTGTCTCTAGCACATCTTTACTGTATTTCTAGGGATGAAGTGGTAATTTTACCCCACGTCCAAATAGTAATTTGAGAGGTAACTTATGAGTACATTGGGTATTTTAAACATGTTAATAAGACTTAAAAACTTAGGAGAATTCATTCTTCAAAAATCAAAAACCCAAAGTCTTAAAGAATTCTGCACAACTCCATTGAAGACAAAACTCAAGGAAGAGCTTGGATTGGAGATTTGATTGGTTATTGTTCATAAATTTTGTGGATTAACATCATTAAGTTATTGTTTTTTTAATCCTTGAAACTCTATTCATCAAGGATCCAATCTTCAAAGTGATTTTCAAAGTCTTCTTAATGGATGAGTTTTCTAAATTGAAATCTATCCATGACTTCTTGCATTAAATATTTTAAAGCATTAAATGTTGATTTAATTGTTGTTAATTTGGTTATATTTACTCAAATAACCTATGAACCCATGTAATTTATGAACCCTAGTTTTTGACTACTTTATAGGTTAAGTGGTATTGTATTAATGCTTATGAATTCTAGTGTAGTTTTCTATGGGCTATTGAATGATGCAATAATTGTATTCAATTGATGTATAAGCTGTCTTAGATTGATAAATATATAGTGAATTGACCTAGATTCATTGACTATTATATTTTTTTGTATTGAATTGTTGATTATGACCATGGGTAAGGGCCTTATGGTATTGAATTGGATGATTTAGCTTTTGATTGAAGTGGTGAGAATGGATTGGTTGTATGCTGACCTAATTATATTTATTTTAAGTAATGTAACTCATTAATTATGTGTGATTCTCATGTTCCATTTATGGTGGCGGTGCTATGTGCCTTACTTGCAATTGACGTGGCCTTTTCGGCGTTTATGTATTATGATGATCATGGCCTTGTCGGAATTATTTGACATACTATGATGATGTGTGTTTTTTATTATGTGAAGTATGATCATATCTACCTACATCTTAGTAATGTGAAACTATGTGTTCTTTTATTGATGTTGTTAGGTGATCATGTTAGACTATGACAATGTCTTATGTGTGTAGTCTTAGAGTTGATGCATGGTTATTCCTACTTGACTATATGAGTCTATAATGGTTATATTTGATGATGCTGGAGCAGTGTATAGGATGACCTAAAGATGATTTTGGTTTTGTCTATGTGCTTCTAAAGGGATATGTTATATGTAAAGTATGTTGTGTCTTGTGTTGGTAGACTTGTGTCGCTTACTTAATATATGTATGAATGTTAATATGAGATGTTTTCACTTCGGATGATAAAGACTCTTAGTATTGAATGCATGAATGACATATGACCTTGAATGATGTTAAGAGGGTCTCTATGTGAACCTTGAACCAAGTGGTATGGTTATGAATATTGAAGTCGAAACACGTAATGGTATCCTTCATGTAATGAATGATGGACTTAAGGTTGGTTGGCTGGAATGACATCATATCATCCTTAGGAAAGCCATGATGATTTATCTTGTCGCCATTATAAGGTAGCCCTAGAGGACCTCTTTGGTGGGGTTAATTTGATTGGGTTATGAACTTGATATGAAACCATTTTGTATGAACCGTTAATGTAAATTAATCTATGATAACAAAGGCTAGCACCGAGTGAGTACGGTAAGGGAAGAGGCTCTAGTTAAAGTATGAGGCTAGCGTAAAAAGTAAGCCCTTCATATTCCTTAACCATGTGCCTACATGGGATCTGTCCACGTTCTACCATTGGCAAGTAGAACACCCTCCATCGGAGTAGGTTACAACTCCGGGATTCCATACTTCGCTACCATGGTCTATGTCGGTTATTGACTATTCTCATCATATGGGATACCTATTTGCATTAGAGAAGTTCTATGAAGTTTGGGTGGTGGTATGGGTCGCTATCTAGACATTGCACAATAGGCTTTGAAGATGTTAGTGAGAGTCCCTAGGTCTTCTCCAAGACCATTATTTGAATGTCTGATGAATTAGTCTTAATGAACTAATAAATGTAATGACTTAAGTTAAGGAAGCATGTTAAATGAATAAGTACTTACATAGAGTAGTTAAAGGTTGTCTAGTTAAAGTGTGAAGGGGGCATAGGAGTGGTCACATTGTATCTTACCTAGATAAGTCTTAAGAATGACTCTAGTTAGGGAAGTTGTTTGATTATGTAGACCTTATTCAAACTTAGGTAGTCTTAAGGATTATTTAGGTAATCTTGGAGATGTCAATCATGGATGTTATCTTCTTGATTTACTTAAGTAAGTCTATTGATAACCTTTGGAAAGGAGAATGTCATATTACGTGTATGTTGTGGTATTAAGTGAGATTGATCTTATCCTAGGAAATCTATGGGATCTCTTAAGTGTGTGTGAAAGGGATTGTATAGGCGGTCTCTTCACAATTCACTCAAGTGAAACTGAGAATCACCTTTAGTAGGAGGATCTCATGTTATGTGGTTGGTATATTGCAAGTGTGTATATCTCACTATAGGTGGTCTTAAGGATTATTTAGGTTTGCCTAGATAGGGTGTATGAGCGCTCTCTCTTTGTCTTACTTAAGTGAGTCTTAGGATATCTTTGAGTAAGGAAATTACATGCTAGAAAGTGTCCTAGGTGAAGTTAAAGGACTTCACTATAACAGTGAAGAAGTTCACTATAACAATGAGAATTTGTTCACTGTAAGTTGACATAGTTTACTGTAATGTTTTAAAAAAAGCGCTAAATTGTTTGTGTTATTTTATGTATTTCTAAGGTGTTAAATGTTGTTCTTATGCTTATGATATGATATTTAAATCAAAAGATGCATGTTTCTATTAAATGTCCGTTTTCATGATTATATGCATTATACCATACTTAGTACGTGTGTTTGTACTAATTTAATGCTTTTATCTATCTGTACAGTGATTCATAGGTGATGGTGCTTTTTGGAGATAATCTTGGATTAGAAGATCGTTCAAGCAAGTTGAAGTATGTCCGCATTTGACTCGAGGGCATAGATGTCTTTTATTTCTTTCATTGAAGTATTGAAATAGAATAAGTATTTCTATATTCGTATTGTATGGCCGCGTACCAAGTATTCTTGAGTCTATGATTTGATGAAATGAGACTTAGTATTTCGTATGGATATATGAAAGATGTTTTAAGATATTCGTGTGAAAAGTTATAATTCAGCACTACTTTTCATATGTTTATATGTAATGAACGATACGAAAGGGCTTGTACAAGACCTCCGAGAGGTCAACTACGCCGGTCTACGACCTAAGGAATGCCCTAACTTCAAGGGTATAGGTCAAGTCGTGATAGGGGACTGTCAAAAACTCTTTTAAAAATTGCATTTATACATCCAAAGAATTTAAGCATCGTTTCAATTTGTTGAAACAAGTTGAGCTTTGGCGACTTGGTTGGTGATGCATCGAGTGATCCATTCCATGGCCTTCTTGGCTATGATTTTCACCACTTCTCCTCTGTAACTTTAGGTGATAAAAGTCATTCTTTCCGATCTGTTTGATGTGAATCACGACCAAATGAAACCCCCTAGATTATGGAAGGCGTGCAAGACCCTAAGAGGACTCATACAAGACACGTATATTTCATAACGTAGGATAATAGAAATGAACAGAAATTTTAAAAGACAACATCAAAGATCCTTAACAATAGTTAAGTTCTGTTACATTTTGAATCAAAAGCATGTAAAACAAGAATTTCTGGGGACAAAGCCAGTACAACAATGTGAAAAACATAAGACAAAATAACATAAGAGAGATGGTGACTATATACTCAATTATTATGAGGACTCACAAATCTTCAAGTGTTTCTAGTACTAAGAACCTAGAAACGGGGATAAGAGTTGAGATCGACGGACCCTACAATTGGATATGAAGTGTAGGAAAAAGTATGGGCTAGTACAAAATGTACCAAATATGATATCTTGCATAAACATCAGCATAAGAATAAGAGTTAAACAACATATAATTCATAAACCATGATCAGTGAAAGTGAATATAATCTTTAGACATACTTATTATACTTCGTTGAATTAATTTGTTTCATTATAACTATGATACATTGATGTGAGAATTTTTCAATTCTTAGATATTGCCATTATCCATGTAAGGCACATTACCTTGATAATCCAAGGTAAGTCATTGTTCTTTGAAGAGAACATAGTCATTCCGATCCAAGCTACCACGGAAAGGAATAATTTCAGCAATCAAAGTTACCATTAAAAGGTATTATCTCCTTATAAATCCAAGATACCATGAAGAGGTATCATCTCCTTACCAATTAAAGCTACCATGAACATGTATCATCTTCTTACAAATTAAAGATACCATTAAAAAATATAATCTCCTTACCAAATGAAGCTACCACGAGGAGGTATCATATTAACAATCCAAGTAATCCATGAAAATGTATCACATTACAAATCCAAGCATCCATGGAAAGGTATTAAATTACCAATTCAAGTGATCCATGGAAATGCATTACATTACCAATCCAAGCTTGCTCTTATCACCATAACTGATAAGCTCTTAGAATAATTTAAGGCGATCAAGACTTTCAACCTTGAATAAGTCAATGTGAGAAAACCATTCCCATTTATACATAAGTAATTTATACGAGAATTATCCCTTCCTCAATAATTACTGCTAAATCATCAATTCATAATAGAATCTTTAATCTCAAGACCTACATCTCATAAACATCATATATTCTTTATTCTCAAGCAATAAATACCATATCATCTCATATAAGCCTCAATCTAAAGGCAATTCTAATCATAATCCATCAGTTATACCAGGATAGGTCTAAACCCACAATTTATCCTTTCATAGCATCAAACCCAATAATATGAGTTTCATTGTTTCATATTTCTAGACATGGGTAAGGCCTAGGTATATGTAAATTCTTCCGAAGAACATGTAATCCTATAAATTCAATCATAAACATTCATAACCCAATAAATTGGATCAACATTCATCAATACCCACCCACAACAATATAAGAAAGCCCTAACTCAAATTGGATAACTTCTACTTTTCAATTGGGTAATCGTTGGGACTTAACGAAAGAAAGAATTCAATGGATGAAAAGTCGTCATACATTGATATCAAAGAACACAAAATTCTTGAAGAACTGAGAATTAACCTGGATCCTAGGTCCAACTCTTCCTTCTTCATGTTTTAGAATGAGAAATAATTGAGAGAAAGACTTTGGGATTTTATTTTGGGTTTTTTAAATAATGACTTGAGTGGATGAGTTATAGGGTTAAATAAATTAGATAGGGGTCCTAGTTTGATTTAAATGAGATTAATTTGATTTACCTAAAACTGGAAAAAGAACCCTAAACCCTTGAATTAAAAGTTCTCTAACCATCACTATGAAGGGCACCACGTCCCGTCCAGGGTCACACGGCTCGTGTCAGGGATCGTCCTCCCTTGACTAGTGAATTGGTTTGTCACCCCTATTCTATAAAAAATCTAACTCAAAACCACGACCACTCCTATGTCCCTATGGTGGCCTTTAGAAGCCGTACAGTGGCTCGTGGGGGAGGGTCTGAACTTTGGCAGCTTGGACTAGTACTTCCTCGCTCACCATGCCCATCACCATAAATTGTGATCCCTATCAGAAGGCGTCATGGTTCATGGGAGGTTAGCATGGCTTGATCTGGGCTGCCAAAGCTCCCTTCCTTTGTTGTTATCCTCTCACATAGCCCTAGCTTAGCCTACTAGATTTTAAGGTGTTGTAATTCATTGTCTAACCACCAGTTTTATTGTGGAGTTTGTCTTGTCGATGGTTTTTCCTGCTCTATCTTTTGGCGAGCTAAAGGTTAACTCTGTGACTCATTGAGAGGCTTTGGAAAGTACCAACCTTGCTTTTCTTTAACTTCTTCCTCTTTTCTCTTCTTTTTGCCCGGTAATGCCCCATCCTTGCTCTTTTGCCTTCACTGCTGCAAATAAGCACTTTTACATAAGGTTAGAACATAAAACAGGTATTGATAGCACTAAAATATTGGATAATAAGCCCCAAATGATTCAAAATCCCCAAATCAATATCATCCACCCACTATTGTCTACTAATGAAATTAAATTCTTGATAAAATTATCTATGATATACAATGCTCTATGGGATTCAACTCAAACATTTAGTTGGGCAATTTTATTTTCTACGACTGTTGTCTCTTTTAGTTGGTTTAAGGAGTCCATTTGAGAGTTGTCATACATCACATTTTGATTGAAAAAAAAATACTATTTCATCTCATTAAAATAGAGTACAAGATCAAAAAGAATATTTGTCACATTACTATGTCTTAGCTTGATGAACATACATTTTATAAGTAGATTTAAATAAACTACATTCCAAATAATACTAAATAACATTTGATTAAAATAGAGGGACTATATATGATTTTTTGTAAATTTAATGATATGTCTCTATTTTTTTATTCAATTTCATAAGTTATTTTTATAGAATTTAAATTTCAATGATGAAAATAAAAAAAATTGAACAAAAAAAAAAGGCAAATTCCCTTCCGGGGCTAAAAAATTACAAATCCTAACTCAAAAAAGAAGCATCATTTTAAAAGATTAATCTTTTCCCATCACTTTAATAGTTTCATTCTTCTTCAATGATCTGAAAATTTTCAAGATGTTTATGGGCAGAGTATAGAACAGAACAGTTGAAGGTTAAATATAAGACGCCCAACCAAATGAGTTGCAATGTTGTTGATGTAAAGCAATATCACTTTGAAAAGTTTATTATTTTATATATGTTAGCCTTCGAATTATATATAATTATTTCATTATTTTATCCAATGAAATTGGGCCACGTGAAACCCCTTAGTCTTATATAAATAAGCCTCACACGAAAGAATAACTTAATGAAAAAAGTGAAAAAACACATACATGTAAGTCATTGATTAAATGAAAGAAAAACTATTTGGAGTGGGGCTTTGTACGACATTATATCTTTGCTTTCTTTCTTGTATCACCATCACAATACCTTATTTTATTTTATAAGGATATTGATATAAGCCACACCTATCTTCCAAAAATAAGGATATTGTAATGTGCAAAAATTGAAAATAGTACCCGAAAATCCAATTGGTAAAAACTTTTGTTATATGATTTTTTGTTATGTTAAATCATTCATAATTCATAGCTAACTAATGAGCATTCTAATTTGATAGTAAATTTATGTCTCTTATATAATGATTTCTTAGTGTTAACTATTCAATTCCATAGTATAAATAAGGAAAAACATCAGAAGAAATTTTCTAGTTCCTATTCACCAACAAAACATCAGAAAAAAAGTAAAAAATCCACTTGTTTTCCAGGAAAATATTTTCTAGAATAACATTTTTCATCGAAAATATTTTCCTTCATACAAAATATTTTCTAGGGAAACATTTGATAAACAGGTCAGTAAATCGGTACTAAGAGTCTCCTAATATTGATATTGCAATATCTATCTATCCATCCATCTATATATCTATATATCTATCTATCCATACATCCATCCGCGCGTCTATATATCTGTCTGTCTATCTATGTATCAACCCTTTTTATCATTTTGAGTACTAGAGCCTTTTATTTCATTAAATAATTTCTGATAGAATCTAAATGTGTATTTTTGACTATTCGTAACCCCAATTATGAGATTAAGGGGACAATTTAAATCATTAATTTAGTTGATGGTTACAAAACTAATATTATAATTAGTTGTAGGTCACTTTTGTATCTTTTATAATTAGTACTATTTAAAAATTAGGGTATAATGAATCTCGAGATCAAAGCAAGAAAATTATAGAAGTGAAGAGGGTTGCAAAAAAGATCAAAAGGTTAAGTGATTTAGGTGAAAAAAGTTTTGAACTTTTAATATTAGATTGTTTCATATATAAATATATTATTATGTTGTTTTGTGTTTAAGAAGAAAGAGGTAATTGGAATATTTATTTTTTGCACCCACTAAATGTGATTGGAAAATTTAATCTAAAAGCCAATAACCAGTAATTAAAGTAATGATTGTTGACATTTAATTGAGTTTGGTATGTATTGTGAATATGAACAGAGGTCATAGGATTATATTATTATTAAATTATTATTAATATTATTATTATTATTGTTGTTGTTGTTGTTGTTGTTGTTGTTGTTGTTGTTGTTGTTGTTGAAATTAGATGAGAAATTGAAAAGAACAAATTCATTGGTGTTAATGTTTTGGGTTTAAGGATATTTGGGATAGACAAATATTAGTGTCTAATTTATTGCCATGATGATGGGAAACTATGAGGTGATGACAACCTATCAATATTATTATAGTAGCATAGGTTAATTTCTATTTAGGAAAAGAAAATTATGCATACTTGCTTAAAGCTAAATTGACTTAAGTTACTCCATATCCTCCTTTGATGTTTGAGATTATTCATATGTCATCATATTATGATTCATGTTTTGATATATGGAGTTAGGTAGTTAATTAGATCGGAGTGTCACGTTCCGACATTGTATAATTTGATCAGAGTGTCTCGTTTTGACACGATAACATTAAATGAAAAAGATATAGAATTAACTTAAGGTACTCAATGTCGAAGAACCCATTTCCCAAATGAGCGTGGTGTGGAGGAATGAGTCCCCATATGTGTGCTTGATATTTTGATTGATTGCATACTTACTTTAGTGTTGTTGTTGCTGCTTCATTGTGTTTGTGTTTTTCCACCTGCTAAGTATCATAGTTGATTTTCTACTATTATTCATTGTATATTAGTTTCTATTTTGGATTTGTTGATGATACCTACTCAGTACATGTGCCCTGTACTGAGCCATGGTTGTGTTTTTCTTTGTTTTCATTTTATGGAGTGCAGCGAGTTTCCCAACGACTTTATCTTGCCCTCAAATCCAGCCCATCTCCAGCATATCATGTTTCAGGGTGAGCTATTCATTCAAGCTTGTGTTGGATTCTCTTGGTCATAGTATGTTGTTCTTAGTTTTCGGATATAAACTGTTTTATTCATTTATTTTTGTTTTTTTATATTAATATAGGCTTTATATTCAAAGATTAAATGTCCTTGATGTGATGACTTTATGATTTTGGGGATAATATGTAATAAACCTTAGGGTTTAATTGATTGGTTACTTCAATACAATTTGAAGCTTCCGAATTATTGTTGTTATTCGTAGTTGAATTATTAGTATATGTTGGGGTTTGGATTACTTGGTACGCTCACATAGGAGGTTAAGTATGGGTGCCAATCACTACTCATTTTGGGTCGTGGCAAACTTAGTAACAGAGCGTTAGGCTTGTTGAAATCATCAGACAAGGAAAGGTTTAGTAGATTTTTGTGGAACGGTATAGAGATGCCTTGACTTTTCATCGAGATGCTATAGAACTTAAGGAAAAGTACATTACTTCTTTCTTTCGTGCTACTACTTGAATCCAATTGTTATTTAAGTGATACAAATTGATATATGAACTTCTTCACTCTATTTCACATATAATTAGTACTAGAGTATTAGATGTTTAAATAGCAACACCTGATAGAAAAATTGTGTCCTTGGAATTAAGTTTATTTTCTCGATTGACTACGAGGCCTATAATGAGTAGTGAGAACATGATTCTTGTTTGTTTAAGTTCATAATGTTGAAACCCTCAATATTAATGGGTATTGTTCTGAAGATGTTTATGCTTTCATTATTGATTTTTTGAGTTGCTTCATAAATTGAATATAGTGGAGAGTCTTAGTGTGAAGTCAGTGACATACAAGTTTCAAGGATACGCAAAATTTAGTGATAGTCTCATGTTGAGTGTCGATTAGTAAAGGCACTTCCTATTACCTAAAGCAATAGTTTCTAGCTTATTCATCAAATTATATACCTAAACTTTGAGCGATCTGAGGAGAGATAGTTTCCTGAATATAGAGAATGTCTTGTAGCCTATGAGGTTAAATTTTTTACTTTATGTAGACATATGATAACATCCAAGAAGTTTCGTAAGGGACATCTATAAAATGAACATCATTACTTTAGAAAATACAATTAGTAAAAATATCATAACATGTATGGTTGTTTAGCAAATCAAGAAATTCAGTTGCGCCAATTGAGGTTAGATATTTACTACAATCCCATGAATTGATTGTATATTTAAGGGGGTCATGCTATGACCACCAAAGTAGTAGCAATACTTACTTCATTAGATTTATGAAATGTGTTACTTTTGTTATTGACCTGATCTAAGAAAAATGCAAATTTCTTGGCGGTAGAGACAAAATGTATTTGATAATGCTTTATAGTTATTTAATGAGTATAGGTTTGTGAGCTAATTGGCGATGATGTGTTCTAGGGATGGATTTAATGACCTTTCATATTATTGTAATAATGTTACCTGGAAATGGATGCATCGACTGTCAAGTGTGAATACTAACTACTAAAAGAGTTATTAATGGTAATAAGATTCGGGGTTGCTTCCACATTTGACAAACCACCTAGTTTGTTACTACGGGTGCTTTGATTGAGAAATTTTTTGTTACCAAAATTTTAGTGGTGGATCTTTGGTTCGGTATTAATGCATTTAGGTTGTGAAATGTATCTTGAGGTTTTTTAATGAGGACTTGTTATTTTGTCTTAACCTTCAAAGGGTAGATTGATACTAGAATGAAAAACATATGGGGAAAGAAAGTCCTAGTGAGTATAATTAGGTGAAGTAAATTGATGATTTTAGTAAGAAACTGCATATAAAGTTGGATTAGTCTGTCTAATTTGATTGGTACACCTGAGTTTAAGGTGTCAGGTCTAGGAAAACCTTCATTTCATGATGACGACAAGGGTAATTATGCATAATGGTAAAAAGAGTTCGTGAGGGATTGAAACTGGGATGAAACTATATAACAAGGATTTGTTGGTTAAACGAATTTTGTATGGTTAAAATTGCATACGAGTATCTAAAATTATGATTTCCTACTATTTGGTGAGTAACTTGATTTTCTGAAATGTTTTAGGAGAGCTATCATGAAAATTTACAATTGTTTGATTAACTTAAGACTTATCTCATCCTTAATATCATGTTTCGCTATGTGTGATTGAACGTGGGGACCATTGGGTCTAGTTTTGTAATTCATAAGGTTTGTCGATAATAGCTACTAATCTAGCATTTCGACAGTGTTGTTAGAGGTTTTGTAAATTTGGTGTATCACTTGATGGTGTGTACTTGATCATTTCCTCCGTTGGATAAGATGAGTTTGATTATTCTTGATGATAACTTGATATCTAAAGATCATATTTTTATAACTTAAGCTCGAGGAAATGTGATGTTGTGAGACTGTAATCTTGATAGGATCTATGATGGTTTGTGCATTGTGAGTATATAGTAGCTGGTTCAGGTTCACTTCTGATTTTACCAAATAGAGTCATCTTAGACACATAAGTTATTATAGGGTCACAACCCTTACATTGAAAAGAAACTTATAGTCTAATAGAAGGTCTTTAATAAAAGAAAAATAGAACTAAAATCCATGTCCTCGATCATATGAGGACATACCAATCTTGAGAGAAAACTACTTCCCAAGCTTCAACTATAGGAATCCTCACTTACCAACACCTACACTTGTAGACATAGAGAAACATATGTAATTAACACAATTAATGCACTAAGTATGATGAACATGCAAGAAAACCATACAAAAAGAAACACTTTAGCTTAAATATGCTTTTCATGCTATTTTTATTAAAAATCTCATTACACAAGTATAAGAAACTTGTACAAGTCCATATTAACATATAAGGTAAGACAACAATCATTAAGTAACCCATTTAGCCATTTAGACCTTCTACCTAAGGATATCCAAAGACCCACTTTAGTAAGACATGAATAAACCACCCATATAACCTCTTCAATACACACCTAAGTGTTCCTCAAAGCCAACCTAGGTAAGAACCTTTCTAATTTAATACACCTTTACTAAGTGGACATTATTCATTTAAGCCTTTTAGGAGACAACTAAACAAATGGGGGACTTTCATATAAAGGTCTTGGAAGACCTAGGGAACTCACTTTAGAATTTTCAATAACCACCCATGTGTAGATAGAGTCCATTCCACTACCCATACGTTACAGGACCTATCCGATAACTAGAGTGTGAACCCCACATGATAGAATAAGCATTAACCGATATAGACCATACTATCTAGGTGTGAATCCGGTGAGATAAGACTCCATAGCGTGGAAGGTGTTTTACTTGCCAAGGGTATAATTAGGACACATCCCATGCATGTATATGGTTTAAGGGATATCAAGGGCTTCTTTTTACTCTAGTCGCATTCTCAAGTATATCTAGCACCACAAACATAGCCACTCCGTGCTTCGCCTTGGTTCTCATAGAGTACGTTCATTCGCATAATAGTATTTGAGAAGGTACCATCTTTAAGTCCTACGAACTAAAAATACAACTACTAATATGACCCATTCCAAGACAATCATGCAAGTCAACACTACCAATGACATCATAGGAGACAATA
The DNA here is from genome assembly GCF_001406875.1 of Solanum pennellii. NCBI lineage: Eukaryota > Viridiplantae > Streptophyta > Magnoliopsida > Solanales > Solanaceae > Solanum > Solanum pennellii. Next base: position 57,683,840 of record NC_028641.1, read on the forward strand.
GTAAAAAATAGCATACTTGGAATTCACTTCATAAAGACATCATAGAACTAAACTCATAATCCCAATCTAAAGTCTATTAGTGCAATGTACATGTGAAGCCCCATAAGCTCACACATACTAAGTAAACCTACAAAGAGACTACAAGCCTTAACTTTTTTTCATACATCAATATGGTAAGTATAGACAACTTCATACATACCAAGTAAGACCTTCATCATATAGTCACTAAGACCAACATTATGCATATAAAGTAAGACCTCCTCATAAAGACTCAATAGGATAAATACTATGCATATTATCATAACAAGTAGACAACATTACAATGTCATCCATAAGGAACATAAACACATACATAAACATATAAAACACCTTCCTAGAACTCCCCTCAAGAGCTACTTGTGCAATGCATAGGTATGTTCCTTACTCTCACCTACACTAGGATACTTCTCTTAGGTTATCCTAGTTAGGGTTCATTATATTACATATATTGTCCTTTTTTATATTAGGGAAACTTAGCCTTAACTTACAATAAGACCATGTAAGCCAAACATGAAATTTGGTGTCATCCCCTCACACCAAAAAAGGGTATCTTACTTGCAAAGGTAAGACATGAGAATCATTGTCACGACCAGGGAACACCGCCTAGCCGTAACTGTCATCGTCATTCTCTGGGAGGACTTAGACTAGCCTCTTAGCATTCGTCATTACATATCATAGGCTAAAAATGCGGAAAAATTAGAAATTTCATACACATTAAGGTTTACATAGACCTCTCGCATACTACACACACACACACACACACACACACAAACACACACACACACACACACACACACAAACACACACACACACACACATATATATATATATATTTATATATATGAGTTTACTTAGCCTCCTCACATAAGAAGCTTACATAGGCTTCTACTTTTAGATAGCATAATTGATACATAAGAATTATTCTAATACTTCGTCTCATATTGAACCATCTAAAAGAGTATACGAATCTTGGACATATCTAATAGAAAGTCAACATGCCAATATAATCCTACATCAATATCCAAATGAAAGAGGAATGAACAATGTATTTATGACAATATAACTTTAAAAGCTAAAACGTGGAAGAAGGTAATATCCTCGAACATTAGGACCTACAAATACTTAGCAATAGGATCCAAGTCTTCTTCAATCGTCCTTCTAAGAATTCAATGACCGGAACCTATATGATTGTAGAAACATAGAAATATGGGTTAGTACAACCACTTGTACTAAGTATAGGTATATGCACATAAAACATTTGAAGGCGTGCATGAAAGGGACCATTTCTTTAGAAAACATGCTAAGTCATTTAGAAAGCCTAAATGCACATACAAGATAAGGATCACAATAACATAAGACATGTTCATAACCAAAGGCAATATCAACAAAAAGCCATATCAACATTTCCTTTTCAATAGTTCATATCAACATAGTATACAAACCCTTACCAACAATCCCATCCTAAGACTACAAGTACAATGCACATGTGAATCTCCATAACTCCACATAATCAAGTAAACAAGATAGGAGAACATAAGTAATGTTTTGCTTCATACAACATATTCTCATAGGTATTCATAACCACATATATCAATTTAGACCAATATCATATTCATTAACATAGTCAACATTATATAAGAGTATCATCTTATAAAGCCAACATTTCATTATACATGATATCATAATAAATTAGACCATCTCCAAGGACTCCTTTTAGAGTTTACTTATGCAATGTCTAGGTAGAGTCCCATAACCCTACCTATCCTAAGTAGACCCCTCAACTCATTCTAATCAATGTCCATCTTCATTTAGTGATTTACTTTACTTTCGGGAACACATGCCTTAATAGACATAGACTACATGAGCTAATGTTGAATCTAGTGTCCTGGAACCCTACATCAAAAGAAGGTGGACTACTTGCCAAGGTATTACCAAAACATGAACATAGTGTCTAGGTGGATCCACTAGTTTGTATTCCAATGGGAAAAACATAGTTCAAGAACTAGGAGACATGCTTTAGACCCTCTTATGCACCATTGCATTGTAATCTCTATCTCATGAGTATAATAGTGAACCTACCTTCCCTACTTGGGAATGTACACCCCTCACTACTAGTTCATTCGGTGATAAGCTAGATTCCCTTTTGAAAATGTCATTAAGCCTTTATTAATTATCATAGCTTTATTAAGTCGTAGAGGACTACCCCTTGTATATAATCATTATCTCATTAGGAAATGCATGAGAATATCCTTTCATTACAAACCTTCACTTGTGAGATTAACACATTATCATCATCATGTCATAATAAGGCGTATAGGTAATTCATTGCATCTTAATCATAATCTCACAATCTATATAGTGAAGACATTTAAATTACATTCATTACACTATCACCAATATAATCTAATCAGAATTAACACTTCAATTGAATATCATCATTATGTATAAGTCATGATAATTTAAGTAAGGAGTCAAGATCATATATATTACAAATTCACCTTGCTAGCCTTCCTCAAGGTCTTACTATCAAGAACCATATTCACCCATCAATAGGTGTAGTAACATCAAACAATAGTAATTTATACAAGAACTAAGTCAATTGTATCATCACTATCCAAATTAACTTCACTTCATAACCTAGGGTCATGGGAATATGGTATATCATGAAATATTCAAGAAATAGATCCAATCCCAATAATACATTACCCTATGCAGTCCGTGAATGAATTAGAATATATAAAAGTTTAACATTCAATACATTCATCAATTCCCATCAATTCACAAGTAAGATCAAAGATTTGGGAAAATTGGGGAAAGACATAAATCAATCAAAATTCCCATCAATTACTCAACACTATACACTTAATTAACCATAGTTAATCACAATTATAATAATTAATCACCAATTTCAAGTTTAGAAGAAAACTCATTTGTAGAAGAAAACCCTAAGAATTGGGTGATATAGAAATTAACTTTGAAAGGACATCTTGGGGAAAGGAATCCTAAGACTGAAGAACCCATACCATAATGAAGCTTAATCCACAAAATTCAAGTGAAATCCTACAGAAATTGGTCTTCTTCTTCAATGGAGGATGAATAGATAGAGAAAGAAGAGAAAGGTGAGAGCTTTAAGGTTATGATATTGGGATTTGTTTTAGTGAGTAAATCTGAGGGAAAACTGATAGAAAATCAATATATAGGACCCCAATGAAATACCCAAAAGACCCCTCACTTAAGTTGACCCTTTAATGAAGTCAAACTTGAGTTCCAAATTTTAGATTTTCGTCCGGGAACAAGTACGCGTCGCGGAGATACTCCCGCTACTTTTCCTAAATTAAATTTTTGACCCAGATGAGCCCGATATGTGTCCTCATTTAAAACCAATATTTTGATCTTTGTAGACTAAGTCTATGAAGCGGATACACTTCACCATACGCCAATTGGCTGCTGCCTTAGGCAGCATGCGTGGCCAAGGTTGGGGTCCCTTCGTGGACCCCTAGGGCAACCCTTGGGGGGTGGGACATGGACATTTTCACCCTATGTACATTATTTACCTATTTAAAGTTTTTGTACAAGTTTTAGACTTCTTATGACAATCTTAAACATTCATGAAACCTAAGGATGTTTTGCTAGTTCAAGTGCACTAGCTTCCGGACGTCATGGACTTTTCTTGTTGTTTTTACTCTAACACTTCCTAACTAGTTTTAATACATTAGTTAGGATTAGAAACAACGTTTTAAGTTATATTTCATCATGCAAGGCTCGATATAAGGTCATGGACTTTTGGAGCGTCACAATCATACTACAATCTTAGGTTATATCACTTGCTAGGTCCTATCGGGTTACATAATTATGCAAACATGGAGATATATGGAAACCCTCTTTAAGCCTAGTAGTAATTGTAGTTATCCACCTCGTGAGGAATATGGTAAACAATCTTTCCCACTTTGGGAAAGGGCACTCCTCCTCATCAATTTCACTAGGTCCTAAGCTAACTTCCTTTTATTGTAAAGTATTTATTAACTTTACTTCATAAAAATGGCTTTAGGAGGTTTAACTCCTCATATGATTAGCTCATAGTATATATATGAGAGTGTATTTTCATCAACACAAATCATGGGAGAAAACCTTCCACATGGACATAGCATATTCAAGCAATATCTAGTTTAGAGTACATATTTATAATACCTTTTAAGACACTCCCTCTTTACTAGATTATCTTAAAAGTTTTATTCATTCATGTGTGTGTATGTGTACTTGCATGAGAAGACCTTTCAAATAAACACATTTAGGTAGCTTAACCATACATTCATATTCATGTACATAGCGAATCATCCTAGGAACTATCCTATCAAGGCACACATGTGCAACACAAAGATAATGTCCCATACCCTTGTCCATAATAATACTCCTATCAATTCATCCTAGTTAAGATAAACTTTCATACTTTCATGAACAAATAATTGACATACATAGTAGTAGACATTAGCTGCAAAGGAGAACAATCCTTTTCATTAGCTACCTTGAGTCTATCCTACTTATAGTCATGCATGAGGTGTGTGTACATTGTCAACATGATCACATCAGGGCATCAATCATGTATTGATGCATCCACACTCTTAGGATTAACATACACATTAAAGTCCCTTAAGCTATACAAAACTCACATTTAAATTACTAGGGAGAATAAATGACACACCAAGCATTATAGCATAGGATACGAGTATCCAAACATCAAAACTTAATCATACTTGAGACCACACATTCATATTGGAATAATAGGTAGGTATCCTTGCTATACAAGAGTATCCAAACATCAACATGCATACCATACCTATCCCTAACATAGTCATTCACATATAGGAAGCGTCATCAACACACCTAGAATATGATTCTAGCATTGGGAAACTAGACATAATACTTCATAGAAGTGATCATCATAAACACACTTCACAATGAATAAATTCCCTTCAATTCCATGATCAACACATATAGATTGACAATAAGGTAAACACCGCCAAAATAAGTGTACCATACAATACAAAGATATCCAAGGCCAATTCAACTACCAATTCTATACAAAGTAGAAGGAATAGGGCAATCTTATCAATTCTCCACGATTTGATCATAGTTGATCAGTTACAAATAATTCATAAGGAAAACAATACTATGGATACATTAACATAATTGAAATCACAATCTAACAACATCAAGATCACATGACCCACATAATAGGCTAAATTTACAATTGAGAATGATCATGGGTTCGACATTAAATTGGATTAAAATTCAACTTCAATTGAGAAAGATCATGGGTTCCACATTAAATTGGATTAAAATTCAACTTCAAAACATTAGATAACCATACATTTATCATAAGTATTCTTTTTAAATCAATTTTAGAATAAACCCATGGCTAAATTGAAAGATAGTTATTTTGATCATGAAATCTCTTTGAAAACATTTGAAGGAACTTCTTAGATTAACCGTTAAATAAGGATGAAGGATCACCATAACTTACTACATGAGAAGCCCATTAAAAATTGGATTAGAAACCATAAAATTGAGCCCCTAGCTCGAACCTTGAGTTTTCCCTCCAATGGAGGTTTGAGAGAATTTGGAAGAGAAGAGAGTTTTGGGATTTTTGTTTTCTTATTGGATGTTGGGGTTTTGACTTGGTAAAATGGTTAAATAATTCATAAAAAAATGTTTATAACCGACTCCGTAAATTACCAAAAAAACCCTAAATTTATTGCGACTTTTAGACATGTCAAACATTACTTTAAAACAACGCAACTGAATAACGGAAGTCACTGCGCGTCGCGGAGACATACCCATATATTTCCACCCATAGTTTTTGAGGCATTGAGCCTTTTGTAGCTTTTGGGATGCACAGGCGCACTCATTTCCAGGCGCACGATGCGTGTGAGGCTTCAAATATTGGTTCTGCATGTTGCCTTGAGTAGCTTCCTTATTCAACATTTGGGTCCTACTCTGAGGCCCTTAGGGTGGTCCTCGAAAAGCCGTACAATAAAATTTTGACCCTAAACATCTCTATTAAGATGCTTGGGTCCCTCTACTGTTCTTCTACTTCAACAACACATAAAAACAGGGGAAACATACAATGACACACTAGCACATCTAAAGACCAACTTTTGAATGTGTTGGATGTTATTGGACGTTTCACCTCCAAACTAATTCAAATAAAATATACATACTATAAAACACATAATTAGAAAATTATTAACCTTTCTAGGCACATATGAGGCTCTAGGTACCTTAATTCATTTTGAGGGACCTTAGAATACTCTGACGTCCCAAAAAATAAACTAAATTGAACTAGGGCCTAACATGTGTGTCAGGAGGTTTTATAGTACTAAAATTGTTCATAATACTGTTTATTGGGAGTCTATCAAAATTTAGAAGTGTTTGGAGGTCAAACATCCATGGACTTCCAAGACGTTCGAAAACTAGTCGAAGTTGAACTAGTGTTTCGTAGTGTTTTTAATGGAGTTTTGGGGGATGGTTTGAGGGTGAAATTGAGTATCGATGATTCCTATACATATCTATACATGTAAAGGGTCGAAATGTCGGAGAAAGACACCCTGGGGACTATACTAATGGTCCCCAAGGAGGACAAAAACATGGCCGAGCAAGATGCCGCGCCAATTAAGATTTGGCAGTGGATGCGCATTGCGCAACCTGCACTAAGAAGGGAAATTTTTGCCCTGCGACGTGGGGAAATCACGAACCATTCTTTCTCTAGATTGGGGTAAGTTGATCTAAATTCTTTATATTTTGTAGTACAGAGATTGAATTGTGATGATTGGTATGGTCCACTTATGGTGGTGGTGTCTATGTGTTATAATTATGATGTTCATGGCCTTGTTAGCATTATTATGAATAGTGATGAATATACTCTTGTGCATTACTTTATGAATAGTGATATTATCATGTTATGACTTGTATATGATCAATGTGAAGGACTATGTGATATATGTGTATATGTGGGATTAGAGTATGAACTCTCCTGATTGAATAATGTGATTATGATAGACTAAGGTGATGTCTCTTGTTATGTTACTAGTGTATCTTGATAGGTTGACTCAGTTATTCCTACATGATACTTGAACACTATTGTATATGCTATATGGAGATGATGTGTGTGTCTTGATAGGTAGAGTATGTCCCTCTTCTTGATTCATGAAAAACATGTTAATATGAACATCTTAACTTAGTAGACATGAAAAACATGTCTATGGATGAATGTTGAATGAAAGTCAAGGATCGGTAGAACGAAGAATTGGTACCTTTCTAATTGTGACTAATATGTGGAACCTTCTATGTAGAATGAAGGTTAATAATGACCTATACTAATAGACCATAGAGTGGCAGCCCTAAGGAACCATCTTTGGTAGAATGGTACCTTTTCATATGCCCTTATGTGATTGAACTACTCTATGAGAACAAAGGCTAGCACCGAGTGAATGTGTTACAGGTTCTAGCTCTACTTAAGCAGGATCCTAGAGTTCAATGTATATCTACTTGAGAAGGAGACTAGAGTGCATAGAAGTCCTTGATATTTCTTAACGATGTGCCTACATGGTTGTGTCCTAGTTTTACCCTTGGCAAGTAAAACACCCACCATCGGAGTAGGTTATAACTCCGGCTTCCATGCCTAGATAGAATGGTCTATGTCGGTTAATGTCTATTCTCATAATGTGGAATACATCTCATCATGTGGGATACATAAAAGAGCATTTTTGAAAGCATTCACTTCTATAAGCATAGTTTACTGTATTTCATTGTAACAAAGCATATAATTCAACATTTTACCAAAAATCAAGGCAACTTCAAATAAACTCTTTATTTTCACTATAAATAGGAACAACTAACCTTAGTTATCAAATAGATGAGGGTAACGGGACTTCATGTCGGCATCTGCCTCCCATGTTGCACTCTAAACTAGGTAATTCTTCCATAACACTTTTACAGAAGCCACCTCATTGTCCCTTAGCTTCTTTACTTGTCAATCAAGTATATTAACCGGAACCTCATCATAGGAGAGGTTCTCTTGCACACCTATACCCTCAATATGAGAATGGACTCGAAATCACCGATACACTTCTTAAGCATGGAGACATGGAACAACGGATGAACCAAATCCAATTCACTAGGTAACCTCAACTCATATGCAACTTTGAAAATTCTTTGCAAATTTTCATAAGGACCCACATAACGAGAACTCAACTTCCCTTTCTTTCGAAATCTCACCAGCCCTTTCAAAGGTGAAATTTTTAGATACACTTTATCACCTTCTTCACACTCTAAGTCTCAACTGCTATGGTCGGCGTAAGACTTTTGTCTGCTATAGGCTATTTTCAAGTGATTCCTTATCATATCAACCTTCTCCAAAGTCTTATAAATCAATTTGGGACCCAAAAGTGAAGACTTGCCCACTTCAAACCATCCAATTGGAAACCTACACCTCCTACCATACAAGGCATCAAAAGGTTCCATAAATATAGACGACCAATAACTATTTTTGTAAGAAAACTCAACCAAATGCAAGTGCTTATCCTAATTTCCCTTGAAGTCAATTACACAAGATCTAAGCATATCCTCAATGGTTTGAATAGTACACTTCACTTGACCATCCATTTGGGGATGAAAAGCGGTTGTCACATTCGGGTTTACCAGCTAGACGTAATCGGCATCGTTGTCCTCTTTGAGTCCTAAGACTAGCCTCTTAGTTTACATCATTACATTCATAGGTGAAATTTAGGGGAAAATTTGAAACTTTTTATTACTTCTACATGGAGGTTTACATAGACCTCTACATACATACATACACACACACACACACACATTCACTCACTCACTCACTCACACACACACACACACATACACACACACACACACACACACACACACACACACACACACACACACACACACACATACACAGATATATATATATATATATATATCGAGTATAAATAGACCCTTCGCATAGGAAGATTACTTAGTCTTCTACTTTTGTTCCACATAAGTATATAAAGTATAACATAGTATAACTTGGGCATAAACCATACATCAAAGTAAGAATGCCTCACATGGGCTATACAATGTTTCATACTAAATGGAAAATAAAGAAGATAATAGTTTTAAACTCAAAATAATTCCATAAGCTAGATAGTGGTATCGCCCTCAGAAAGTGACGACCTACCCTACTTGGAAGAATAAGAGATCTAAGCCTTAATCATTTCCTCAAAGCAATTCAACGACTGGAACCTAAAATGTTGGTGAAAAGGAAGAAATGGGGTTAGTACACCACTTGTACTAAGTATCAGACCATATGCACACATACTTTGAAATCATGCTAAGAAAAAGAACATTTAAGAAAGATATCAAATTTATGTTGAAAACACGTATGCATGTTCAACAAGACCATACCAATCAATAGGACATGTTCATTAAGTCATAAGCATGTACTTCACAAAACCAACATCATCAAGTCTAGTCAAGTCAACATGCATAGCATATAGTTGAATACCCATTATAGTAACCCTATCATCAAGTATATTGGCAACAAGCATGTATAAGAGTATATTTCAACATAACCAAAGCAACACAAATACCCATGAACCCCTATCAAGTCAACAAGTGCAATGACCAAGCAAAGCCCCATAATCTTACACCATCAAGTAAGCCAACAAGAATTATAACTAACATCCTACTTCACCTGTCATAACATTTAGAGTACTAAACATCATACTTTAACAATATAGACTAAACCATATTCATAAGTGACACCAATCAACATATAGTATCAACAATGTGCAAGTTAATCATATGCATGTCATATAGCATTATAAGTATTTTCATACATAAGAACATCCTCCAAAGACTACCCTCAAGGATAACTAGTGCAATGCTTAGGTAGAGTCCCATACCCCTACCTAGACAAAGCTAGACCCCTTAGGTTATCATAGTTAGAGTTCAATCCTTTAGTTCATTTTACCTTTTGGGAACATCTTGCCCTTACTGAAATAGACCACATGTGCTAATGTGGAATCCGGTGTCATAGAACCCTATTCCAAAAGAAGGCGGACTACTTGCCAAGGTAGTATAAAAACATAAACATAGCAACTACGTGGATCCACTAGCTAGTATTCCTATGGGGGCAACATAGTTCAGGAACTAGGAGATATAGTTGGGACCCTCTTTATGCTACATGCATTTTTGTCTCCAATCTCAAGAGTACATTAGTGATCCTACATTCCCTATGCAGGAAGAGACACTCCTCACTCTAGTGAACTTGGTGATAAGCTAGAGTCCCTTTTTGAATTGTCTTTAATCCTTTATTTTCAATCAAAGCATAGTTTAGGTCATAGGGTATAACCCTTGTATAAAATCATCATCATCATAGCTCATTACGAATTTCATCAGTATAAATCCTTTCATTACAATTTGTATAGGTGAGGTTAGCTTATTATAATTTCATATCATGATAAGGCACATTTGTATATCATTCACCATCCATATAACATTTAAATCTTAAGCTAACACCTCATAATCATTGTCAAGACATTTTAATTCAACATCATACCACCCTTTAAATTCTAATACAAAGTATACTCCAATAAAAAATCATGACTTAATCATAATTAACAATAATTCGAAGTAAAGGATTTGGATCATCAGACTTACGAAGTCTCCTTCATAGTTCATCATCAAGATCTTACAATAAACCTCAAACAACCCAATTTTGGTATACATCATCATAAGTCAATAACCAATATGATAATAAGTCTAGAAGGATCACCACATCACAATTCAATACCAGATCAACATCTCAAGAACTAGCGTGGAAGACTATAAATCACCCTAATTCATTCATGATTAGTGTAAAAACATCATCTATTAGTAATTGATCCAATAACCAAGTCAATTGAACCAATACAACCTAATTCTTATCAAGATCAAAACCTAGGGTTAAGGGTTAAGGGTCATCTTCTACAAACTAGACCATACCATTAATATATATATATTTATATATATATATATATATATATCATAATTAGGTTAGAATACAAGTTAATTTATTCATAACATCCTAAATAAATAAAAAACAAATCAATTTATAACATTAATTTCGATATTGAGAATGACCCACATGAAGACTCAACTTTTGAATTGAAGGAATCCTTTGAGGAAACAGGTCTCAAAGGTGAATTATATCCCAGAACCTTAATGTTTTGATGAAGAATTGATGGTGAAATCGTCCCTTTACAGCCCCCAAAACCCTCCCCTAGCTTGGTCTTCAGTGCTGTCTTCCAATAGAGAGAAAGAAGATAAAAGGAAGAGAGTTTTGATTTGTGCGGTGTGATTATTCTAATGTGGTTGGGGTCTTTATATGGGGGGTTAATTAAGTTAATTATACTTACCTTAATCCCTAAATAACCACCAAACCCATTAATTAATTATTTAAAACTAAGGAAAAACGTGTAGGAAATTACATAACCCATCGACGAGACCACGATCAACGGATAATTGGTTAATCGACGGCGAGTCCCCCCTTCTGTGCTGCACATTTGTAGTCTTGGTCAGAGAATGTGCAAATGAGACCCTCCAAGGATTTGGCTAAGTGTTGGTCCACCGATGGCATTGACGCGCTGTCGATCGACACACGCCGCGTCGATGCCCTTTTGTGGGTGCACACTGCCCCGACAGTGTTTGACTTCAAACGCATGGGTCATTCTCAAAGGCCCTTGGTTGGTCCTTGGGGAGTCGTACCCAGACGTTTTGACTATTTATCAACTTAAACCCATGTTAGACACCCTTCCATCAATTTTCATATATTTCCCACTCTTAAAAGCTTATCAAATAGGTTAAGGCACGCTAGTTCCTCCTTGAACTAGTTTCCATACATCATGGACGTTTTTGAACTTTTGGTTTCTAGACTTCCTAAAGGACTTATTTTCATCAAAATAGACCTTAAAACAGTGTCTATATCTTATGAAACTTGTTTTAGGCTCTAGAACACGTCTTTGATTTTCGAAGTGTTACATTATCCCCCCTTAGGAACATTCATCCCCGAATGAAACTAAAAATCTTTAGAAGGAAGGAATAGACTCAAGACTACCAGCCCAACCAACAACAATACATAATAACATCAACCATATCACTTATACAAGCCAATTCAAAACTTCAATTACCACACAGTAGGCTCAACATTACATTACGAGGAATAACCTTCTCACAACAACAAAAGCTCATTTATGAGTCAATTATGCCAAAGTTCAACTTACCAACATGCTACATGTCATTACATAAAGACTCACCATATCAAAATGCAATCATGACACAAAACAAGCAAAAATGCTATTTTTAAAAGCCAAAATGCACATTCACTTTAATTCTCTGTAACTACATTAAAAATGCACCTTGTGCAAGACTATGCTAAAAACCAAAGCAACTTCAATATTAAATCATTATTTTCATTAATAGTAAGAACTACTAACCTTAGTTATCAAATAGATGAGAATAACGGAACTTCATGTCGGCCTCGGCCTCCCATGTTGCACCCTCAACTAGGTGATTCTTCCATAATACCTTTACGGAAGCCACCTCTTTATTCCTTAACTTCTTGACTTGCCTATCAAGAATTTGAACCGAAACTTTATCATAATAGAGTTTATTCTTCACACCAAGACCCTCAATTGGAAGAATAGACTCGGGATAACCGATACACTTCTTAAGCATGGAAACATGGAAAACTACATGAATCGAAGATAATTCACTAGAAAATTTTAATTCATAGGCAACCTTACCAACCCTTTGAAAGATTTCAAATGGACCCACATAACGAGGACTCAACTTCCCTTTCTTGCCAAATCTAACCACCCCTTTCATTGGCGAAATGTTCATATACACTTTATCACTTTCTTCAAACTTCAAATCCCTTCTCCTATGATCGGCATAAGTCTTTTGCCGACTATAGGCCGTTTGCAACCGGTTCATTATGATATTAACTTTCTCCAAAGTCTTATAAATCAAATCGGGACCAAGAATCGAAGGCTCACCCACTAATAACCATTCAATAGGAGACCTACACCTCCTACCATACAAGGCTTCATAGGGATCCATGGAGATGGATGAATGATAACTATTATTATAAGAAAATTTCACCAAACGCTTATCCTTATTTCCCTTTAAATCAATAATACAAGCCCTAAGAATATCATCAAGGGTTTGAATAGTAAGCTCCGCTTGACCATTAGTTTGGGGATGAAAAGCAGTACTTAACTTCACCTTAGTACCCAACCCTTCATGGAATGACCTCCAAAACCTAGATGTGAATTTTGCACCCCGATTCGGTATGATGGATAACAGAATACCATGGCGACATACAATCTCATCTATGAAGATCCTAGCATAATCTTCCGCTGAATAAGTAGACTTGAAAGGAATAAAGTGAGCGAACTTGGTCAAACTATCCAAAACCACCCATATAGAGTCATATTGCCTTTGAGTCTGAGGTAAACCCACTAAAAATCCATATTGATGTCCTCCCACTTCCAAGTAGGAACTTAGATTTCTTGTTATAAGCTACCCGACTTTTGATGTTAATCTTTCACTTGTTGGTAATTTGGCATTAAGCAACAAATTACGTTGTTTCCTTCTTCAAACCTTTCCACCAAAATACTTCCCTAAGGTCATTTACATTTAATTCTTACCGAATGGATGCAATAGCGTGACCAATGGGATTCCTCAAGGATCCGGTTCCTCAACCTATCTACCTTGGGAACACACATTATTCCTTGGTACCTCTAAACACCATCCCCCCTAAATAGAATGCCTCATTAAGCTTACAAAGGAGCGAATCTTTCAACTCCATCAATAATTTATCAAGGTGTTGTTTGGATTTCACCTCAACCACCAAGGATGTCTCAGAGTTATGATGGACCATAAAACCACCATTCGGAGAATCTCCAACCTCACACCCAACCTAGCAAACCAATGACCATCTTTGACTAGGTCTTTCTTGGCTTCATATATGTGAGACACACTATCCATAGTCATACGACTTAAAGCATATGCAACCACAATGGCCTTGCAGGGATGACAGAGAACACTCATGTCATACTCTTTCAACAATTCTAACCACCTTCTTTGTCAGAGATTCAACTCCTTTTGAGTAATCACTTATTGAAGACTCTTGTGGTCGATATATACATCAACATGGACGCCATACAGGTAATGCCTCCATATTTTCTAGTAAATACCATGGCCTCTAACTCAAGGTCATGAGTTGGATAGTTTCTCTCATGAAGCTTAAGTTTCCTAGAAGCATAGGCTATTACCTTCCCATGTTGCATAAGCACACACCCTAAATCCACTCGGGATGCGTCACAATGCACAACGAAACCCTTTGTACCCTGCGTTAAGGTCAACACCAGAGCGGAAGTAAGACTATCTTTCAAGATTTGAAAGCTTCTCTCACATGCCTCTGACTACTCAATTTCTTGCACTTTTTGGGTCAAAGTAGTCAAGGGAGATGAAATGGACGCAAAACCATCCACGAAATCCGATAATAACCCTCTAAACCCAAGAAACTCTCAATGTTGATTTGATTCAATGGTCTAGGACAATTATCACCACCTCTGTTTTCCTTCGATCAACCTCAACTCCCTCACTAGAGATGATAAGACCAAGAAATGTCACCGACCTCAACCAAATGTCACATTTGCTATACTTGGAAAACAATTGATTCTCCCAAAGGACTTGTAAAACTACCCTCAAATGTTTCATGTGATCACCCTCATTTTTCAAATATACCAAGATGTCGTCAATGAACACAATGACAAATGAATCTAGGTAATTTTGAAACACCCTATTAATGAGGTCCATAAACGACGCCGGGGCTTTTGTGAGACCAAAGGACACTACAAACTCATAGTGACCATATCCAGTCCGAAATGCCATCTTTGTATATCCTCACCTCTCACCCTAAGTTGGTGATACCCCGATCCTCAAGTCAATCTTATAAAAGTAGCTTGCCTCTTGGATTTGATCAAATAAGTTGTCAATCCGAAGCAGAGATACCTATTCTTGATTGTGACTTTATTGAGTTGGCGGTAATCAATGTACATCCTAAAGGACGCATCCTTTTTCTTCAAAAATAAAATCGGAGCATCCCATGGAGAAATACTAGGTTTAATGAAGCCTTTGTCTAGTAAATCCTTGAGTTGAGCCTTCAACTCTTTCAATTCGTCCGGAGCAATCTGATAAGGAGGAATTGAAATTGAATTTGTATTTCTAACAAGTCAATACCAAAATCAATTTCCTTTTTGGGAGGAATACTGGGAAGATCATTAGGAAATTCCTCCAGAAATTAACTTACTACGGGGACTGATGGGAGAAATTTAGGAGTATAAATCTTGGACTCTTACTATATGGTATCAATACCCTTTGGAGATCATTTTCCATGCTTTCAACCAAGAGATGATACGCCCACTAGGAATAGAATTTCCCCCTTTCACTCTACAGCGGGCTCATTTTGGAAGCTAAACTTCACCACCCTCGTTCTAAAATCAATAGAAGCAAAGCAAGCATGCAACCAATCCATACCCAAGGTAATATAAAAATCAAACATATTAATTTTTACTAGTTCAACATAAGATACTCTATTGGGAAAAATTATTGGGCAATTTCTAGACACCTTTTTTCAACAACCGACTCACCCACCGGGGTAGACACTATAAAAGGTTCATGCAAAATATCGGGCAAAATATTTAACTCTTTTGCTACTAGAGGAGTAACAAATGATAAAGTAGCACCGGGATCAAATAAGGAATATACATCAATAGAGAAGACTTTCAACATACCGGTCACCATGTCGGGAGAAGTGTCTTGCTCACCCCTAGAGCAGAGAGCATAGAAGCAGTTCTTCTTTGGAGCCTCATTTGAACCACTTGCTTGAGCTTGACCACTACCCTTGTCTTGGCCCCTCACATAAGGACAATCCCTAACCTTATGCCGACTTTTACCACAACCAAAACAATTGTCCGTCCCCTTAAGACAATAACATTTTCATATCATTATAAGGAACATTGATAAATCATTCACCATCCTTATATCATTTACATCTTAAGCCAAGACCTCACAAATCATAGTCAATAAATTTCAATTAAACATCATACCACACTATAAATACTAATACAAGGAATACTCCAATACAACTTCATGACTTAATCACAATTAACCACAATTTGAAGTAAAGGATAGGGATCATAAGACTTACCAAGTCTCCTTCATGATCCATCATCATGTTCTTACCATCAACCCTTAACTCAACCCATTAGGGTATCACATCATCATAATTCAATGATCAATATGATAACAAGGCAAAAATATCACTACTTCACAATTCAATACTGGTTCATATCTTAAGACAAGATACATAGGTCAATTCACAACATACATCATAACCTAGATCACTTCTCAAGAACAAGCATCATAGGACTATAATTCACAATAATTAATTCATGAGTATTATAAAAACATCATCCATTAGTAAATCAACCCATAACCAAGTCAATTGAACCAATACAATATAATTTATACTAAGATCACAACCTAGGGTTAAGGGGTAAAGGTCATCTTCTACAAACTAGAGCAAGCCATCAAGATATATCATAATTGAGTTATTATACATGTCAATAAATTAACAATATTCAAAATATATCATAAAAAAATCAATTCATAACATCAATTTCGTTTTGGATGAAAACTCAATTTCGGAAATCAATTTGATGGAACCCTTTGAGGAAAGAGGTCTCAATGGTGAAATAGATATCATACCTTGATAATTGATAAAAATTTATGGTGAATATTGACTCTTTTCAAACCTTAAACCCTCCACTAGCCGTGTGTTCAATGGAGTTCTTCATTAGAGAGAGAAAGAAGAGAGAAGGGAGATAGTTTGGGTTTGTGAGTTATGAGAATTTTGATTAGTCTAATGGGGTTGGGGTCTTTATATGGGGTGTTATTTAACTTTATTAGTATTCACTTAACCCCAAAATAATGACCTAAATCCTTAATTAATTAATTAGAACCAACTAAAAATGTACAGAAAATCAGGCTCTCATAGACGACCCTTGTGCTACTCATTCATTGAAGAGTTCAGAGACCTGCAAAAACAGGTCCTCAGGAATTTGTCTAAGTGTTTGTCAATGTATGGCATCGACTTCCCATCGATCCACACACATTCCGTCACCTCCCTTCGTGGGTGCACACTACCCAGGCAGTGTTTTTGACCCCAAACGAAAGGGTCCTTCTCATGGGCTCTTGGTTGGTCCTTGAGGAATCTTACCCAGAAGTTTCGACCATGAATCAACTTAAACACATGTCATACACCCTTTAGCCAAGTTTCATGAATTTTTGACTGCTAAAAGCTAGTCAATTAGGCTAAGCCATGCTAGTACCTCCTTAAACTAGTTTCCAGACTTCATGGACGTTCTTGGACGTTTTTGTTTCTAGACCTCATAAATGACTTATATTCATTAAAGTGGAACTTAAAATAGTGTATAAACCTTATGACACTTATTTTAGGCTCTAGAACACGTCTTGGATTTTCAAAGTGTTATAGTACTTTCTAGATGTGACAAACTTAGTATTAGAGCATGAAGTTGAATGTCTCTAGAAACGATATATCATTAAACCACGTCTATGTAAATTATTATAAATAATTTTGAAGTGCGCCACACTTATGAATGAGAGACTATGTGATGCTTAGAAAATTTTCATCTTCTTGCATTCCTATATCGTGCATCTAGTGTATTATTATGTGCTTTCACCTAAACCTTGTATAATTGTTATAGGTATGAATACCCGAACAGTAGCTTCTATATGGGACGAAGAAGAAATGTCTAATGTAGGAGCTTAAGACAATCAAGTGCCTCCACAAGACAACCAAGTGCCTCTACTTGAAGAAGTTGCTATGGGTGATCAACTTCCGGTCGTTCCTGCACCGATGACGATGGAGAGATAAGGGAGGTTTTATCAATTTGGACCAATCCATGACCTATCAAGCCAATTCCATAACCTCCAAAGTCAAATCCATGACGACTCAAGTTAATAGGGAGGTTGGACCTCGAGTGCCTCAACATGCTAACACTATGGCCTCTCGTTTGAGAGACTTTACAAGAACGAGTCCAACTATTTTCTTTGGGTCAAGGGTGGATGAAGATCCTCTAGATTTACTTGATGAGGTCTATATTATACTTTATGCTTGGGTGTGACCTCAATTGATAAGCCGAGTTGGCAGCCTATCAACTCAAAGACGTGGCCCAAACTTGGTATGTACAATGAAGAGATAATAGGGAACTATGGGGTTGTCCGACGACTTGGGAGATCTTCAAGAAGGCTTTACTTGATTGGTTCTTTCCTAGGGATTCGAGGAAAGATAAGGTGGAAGAATTCATCAACCTTCATCAAGGAGGTATGAGTGTAATTGACTATTCCTTGAAATTCACTAAATTGTCCAAGTATGCTCCGTCCTTGGTATCAAATCCAAGTGATGAGATGAGTCGTACCTTACAGGGGTGTCCGTAGACTTGGTTTAAGAATGTTGTTCATCTATTCTTCATGATTATATTAATATCTCTTGTATTATGGTTTATGCTCAACAAGTGTAAGAGACTAGGCTAAGGAGAAAGAGTAGGGAGACCAAGAAGGCCAAGTCTTATGAATGTGGTTCTTGTAAGGGTAGGCTTGAAATTCAAGACAATCCTAGTTCAAAAAGAGGTTTTCTAACCTACTTCCTTCCAAATTTCCCAAGGCTCGTGATTATAGGGTGTCTACCCCTTAATCTCAAAAGGGAAGAGGTATTAGCTCACCAAGCAAAAAGCCAACTTGTGGAAAGTGTGGCAAGGAGCATTATGGCGATTAGCTTGTTGGGACGAATAATTGCTTTGGGTGTGGCAAGACTGTCCATAAGGTTAGGGATTTTCCTAATTTGAAGGGTCAAGACAAAGGTAGCGGGCAAGATAAAGATAGTGGTTCTAATATGGATCTTCCAAAAAAGAATCGTTTTTATGCACTTCGCTCTAGGGGTGAACAAGAGAGTTCTCCTAATGTGGTGACCGGTATATTACAAGTCTTCTTTATATAAATTGTCCTATAATCTAGTCCAATAGAGTTACTCATTTTTAATTAATGGAACATGATATGGTCGATTTTGATTTTATTTTGGTGATATATTGGTCGCATGATTGTTTTACTATCATTGATTGTAGTACAAGAATTGTCAAGTTCAATTTTCCAAATGAACCCATCTTAGAGTGGAAGGGGGGAAATTCTATTCCTAGAGGTCATATTATTCTTTTCTTAAGGCTTGTAAAATGATCTCAAAGGGGTGTCTATACCATATTGTAGGATTCAAATTTTTAGACTCCGAAAATCCTCCCATTGAGTTAGCCACCATAGTGAGGGAATTTCCGTAGGTCTTTCCTAATTATCTTCTCGGAATCCCTCCCTAACGGAAAATTAATTTTTGTATTGACTTGCTACCGGATACCAATTCTATTTTAATTCTTACTTATTTGATGGCTCCAGTCGAATTGAAAGAATTGAAGGCTCAACTCATGGACTTACTAGACAAAGGCTTCATTAGACGTAGTATTTCTCCATGGTGTGCTCCAGTGTTGTTTGTGAAGAAGAAGGATGGGTCCCTTAGAATGTGCATAGATTATGACCAACTCAATAAAGTCACTTTTGAGAACAAGTATCCTCTCCCTCGGATTGACGACTTGTTTGATCAACTCCAAGGGTCAAGCTACTTATCTTCTATGTACTTGAGACCGGGTATCACCAACTTAAGGTAAGAGGTGAGTATATATAAAAAATGGCATTCCAAACTAGATATGGTCAGTATGAGTTCTTAGTAATATACTTTGGTCTAACTAATGCCCCGGTGGCGTTTATGGATCTCATGAATAGGGTGTTTCGAAGTTACCAAAATTTTTTTGTCATTGTCTTCATTGACGACGTCTTGCTATATTCAAAAAATGAGGGTCAACACATGGATCATTTGAGGGTGGTGATACAAGTGCTTAAGGAAAACCAACTACTTGCCAAGTATAGCAAATGTGAGTTTTGGTTGAGGTCGGTACCATATTTTTTTTCATATCATCTCTAGTGAGGGAGTTGAGGTTGATCCAAGGAAAACAGAGGCAATGAAAAATTGGCCTAGGCCATTGACTCTAACTTACAATAGGAGTTTCTTGGATCTAGCAGGTTATTATAGGAGGTTTGTGGATGGTTTTGCGTCCATTGCTTCTCCCTTGACTACCTTGACCCAAATAAGTATGAAATTTGAGTGGTCGGAGGCATGTGAAAGAAATTTAATGAAAGACATTATGATGACTATATAATGGATAGACCCTATAACCTAAACTAAGTTATGTCAATTAATGAAAGACATTTCTAAAGGGACTCTATCTTAGAATAGAATGAACTAGAAGTGTAGAGTGTCCCTTCCAACGTAGGGAAGGTAGGATCACTAATCTACTCATCAGATTGGAGACTATAACGCATGTAGCATAAAGAGGGTCCCAACTATATATCCTAGTTCTTGAACTATGTTGCCCCCATAGGAATACTAGCTATTGGATCCACATAGATGCTATGTTCATGTTTTGGTACTACCTTGGCAAGTAGTGCACCTTCTTTCGATGTAGGGTTCCATGAATTACAGATTCCAAATTAGATCATGTTGTCTAAGTTAGTTAAGGGAAGATGTTCCCAAAATTTAAATGAAGTAACGAAGTGAACTCTAACTAGGAGGACCTAAGGGGTTTTGCTTAGTCTAGGTTGGGGTATGGGACTCTACCTATACATTGCACTAGTTATCCTTGAGGGAAGTCATAGAAGGATGTTCTTATGTATGTATATGCATATGAATGTAAATGATATGTATATGATGATCTTACATGATAATGCTACTATGTGATGTTGGTTTCACTTATGAACATGTGGTTGGTCTCTATTGCTAAATTATGATGATGTTTATTCTTAAATATATAGTATCTGAATTTGGGCATTTACTTATGGTTATTGTAACGTTACTAAAAATGAGCTAGGTGAAACTAGAGACTAACATGTGTTTCATGATAGTTTAAAGTCTTCAAATGGCTAATAATAGTTTTTATAGGAAGTATATAAAGTTTTGAAGTGTTTGGAGGTCAAACATCAAAGAACATCCGTAAACTAGTCAAAGTTGAACTAGTATGTCGTTATTTTTGTAGTGAAGTTATGGGGATGGTTGAGGGTGAAATTGAGTAGCAATGGTTTCTACGCGTAGAATGATATGTAAAGGGTAAAAACTTTCATGAATGACGTCCCATATACCAGCCTAACGGTCCCCGAGGAGGATCCTAAATTTGCAAAGCAAGCTACCGCGCCAGCCAAAATCTAGCAGTGGATGCGCGTAGCGCAGTTTGCCCCAAAATGCGCAAAAAGTTTTCACTGCAACGCGGGGATTTCACGCACCATTATGTATCAGAATATTCAAGAACCAAGATTCGAAAAAGCCTCCACGACGCGCAGTAAACTCTTTGATTCGGTCACGTCATTTTTAAGTAAAGTTTGAGTTGGTTAAAATGTCTATAAGTGAGGGGTCTATTGGGTAATTCTTGGATGAGTTATTGACGGTTATTGAGTGTTTTAAACCCCTAAACTCACCAATCAATCTTAACCCTCAACTAAAAACAAAACGTCTCCATTATTCTCTCCAAAACTCAATTGTTGAAGCTTTGAAGCTCCAAGGAAGAGCAAGCTTTATCTCCAACAATTAAGATCATCTATAATAAGGTATGGTTCTTCATCCTTCAAATCTCTTTCTTCAAGGAGTCAATTCCAATGATTTTTCAAAGATGATCAAAGACATGAATTCTCCATTGTGATCTAGCCATGGGTTCTTGCATAAAACATTTTGAACCGTTGTATTATGATTGAATTGATGTTAATTTAATGATTTTAACCTAAAAACTCTATGAACCCATGAAAACTATGCAATACTTGTTTTGACTATTTTATGGGTTAAGTGATCACATCTCAATGCTTTTGAATTCTAGTGTAGTTTTCTTTGGGCCATAGAATGATGTAAGAATTGTATCATATTGATGCATAGGCTGTCTTAGATTGATAAATGTATATTTAATTGATTTAGATTCATTGAGTATTATAATTTTTTTTACTGAATTGATGATCATGACCATGGGTAAGGACCTTTTGGTATTGTATTTGATGATTTAGATATATATTGAAATTGTGAGAATTTATTGGTGGTACGCTGCCCTAATTTTCTTTAATTCAAGTAATGTAGGTCTTTAGTTATGTTGTGATTGGTATGATCCACTTATGGTGGTGGGTCTTACGTGTTATACTTGAGATGATGTGGACTCGTTGGCATTACTTTATGAATTGTATTAAACATGGCCTTATCGGCATTATATTAAAAATGTTGATATTATTATGTTAAGACTTGAATATGAGAAATGTGAAGGACTGTGTCATATGTGTGTGTGTGAGATTGAACTCTCCTAATTGACTATATGTGATTATGATGGACTAGGGTGATGTCTCTAGTTGTGTTACTAGTTTATCTTGATAGGTTGACTTGGTTATTCCTATATGATACTTGAACATTATTGAGTATGTGATATGAAGATGAATGTTGAATGAAAGTCTTGGATCGGTAGACCTAAGATTGTGCCCTTCTAAGCATGACTAATATGTGGAACCTTCTATATAGAAAGAAGGTTAAGAATGAGTTATCCTTACAGACCATTGAGTGGCAGCCCTAGTGGACCCATCTTTGGTAGGTGCATTATGACTAGGTAATGACTAAGAGATGGTACCTTTTCATATGCCTCTTTTTACTGAACTTACTCTAAGAGAACAAAGACGAACACCGAGTTAATATGTTATGGGCTGTAGCTCTACTAGAGAAGCAGACTAGAGTACATTGTATCTCTACTTGAGAAGGAGACTAGAGTTCATAAAACACCATGATATTCCTTAATCATGTGATTACATGTGATGTGTCCTTGTTCTACACTTGGCAAGTAGAACACCCTTTATCGGAGTAGGGTAGACTTCCAATTCCATTCCTAGCAAGTAGGGTCTATGTCGGTTGTTATCTATTCTCATCATGTGGAATACATTCTAGTATTTCATAAGTCCTACAACGTTTAGGTAGTGGAATGGGACTTTATCTAAACATGGCACGAGTAGGATTTGATTGTGCAAGATTGTAGGTTCCCTAGGTCTTTCTAAGACCATTATGTAAAGTCCTTAATGAATTAAATGTCTTTTAATTAACTTAACGAATGCTTATGCCTTCAACTATTGTATGTTGACTAGAATGTCCTCTATCTAGGGTAGCTTTGAGGGTTGGTTAGGTAAGCTTGCAGAGGGTATATGGACGGTCTCTTCTCGTCCTACTTAGGTGGATCTTGAAGTAACCTTAGGTTGTGAGTTAATGAAAGGGAAAGGGAACAATCTTATCTTAGGTAATGATAAGAATTGTATAGGTAGGATTGAACAGGAAGTATGGGCGGTCTCTTATTGTCTAACTTAAGTAAGTCTTCGGATAACCTTTGCTAGGAGGTGTACACGTTTATACGGGTTGAAGTGATGTTGATGCTATATTGTGGAATTTGACTTATATGTATATATGTGGACTTGTAAGTTACTATTTTACTTGTCTTAAAGGGTTTTCTCAATAAGAGCATGTTTCATACAAAAGTCCGTTTATCATGATTTTATGCATTATGTCATACTTAGGGCAAGTGTTTGTACTAATTTTATAGTTTTTGTCTATCTCTAAAGGTGTAGGTGGAATTTGAGAGGAGTCTCAAAGTGGAAGATTGGATTAGTGTTCATTCAAGCAAGAGTTTGTATGTCCTCACTAGATTCAAGGACATCTTTATGTTTAGATTTTCTTAATTAAAGTATTTTAATAGACTTAGATATTCTCCTATTTGATGTAGTATGGGCCGTACCCTAATATATTCGTATGTCTAAGATGGTGACTATGAAACTTAGCCTTTCATTATGTTTTTCTCTTGGGTCGTTACATTTCTTGTTGGGTTTACTTAGTTGAGTGAGGTTATGGGGCCTTACTTAGTCATTGCACTAGTGGACTTAATGGGGGTTTGTAAGTGATGGTCTTACTTTTATCATGATATTATGAACTATTGTACATGCTTGTTGATATTATAACTTTATGATTGAGTTGTCTTAATAATGTGCTCAATTATTGTGAAATGCATGTTGACTTTACTAGACTTGGTATTGTTGGTCTTGTGATGTACATGGTCTTGACTTAATGACTATGTACTATCGAATTGTATTGTTTCTTGAATGTGCATAAGGAATTTCAAAGAAATTATCATGCTCTAATGAAATGTCTTTTTTTACCATGATTTTAATGTTGTATGTGCATTTGATTCCATACTTAGTACAAGTGATGTGCTAACCCCATATCTCCTTTTTTCCCCATCATTTCAGGTTCCGATCGTTGAAGGGTTCATGATGACTTTCAAAAGAAGGCTTGGAATTATTCTCCAAGGGTGGGTATGTCCTCAAGTTTAGATGATTATGCCTTTCTATCACTCTACCTATGTTACATTGTTATAGTCTAAAGACAATCTTTTCATTCATGTTGTTTCAAGATATTGTTGTAAGCCCTAAGTGTCATTTCTACATTTGTTTAACAGATTGTGCCCAAATGGTTGACTCCTTTTAGATGGTTTAATATGAAACATCCCTTTTAAGAATATCTTATTTATCTTATATATATATATATATATAGATATATATATATATATATATATATATATATTATGTGTAAGTGAGAGGTCTAAGTAAACCTCATTATGTTGTGTAGATGAAAAGTTTTAAGTTTTACGCATTTTTAACCTATGAACGTAATGATGAAAGCTAAGAGTCTAGTCCAAGTCCTCTCCGAGGACGACGCCGGCGGTTACGTCTAGGGGGTACTTCCCGGATTTGAGAGTAAGAGACTTGAGAGTTGAATTGGTTGCAATGGCTTATGGATTGATTGGTATTCGTGATGGATTGGGGTAAGTTGACCTTAACTCCTTATAATGTGTAGCATAGAGATTGAATTCTGATGATTGATATGATCCACTTATGGTGGCGGCGCTTATGTGTTATAATTGTGATGATCATGGCCTTGTCGACATTATTATGAATTGTTATGAACGTGGTGTTGTCGGCATTACTTAATAAATAGTGATATTATCATGTTATGATTTTTATATGATCAATGTGAAGGACTATGTGATATATGTGTATATGTTAGATTAGAGTATGAACTTTACTAATTGACTATATGGGATTATGATAGACTAGGGTGATGTCTCTAGTTGTGTTACTAGTGTATCTTAATAGGATGGCTCGGTTATTCCTACATAATACTTGAAAACTATTGTGTATGTGATATGAAGATAATGTGTGTGCCTTCTTAACTAGACTATGTTCCTCTTCTTGATACATGAAACAAATATGAATACGAATATCTTGACGTAGTACTCTTATGCACATTTGTCTTGTTTGTGTAGGATAAATGTTGAATGATCGTCTAGAATTGGTAGAACCAAAAAAATGGTACCTTTTTAAGTATGACTAATATATGGAAACTTCTATACAAAATGAAGGTTGAGAATGAGCTATCCGTATACACCATTGAGTGGCATCCCTAGGTAACCCATCTTTGGTATGTGCATTATGACTACGTAATGACTAAGAGATGGTACTTTTTCATGTTCCCTTATTTGATTGAACTACTCTTTGAGAACAAAGGCTAGCACCGAGTGAATATGTTATGGGTTGTAGATCTACTTGAGAAGGAGAATAGAGTGCAATGTAGCTCTACTTGAGAATAAGAATAGATGCAATGTAGCTATACTTGAGAAGGAGACTAGAGTGCATAGAAGTCCTTGATATTCCTTAACCATGTGGCTACATGGGATGTGACCTATTTCTACCCTTGGGAAGTAGAACACCCTCCATAGGAGTAGGTTATAACTCTGGATTCCATCACTAGCTAGTATGGTCTATGTTGGTTACTGCCTATTGTCATCATGGGGGATACATCTTACTGTTTGATAAGTTCTACAATGTTTAAGTAGTGGAATGGGACACTATTAAGACATGGCACGAGTAGGCTTTGATGATGCTAGCATGTAGGTTCACTGTGTCTTCCCAAGACCATTATATGAAGTACTTAATTGATGTGATGTCTTTTAATTGACTGAATGAATGATTATGACTTTAGATAATGTATGTTGAATGGAATAGCCTCTATCTAAGGTATCTTTGAGGGTTGCATAGGTAAGCTTGAAGAGGGTGTAGTGTGGTATCTTCATGTTTTACTCAAGTGAATCTTAGAGTAGCCTTAGTTGGTGATTACATGTTGAAAAGGGAATAATCTTGTCTTAGGTACTCTTAAGGGTTAGTTAGGTGTGCTCTAAGAGAGTGTATGGGCGGTATCTTCTTGTCTTACTTCACTAAATCTTTTGTAACCTTTGGTAGGAGAGTTATATTCTATATGATTTGAAGTATGGATAATGCTATTATGTGTGTTACTTGAAGTATGACTTATATGAGATATTTGGTGTAAAAGGTGTCTCTTATGCTTATGTTATATAGATTACTCAAACGAGCATGTTCCATTCAATGTCCTTTTCACATGATTTTATTGCACATCACCTACTCAGAACATTCAATGTGCTAATTCCATATGTTGTTTACAACTAAACGTATAGGTTGCGTTTGAGAGGCATTGGTAAAGTGATGCTTGGAAACTAGTGCTCTTTCAAGCAAAGTTGTGGTATTTCCTCCCTTGTTTGAGGACATAGCTATTTTTAGATTTCATAGTTAAAAACATTGTAATAGGAATTGTTAATTCGTATTCGATTATTGATGTATGTGTTGTGATTTAAAGATGTTTATGAGTCTAAGTTGGCTACTTTGAGACTTAGTGATTTCTATTGCTTTCTATAAAAATAAATTCTTAG
Source organism: Solanum pennellii (assembly GCF_001406875.1). Taxonomy (NCBI): domain Eukaryota; kingdom Viridiplantae; phylum Streptophyta; class Magnoliopsida; order Solanales; family Solanaceae; genus Solanum; species Solanum pennellii. The sequence goes on from NC_028641.1 coordinate 57,710,995, forward strand.
ATATGTTCTGAAAAGTTTTAATTTCGCACTTATTTTCATATATATTATGCAATGAACGATATGTAAGGGCTTGTATAATACCTATGAGAAGTTACGTCATGCCATGATTCGAAAATGTCATAACTTCTAGAGGATACTCACAGATCGTGATAGGTCTTGGCATGCATGGGGGCAAAAAAGTTCCAAAAAGGTTAAGGTGTTTGGGTTTCGGAAAGACAACTTGGACGTGCAAGGCTTACGTGTGGGCAGAAGTTGTCGGCAAGATAAGGCAGTGTATTGGCTTGAAAAGGCAAGGTTGTGGGACTTGACGATGGCAAGGCGAAGGCATTTATATGAGTTTCTGAAATAAAACTAAGTGTTGGTAACTAGCTGAAATATTCTAAGTGTTGGAAGAAGCCTAAAATATTCCAAGTGTTAGAATGTGGGCTAAAATATTGTAAGTGTTAGAATATTGTAATTTCAGTTAGGATATAATTGCATTCGAAAATTAGATTCTATCTGTAAGAAATATAGTTATTGGAAACTTAGTTTAAATTCTAGAATGACAAGTGTTTGACAGATATCATTTGTAACTGCCGAATGTAACTACCTTGAGCAGAAATTTTATATTGGTGGAAATTTCATCTAAGTGTAGGGAGATCGATTCAAGCCTTAGACAAATTTGTGAAGCCTTTTCCTTGTATTAATTTTATAATTAATAAAGGTTGTGAAGATTTCATGTAATGTTTTTTTTCATTAATTAAGTTCGCTAACATTACGTTTTTCTATACTTTGTCAAAATGTGAGTAAGATAGGCTGATGTTTTTAGACGTTTGCAGACTTCCTAGGACTGGTGTTTGATAAAAAAAATCTACCCTCTTTAAATTTGTATTAGAGCGTGGTTGAACGATGGTGAAAAACTCTGAGCTGTTGGAATCAGCACGCATATTTGAAGATTTCATTGGGATGATAAATGACAATCTAGACGATCTAGAGTTTGTGTATCTTTTGATACAAATCATAGATTTGAGATTGAACGATGAGAAAGTTCAAGGTGAAATATTTGTGTATCGAAAATATGTTGATGGACACATTGCTGAAGTCTTGAATTTTTGTGACACAACTACACTACAATTGGAGGGACTGCAAAAGGAAAATTAAAACCTTCGTGCATAGATCGCTGTACTGTGTCGGGCTGTGGCAACGTTATTTGAAGAATACTTGAGGCAGTATGTATCAGCCAGCCAACGGAACTGAGTTGCATTGTTAGACACTACGTTTTAGGCAAACAACCTATGACGCCATTGGATGTTGCTAAGTCTAAAAATCAGGGTAAGTGTCCAGAAGCGTACAGAGTTGAAAGGGACAGACTTCAAATGTTATTTGAGGCTCAAGATAGATTGTGCAACGCTCAGTGGTGCATGAAGAAGTATGCTGACCAACATCGTCGCTCAGTTGAGTTCAATGTGGGTGCAAAGTGTTGTTAAATACTCCATAAATCTAGAAACAGATTGCAAGGAATACTAGACGTCGAGGTTTGATTCCTAAGTATGATTGTCGATTTGAAGTGGTGAAACGAGTGGGCGAAGCTTCTTATAGATTGAAACTGGCAGAAAGATTAAGATTCATCCCACTTTCCATGTTAGTTTCTTGAAACCTTAGTTTGTAGATGTAGATGATCTGGACAGGAATAGGTCAAAGAGGGCTCTTCCATCAGTACCTACACAGTTAGATGATGAAATTGAGAAGATCCTTGATCACCGGGTTATGGGCACAAGTAAGAAGAATACTAATACAAAATTCTTGATTCATTGGAAAGGAAAAAGTGCAATTGATGAAATTTGGGAGAAAGAAAATGACTTATGGAATTTCGATGCTCAAATTGATGAATATCTCAAAAAACAGTCTAGATTAGGACACCGAGTTAAAAATTTGCGTGTGGTTTGTTAGACCCGTAAACTACTTGATATAACTACATGAAGGTGTCACATCCGGGGAGCGTCCCCTAGACGTAACTGGTGTTGTCGTCCTTGAAGAGGACTTCGACAAGCCCTTAGCATTCTTCATTACATGTCATAGGTAAAAAAATACGGAAAATTTAAAACTTTTACATATACATAGTGAAGTGTACTTAGACTTCTCACATATCATGTAGGGAGTTTACCTAGACTCCTTGCATGGGAAGCTTACATACGCTTCTCTAGTAGACAACAAAACAAATACATGAAAATAGTCTAACAACATTGTCTCACATTAAACCATCTAAAACGAGTACAACTTTGGACTTAGCCATTTCAAATTCAATATTCCATTATAGTCTTACATCAATGTATCAAACTATAAAGGAATGAAACAATGTTTTTAGACAATAAAACTTCATAGTTAGAATAGAGAAATGGGAAGATCCCCTAACATGAGCACCTACAAATAACTTGGGGAAAATTCAAAGTCTTCTTCAATTTACCTCTTAGAATTTCAATGGCCGGAACATACATATTTGTAGAATATATAGAAATATGGGTTATTGATATATCGTGTCTTCACGGTATTTTCAATGTATTTTACTTAAGAGTTGTGTGTGTCTAGAGCCTTTTTGTAGTAGTTTTAACAATTTTTTGTCTTTGTTTTGAAGGAAATATGTTCAGGCACAAGATGAGTAAAGAACTAAAAAAGTGCAGAACAGGACCTACGGAGGCCATTGAGGGTACGTTATTTGATTGAACCACCATAGTTGGGGACCGACATGAGCAGCTCATGACTTTGGAAAAGACTTAGGGAAATCTGACCAAGTGTGGAACTACGAGAGTTAGTGATGGTTTGTCGATTGATCGACGAACCTACTGTACGATCGTTGTTTTTATTAGCGAAGGTTCTAACGCCTGAAGTTGGAGAAAATCAAAGGATGGAGATATGGAGGGAATCGACGGACCGTAGGTGCATTGACGGACCATACTGTTAGTCCATCAATTGATTCAGAGAAGGTGTCATCCGAAGAGAGAGAAATTATTCTGTCCTGATCGACAGATGAAGTTTATGGACGATTGATCGATGATCCCTCAATTGGTCCGTAAATTGAAGTCGCATCTACTGAACAAATTTTTTTAGTTTAATTTCTTCTTCTTTAGCACAATGATTTCTATGAATAGGCCATAAAACCTGGTTTATGGGGTTATCTACTATTGTTCTTGTTTTATTTTGTGTTAGAGATTGTTGGTTCCAAACCTTTCCCAATTAATTAATTTTCGGGTTTGTGTTGAAGGATTTTCTTGAAATTTCAAGTTGAATTTATGGGTTTCTTGTTATTGTTAAGTAAATTCATGAATTCTTTCTTAAAACCATGAATTGTGATATTTGTTGCATGGGTAAATAAATCCACAACTAGGGTTTTGGGAACCATAGGTAATTAACAAAGTAAGCCTAGCAAATAAGCAATTCTCAAATATGTTCATGCACGTATTGAAAATTCTTTCGCTTATAAGTCTTTTTAACGAGTGCATGCGTTAGAACTCGACTTGTGCTACTTGCCTGACCAAGGTTGTAGGAATAAGAAAAGAATTATCAAAATAGAGTTAGTGTGATAATATCTAATAGGCTAGTGTTGATTGGTGTTAAGCAATAAATAAGTCATATAACGATTATGATGTCTAATATGAGGTAAAGGTAAGGGTTAGTAGCTTATACACACGATGACGGACCAAGGAATGGGGTGAAATTCTATAGATGTTGGACAAAGGATTTAGAGATACATAACTTACCACTTTACATGCAAAACACTATATAACAATTGCTATTGCTAGGAATGCGACGTTATGAACCTGTGGGGAACACATATACCATAGTTAGTCTCAAAACTTCATTAAAACTCAATATTTACTTTTTCTTACTTGTTAAATTAGATTGTTTAAGGAATTTGTTTCATAACCCCCCCCCCCGGTTTTATTATTTGCATTCGAAATAACCTTTGATAAATAGACGTTATTTTGAATTGAAGTTGAGTCTAAACCATTTTCCTTGTGGGATTGACCCCATCCTACTAGTTGGGTTCGCTACTTGATTATTACCGCTCATTCTTCCTTAGGGAGGTGTAATTTGACGTATCAAATTTTGGCACCGATGTCGAGGAATCTGGCCTTTAGATTAACTTCAATTACATCATTGAACTTTCGTCAACGATTTCCTAGTTTTACTTTTTCTTTTTGTTTTTACTTCTTTGTGGTCGAGCTCTAGTGTATGCCAAGAACATGGAGCCGAGGAGAACCACTCACTCCATTCGATCCAGAACTTAACCACACATTGAGAAGGATGGAATATCAACATATCACAACCAATCGGGGTAATGGAGTAGACCAGCAACCTCTATTACCAATTAAGGCACACAGTCAGGCATGAGCTGAGAACCAACTGAGAGAGGTTGTGTGAATGGAACGTCCAGCCGCTCCACGACTTCAAGATTACTATATGGGCAATGTGAACATTGCATATTCCAATGGACCTCTTGTCCTACCCCTTCGTCCACATGGTTATACATTTGTAGTGACAAGTATCTTGATGTAGATGCGCATAGCGAGGGTTTATTCTCGAGACTGCCATCAGAGTACCCACATGCCCATATAACTAACTAAGGTCTGTATGCAAAAGTTTGTGTGGGTAGACTAGACTTTGATATGAATGTGGTTGGGTTGCGAGTATTTCCTCTATTAATGACAAGAAATGCCACCATATGGTTTACTGAGCTACCCTACAACTCCATGTACACTTGGGATCAGTTGAGAGGTGTGTTCTTAGCAAAGTACTATAAAATGTCCAAAATCTTTACCACAAGGATAAGGTGAAAAACATTATGGCACTACCAAGAAAGTCGGTGATTAGCTCTTGTGAGAGATTTACTGCGTTCGTGAGAGACATCCCAAACCACCGCATCAAGGATGAGTAGATGAAAGAGTAATTCTACAAGGCTAAAGATGATAACAATAAAGCAATGCTCGATATTATTGAAGGTGGATCCTATGGCAAATGTACATATGTTGACAATTTGACAAGTTAGAGAAATGACTATGGTAATAGAAATGATCAGAGTAGGCCTTATGTTTCCCAACAAAATCGAGAAGTCAATCCTAGGGAGGGGGGAGGTAGTATGGCCTGAGATATTGAGGAGGTTTGATGCTAGCGATGAGAATGTCAAGGAGATGAGAGGTAACCCAGCTAACATTAGACAGAAGGTGGATGCACATTTGTTTAGATTAAGAATCTTGAGTTACAAATGGCTCAATTGTCCAATATTGTGAACCCACGCCAACGTGGAAATCATCCTAGCAACACTATCCATAATCCTAAAAATGACGGCCATTGAATGGTAGACACTACTCGAGGGGGTACGCAAACCAGAGATCCACCTATGTCGTCTATAGTAGAAGGTGATATAAGAAATGAAAAGAGGTAGAAGAAGTTAGTGGAGAGTTGGTTGACAAAACAACAAAAGAAGCAGGGGTATCTCAAAAAGTGGTCCCCATTCCTTGACCTCCACCACTATTGCCTCAGAGATTATTGAAGAAGACTGGAGATGGTAAATATCTGCGATTTATCACTATATTTAAACAACTTTCCATCCATGTCCCTTTGATAGATACTTTGGAACAAATGCCCGATTATGATATGTTTATGAAGGATATGGTGACTAAGAAGAAATCGATGAGTTTTGAGGATGATGACAGAATGCAGCATTGTAGTGCTATTTTTAAAGGTCTAATTTGCAGAAGAATGAAAATTCGGGAGTCTTCACTATCTCGTGTACTATAGGGTTGCTACATATTGCTAAAGCACTATGTGATCTTTGTGCAAGCATAAATCAAATGCGCCTGTCCATTTTTAAGAAGTTAGGCTTGGGTGACTCAAAGCCTACTACAATGCAATTACTGATGGCCTATCGAACTTTGAAGAGGCCCATTGGTATACTACATGATGCGCTTATGAAAGTGGAGTCATTTATGTTTCCAGCCAATTTTGTGATTCTTGACTATGAAGTTGACTTTGAGTTTCCTATTATTATTGGTAGATCATTCCTTGCAACCGGGCTTGCACTAATTGATAAGTCAATATATGTAGGTCCATCAAGAAGAATGGTGATCTCCAAACGATATCTACTATATCCTACAGAGTTGAGAGTGTATAAGAGGTGCAAATTGAAGAACAACTTCGTGTCGAGGCACTAGTGGCAGTTATCATGAATTTTAACGGTGATGGTATTGAAGAGTATGGGTCTCTGCTGGCTGCACTTGAACAAAATTAAAATCGGCCAAAGTCGAAGAAAAATGGAGTTGGATATGAAGCATCTCGAGTCTCCACCCATCAAACCATCTATTGAGGAGGCCCCAAAATTAGAGGTTAAGGCTCTACCACCTTATTTGAGGTATGTGTTCTTAGGAAGAGATGACACTTTTCTAATGGTAATTGCAGCAGATTTGAATGAACAACAAGTAGATGGCTTAGTGGCGGTATTGAATAGGTTTCAAACATTCATTGGTTGGACTATTATGGACATTATTGGGATTCCCCCCGGTATTCGTTCCGACAAAATCTTACTAATGTTTGACCACAAACCAAGTATTGAGAACCACAGAAGGTTGAATCCACCCATGTAAGAGGTAATGAAAAACTAGATCATCAAGTGGTTGGATGTCGGAGTCATTTATACTATTGCATACATTAGTTGGGTGTGTCTTGTTTAGTGCGTGTCTTAAAAGGGTAGGATGACAGTGGTATCTAATGAGTGGAACGAGCTTGTTCCGATGCGGCGAGTGACAAGATGGAGAGTTTGCATGGACTACAAGAAATTGAATGCTTGGACTTAAAAGGACAATTTCTCCATTCCCTTTATGGATCAAATGTTAGACAGACTCGTAGCCAAATGGTGGTATTATTTTCTTGATGGCTATTCGGGCTACAATCAAATCTTTATTTCCCCTTAGGATCAAGTAAAGACGACTTTCACTTGCCCTTATGGGAAATTTTCTTTCAAAAGGATGCCGTTTGGGTTATGTAATGCACCAACAACCTTCCAGCTTTGTATTATGTCGATATTCTCTGATATGGTGAAGGACATTATAGAGGTTTTCATAGACTATTTTTCTATAGTTGACGACTCCTTTGATCGGTGTTTGAATAATTTTGCTAAGGTGCTCAAAAAAGGTGAAGATAGTAATTTGGTGCTTAATTAGGAGAAATGTCATTTTATGGTGTAAGAAGGCAGAGTGTTGTGCCCTCGCGTCTTTGAGAAGGGGATAGAAGTTTATCGAGATAAAGTGGAAGTGATAGAGAGGCTTCATCAACCCATCTTTGTAAAAGGTGTGGGAAGTTTTCTTGGACATGTTGGATTTTACTAGAGGTTTATTAAGAATTTTTCAATAATTGCACTTCCTTTGTGCAAACTACTCAAGAAGGAATGTACGTTCTATTATGAATCCTCTCTTAAAGCATTTGGGGAGTTGATAAAGAAGTCGGTGTTTGCACCCATTATTATTTCACCGGATTGGAGTGAGCCATTTGAGGTGAGTGTGATGCAAGCGGGGTTGCACTTGACGTGGTATTGTGGAATACAAGGGATAAAATCCTTCTCCCCATATACTATGCCCGTAAAGCCCTGAATGAAGCTCAAAAGAACTACACGGTAACTGAACAAGAACTTCTTGCAGTGGTGTTTTCATTTGAAAAGTTTCGCTCCTATTTTCTTGGCCTGAGGGTCATACTGCATACAGATCATTCCGCTTTGAGGTACTTGATGGAAAAGAATGATGTGAAGCCATGGTATATGTGATGGGTACTATTGTTGCAAGAGTTTGATTTTGAGGTAAAAGAGAGAAAGGATACTGAGAATCAAGTATCCGATCACTTGTCTAGATTGAAGATGAAGCTATGCGTGAATTAAGAGAAAAGGCTGAAATTTATGATGCATTCCCAAATGAACATATATTGGCCACCTCTAAAGATTTTATCCCATGGTTCACAGACTCTGTTAACTATATGGCAAGTGATGTATTTCTGTCGGACTTTTCCTTCAACTAGAGGAAAAAGTTCATGCATGATGTGAAAAGGTTCTTTTGGGATGTCTGATTCCGCTTAAATAAAAGCAGCTCTTCTTCCTTACTCTTTCGAGTAAGCATTTTGAAACTTCCTTAAACATCTGCTTCAAAAAGCTAAGCCAACCTTACTTATACTGGAGTTGTGCTAATGGGATGATTCGTCGTTGTGTACTGGAGGTCGAAATGTTGAGTGTTTTGGAGGCATGTAACTCCTCTTCTGTAGGTGGGCACCATAGTGGTATCCGAAATGTCCATAAAATCTTGCAGTGTGGGTATTATTGGCAAACCATTCACCAAGTTGCTTATGATTTCACGATATCATGTGATTGGTTCCAACGAGATAGAGGAATTTCGAAGAGGCAAGAACTGCCCTTGAATTCTATTTTAGTAATTTAGCTATTTGATGTTTGGGGTATTTGACTTTATGGGCTCGTTTATGAGTTATCATGGGATGAAGTATATACTTTTGGCGGTTGATTACGTGTAAAAATGGGTGGAAGCAATTGCGCTTCCTAACAATGAAGGAAAGTTTGTCACCGCATTTTTGAAAAAGAAAATCTTCTGCAAATTTGGCACACCAAGGGCCATTATTAGTGATGGTGGCTCACTTCTGTAATAAATTTTTCAAAGTTCTCTTGGAGAAATATGGTTTTCACCATAATGTAGCCAATCTTTACCATTCACAGAATAGAGGGCAAGTTGAGGTGTCCAATCCTAAAATCAAGCAAATTCTAGTGAAAACGGTAAATTTTTAATAGAAAGGATTGGTCAAGGAGGCTTGATGATGCCCTTTTGGCCTACCGCAATATATGTATGACCCTCATATGTATGTCCCTATACCAACTTGTATATGGGAAAGCATGTCACTTGTCGGTTGAGCCACATCACAAGGCGATGTGGGAAATGAATAAACTGAAGTTGGAATGGGCTGAAGCGGCAGAACAAATACTACATGCGTTGAATGAGCTTGATGAGTTTATCCTAAAGGCCTATGAAAATTCAGCCATCTACAAAGAGTATATGAAAAAGTACCACGGCTAAAGGATTGAAAAGCGATAATTTGCGGTTTGTGATTTAGTGCTTCTATTAAACTCTAGGATACGCTTTTTCTGGGCAAACTCATATCCAAGTGGACAGGACCATTCCTCATCACTAAAGTATTCCAACATGGAGCTTTTGAGTATGAGAATAAGGATGGCAGAAAGTTCATAGTCAACAGACAAAGGATAAAGATCTAACTAGGGCAGGCGGAGAGCGCTCATGAAGTGGTTGAGGACTATAATCTTTCTGACATATGAGAAATCCAGGAGCCTACGTCGTGCCAAGACATTAAATCAAGATCTTCTCGGGAGGCAACCGAATGTGTATCTTCTAGCCAATAATAGATTTTGTCTTCCTTGTAGCAATAGTTGTAGATGTGTTTTGTTATTTCCAATTATTTCACTTTTCGTTTGTGTGGTAGTGTTGGATAGAGATTACTATATAGTCCTTGTCTAAACGAATCTAGAAAAACACAAAAAGAATGGCCTAATGAGTGTTACATGTGCAGGGTGCAAAAGTGAAAATCTACAGAAAATGGTCAGGCGCAGTGGTCTATAGACCCCATCGACGTCGTTCCATCGTTGGACCGTTGATGGTGTCCGTAGATCCTAGGTATTTTTCATATTTTTTCCAAGTCTTGAAATAATTGACGGTCCCAATTGACGGACCGTCGATGGGATTTTTGTAAGTCCAAACTGTCAGCGACCCAACCCCGCCGGTAATATTCAAAGACATAACGGTTCAAATTCATTCCCTTCTTTAATCTCTTTTCAAATTTCCTTCCATTACAACTTTTCTTCCATTATTTCCTTCCTATTTTTACCAAAGCTCAATCTCTTCAAATCCCAAATCACTCCCGAATCATAAACCTTCCATCCCCAAATACTCTCTTCCCAAATTTTTGTTTACCTATTGTTCTTCGGTAGGTGATCAAGTTCATGCGCATGGGCTACGCCTTGAAAGTTCCCAAGTATACACAAATATTCCATTACTAAGAAAGGTACTTTGATCATTCTAAAAACTTTGAATTCTTGTTCGTAGTTGAATTTAGGAATTTGGAAGTGGGTTTTGACCTTGGGACTACATTAGGTATAATTGCACGCTAAAACTTGTGTAGTTACATTCCTCAAATGATCGAATGTGGTTGTCTAGCCTTGTATTATATATAAAATATGGGTAACTCTGTATTTCTAAAAATTCTGACTTAGGGTTTCTTAAGGTTGCTAAGTTGGAATGAAAATTTTATGAAATCGAAACCATAGGAATGATGAACTCGTCTCAAGTGTGTTGAAATAGCATGTTTCAAACTTGGGTGTGTTCAAAGGTGCTAAAAATTTGACCTTGCAAAAAGGCCTGAAATTTGTCTCAGGTCAAAAGTATGAGACCCTATCTACGGACCGTTGATTGATCGACGAGCCGTCAATGAGGTCCTTCGACTTGATCCCTGCAAAAATGCCTACGTCTGAAACGAGAGAAGTGGACTACAGTTCGTCGATTGATCGATAGACCATTTGGCACGTCCATCGTTTCCATCAGAGATCATGTTTCTGTTAATCTTTAAATAAACCTATGTGTCAAATGATGGAAGTGGACTACGTCTTGTCAATCAATCGACATATTGTTCTGCACGTCCGTCACATCATAGAAGTATGCTTTCCATCCTAAATTGAATAATTCTAAATGTTAGACGATGGCAACCATCGACGGACCGTCAATAGTGTCTGCCGATCTAAATCTGCAAAACAAAACTGTGTTGTTTATTTTTCAAATTTTATTCGCCCGGTCTGTTTTGAGTGTGTATTAATGGTGAGTGGAGACTAAAATTTACTCCACAGGTACCAATGGCTCCCAAGAAGGATATGATAAACTCAAAAAGGTGAAAATATAAGTTGTTTGCCCCGTCTTGTCGAATGATTAGAAAATCCAACACCGAGCAAGACACGACTTATGTCCCTCCAGGTTGCATAGCGCCAACTACAACAGCATGAGTCACAAGGGGTACCCCCGGAAGGTAATCCCCAACGTAGTCAGTGCCTCTAGTTTGATGAGGAGTGCACACTGACCGGTTCACCATATGAGGTTGCCTCTAGTTCTGAAGGCGGCTCAGCATCAGGCTCCAAATCTACTTCAGCCTCAAAGTGGTCCCAATCTTCTGGTCAAATACGGCCACTGCCTCTGTTTTCGCCTCTCAGGGTGCCACTAGGTCAGAGGTCCACGACCACCTAGCATCATTTGATGAGGCTACAAGCTCTAAGTGTGCACCCACACCCCGAGAAGACGACCCCGCACCTGTTGCTGAGAAACCTAACTCATAATGCGTTGATGGTCAACAACACGTGTACAGGGATGCAAAAATGCTGAATGAAATGTGGGTGATTCCCCGGTTGGTGACAGTGGAGCATCGATTTATCACGTGGAGTTTGCACATGGTCCCCGAGGTGCACAGAGTGTTAAACTTGCAAAAGTTTGAATGGATGGCTCGAAGTCTGAGAACCTATAGTGAGGAGATATTCCTAGAGTTCTAGGCTCCCTACGAAGCTAATCTCCGAGATTCCATAGACAGGCGGGCTAAACCTGCCAAATAGAACCCTCTCACTTATGTACTAGCCTGGGGCTGGCGAGTTGATATCTTTGAGGCCACCATCCTTCGTTTCCTATACGGCCCCACCACTGGCTCATAGACAAAGCGCAATACTACAGAGTTTGACTATAGGTGGAAGTTTGTATAGAGTGGCGAGTTTGGTCAGATCATTGAGAATCGTGAGGCAACAAAGAAATGGTTAGCTTAATATCTGGGACCGATGTTAAGAGGGAAGAATGGGTGATAGAACACTGAGGGCTGATCAAGAAGGCCACCCTCACCTTTGTGGGAAAATTCTTCTGGGAGCTAGTTCGACACAAGTTATCGCCCAGGCCAGTGGATAATGCAGTCACATGGGATAGATCAGTGTTGGTAGAATCCCTGGTAGCAAGACTGAAGATTGACTTTGCTTGGGTGCTAATATGGGTGATTCATGAGAGAGCCTTCAAGACCTTTAACACTTACCCATTTTCCTCTCTTATCTTTCATCTATGCAGGGATGGTAGAGTACCAATTAGTCACTGTGACACACTCCGCAGCCCAGCAGAGATAGTAGATATAGGCCTCATTAGGGATTAGGCCAATGAAGTGACTCCATGCAGAGGGCCCAAGATCAAGGTTCCGTCACTAGGATAGAGGTTGACATAGAGTGTGGAGCTAGACCAAGGGGCTTACCATGATCCATCTAATCCTTCTGATACAACCCCGGATGATTCCACCCATGCCGCCAGCAGGGCCCCCTGTTCATCCCCAGCAACACCGCCAGCCACTGCATTGGTCCCTCTAGCTCGAGTCCAGAGGTTAGAGGCACAAATGGACACCCTGCTCCACAACATTCAGCCTTGGTTGCATAAATCTATTGCTGAGGCTGAGGATCGCATAGAGAAGTGGATGTCCACGAAGAAAATTAGTTGGTCCTTAAACGCCTCAATGTTTTTGAGATGCGTGTGCTAGCATGACCAGCCCCTACCACTGATCATTCCACTATTCGTACCGAGATTTCTAGATTCCAGGTTGATGTGGATTCCATCTTTAAAATGAGGGGTACTGATCCAGAGAGTTACGCCGTTGAGCTAGCAGAAGACACCGTTCTAGTTGCCTTGTTCAAATGCGTTACTTAGCCTAAACTTGAGCATCGAGGTTGTGACAAGAGGAACCGCTCCATAAATTCCACTTAGGCTGGTGATGAGGCCCGTGCAAGAAAGAGAGAGAGGTAAGATCTTGAGCGGGCTAGGAGGTCTTCTTTTGTTGAGGAAGAGATACAAGAGGCGAGAACTAGAGATGGCGGCTAGAGCATCCAGTTCGTAGGAGAACTACTGAAGGTGCAGCGAGTGATGTGAGTACAACTGAGGGTGACTTAATTGTTGATCTTGTGGGTTCCAAGAAACCGGACCCACCGACTTGTTAGAGAGTCTTCGGCGCTATGCGCCACAATTTTTCTTCAACTACCACCCTTTACTTGTGATTTCTTCTTCATTAGGGACAATTGCATGTTTTTTTATGGGATGGTATAATTGGAAAGTGAATTTTATGATGAAGTTTGAGTAGGCCAACTCAAAATCTTCTCTTGGGGTTTTCTTGCCTATGTTCTTTTTCACGATGAGACTGTTTAATTTTTTGTTGAACCGACATGTCGTATTTTGTACAAAGTATAAAAGCATGAAAAATGAAGCATGATTACTGAAAAATGTATACCCCATCCTGGATTGTCTTGCATGTATAGGTGAACTTAAGTTGAATATGTTAGCTCTAAGCATGCATAGATAGGCACCAACAGCATGACCTTCAACTAACACTTAAACCGCGAAAGCTGATAATTTGATAGTGTGATGAGGTACCAAGAGAGTGTGAGGAGATTTGAGTGTTCAACAGATGGTACCTAACTAGAACTTTCCAGGTTAGTCCCGCGAAGAGAATATGTGTTAGAAATTAGGAAGTGATCATAGTCCCTTTTTTGAAATACACAATATCTAGCCTAAAAGAAGACAACCAAATGAAAGAATTGTCCCTGATTGATCAAAATATGTTGAGCCTGTAATAGACCAATTTTGTTGATACACCAACTCACCTTAGACATGTTCACCTTGACTTAGGCTAAAAGCCTAAGTTGAGGGTGGATAATGTAGTAAGTAAACTCGTCTTGTCCCTAACCCGACTTCGGGTATTGTGTACCTAAACTCATGGAAAATCCATGAGTTGAGGGTTGCTATTATGAGCAAAGACCCAAAAATTGATGTGGAAAGAGTTGGATGTTGAAAAGAAAAGCTTAGGTGAGCAAAAAATGTGATTCTGTGAACTTACTAATTAATTGAAAAAGAAAATAAAAATAAAATTAAAGAAAGAAAAGAGATTTAAAGAGAAAAATACGCAAAAAAAAAGTAAAAGTCACATCCAAAATGGGAGCAAAGCAAAGAAGAAAAGAGAAGAAAAATAAGGTGTCAAAAGCAGTGAAAAGAGGTAGGAAGCTTAGACTTAATTTCAAGGAGGGAAAAAAGTCACTAAAAATGTACACAAATGTACCATACCTGACCTTGAGCCTACGTTACAAGCCAAGGAGTCTACATCGATGATCAAACTTTGCTTTATTTAATTCCTTTTATTTAGGACTATTATTTCTATAAATAGGGCATTAAAACCTCGTTTTTGGGGTTAGATACTATTGTTATTGTTGGATTTTGTGTTGGAGATTGATGGTTGGAAACTCTTAGCAATTAATCAATTTCCGGATTTGTGTTGAAGGATTTTCTTACAATTTCAAGTTGAATTTCAGGGTTTCTTCTTATTGTTAAGTAATTTCGTGAATTCATTCTTAAAAACCAAGAATTGTGATTTCGCTTGCATGGGTAACTAAATCCACCACTAGGGTTGTGGGAACCATGGGTAATTAACAAAGTAAATCTAGCGCATAAGCAATTCTCAAATAGGTTTTTGCATGTATTGAGGTCTTTTTAATGAGTGCACGCATTAGAACTCGCCTTGTTGCTACTTTCCGGACCAAGGAGATAGGAATAAGAAAATAATTATACAAATATATTTAGTATGATACTATATAATAGGCTAGTGTCGATTGGTGTGAAGTAATAACTAAGTGATACATCAATTATGATGTCTAATATAAGGTAAAAGTAATGGTTAACAACTTATACGCTCTTAGCGAACCAAGATAGTAGGTGAAATTCTCTAGATGCCGGACCAAGGATTTAGATATACATAACTTACCATTTCACATGCAAAACAGTAGGAAATAATTGTTATTGCTAGGAATACGGTGTTATGAACCTGTGGGGATCACATATACCCTAGTTAGTCTAACAACATGATAAAAACTCAAAAGTTACTTTTTCTTACTTGTTAATTTAGATTGTTTAAGAAACTTGTTTCATAAAAAATCCCGCATTATACTTGCTTTCAGAAAAACCTAGGCTAAATAGACGTAATTGTGAATTGAAGTTATGTCTAAGCCATTTTCCTCGTGGGATCGACCCCAACCTACTAGTTGGGTTCTCTACTTGATTAGACCTATTATACTTCTTTAGGGAGGTGTAATTTGAGCATATAAGTTAGTACTACAACTTGTACTGAGTATGTATATATTCACATAAAACATTTGAAACCATGCATAAAAGCGACCATTTCTTTAGAGAACATGCTAAGTCATTATGAAAGCCTTTAATTCACATAAAAGCGAGCATATACAATATAAAAATCACAACAACACAAGACATGTTCATAACCAAAGACAACATCAACATAAAGCCATATCAACATTTCATATTCAATAGTTCATATCAACATAGCATACAAAACCCTTATCTACAATCCCATCCAAGTCTACAAGTGCAATTATCATGTGAAGCCCCAACCCCACATAATCATGTATACAAGATAAAAGATCATAAGTAATGCTTTCCTTCATAACACATTTCATCATAGGTAGTCATCACCACATAGAGCAAATTAGACCAATATATTACTCATTCAATATAACCAACATCATATAAGAGTATCATCATATAAAGACAAAATTACATATTTCATGATATCGCAATACATAAGACCATCTCCTAGGACTCCTTTTAGGGATACCTTGTGCACAGTCTAGGTAGAGTCTCATACCTGTACCTATACTGAGTAGACCCCTTAAGTCACCCTATTCAAAGTCTCTCTTATTACATTTAGTCATTCATTTTACTTTCGCGAATAATTTCCTTAACCGACATAGACCACATTGGCTAAAAGTGGAATTCGGTGTCATCAAACTCTAAACCAAAAGAAGGTTGTCTACTTGCCAAGGTAGAACCAAACATATACATAGCATTCTTAGGTGGATCCACTAGCTAGTATTCCTATGGGGGAAATATAGTTCAAGAACTAGGAGACATATTAGAGATTCTCTTTATGCTATTAGCATTGTAATCTCTATCTTATGAGATCATAGTGAACCTACCTTCCCACTTGGGAATGGACACATCTCACAATTAGCTCACTTAGTATTAAGCTAGAGTCCTTTTTTGATTATCCTTAACTCAACCATAGTATAGGTCATGGAGAATAACCCGTTGTATAATCATGTAATTATCTCATTAGATATATCATGAGAAATACCTTTCATCAACACCTTCATTAGTGAGGTCATTACATCATATCAAACAGTATTAAGGCACACACGTATTTCACATTCAAACTTGCATGATCACACCCTTATCAAGGCCTCACAACCATACTATTCATGTCAAAAACTCATAATTATCATATTATCTTATTCCAAATCAAAAGACATATAATACTTCAATTGCACATCATCATTAATTATAATCTATCATTATTTAAGTAAAGGATTAAGACCACAAAGTCTTACCACATAGCCTTCATAAGCCCTCTTCAATGTCTCACCATTAATCCATCACAATTATCAAATAATCTACATTACAATCATCAGAATATAGTGAATTAAACAATAACAAAATCAATTCCATCAACCCTAATCATCTACAAGTCCTATTCATAGGTAGGGTTAGGGAAAATGGTTAATACGTGAATTCATAAAGAATTAGATCCAATACAAACAATACATGACAATAGGCAGTCCATGAATGACATATAATAGTTAACACAAGTCTAACAATCAATCGTTGATCACTTTCCATCAATTATACGAAAGATCAAAAATTTGGGGAAATTAGGAAAATAATATGCACCAAAAAAAATTCAAACAATTCAACATCAATTAATCAACAATATACACTTAATTAGCCATAGGTAATAACAAGTAGTCATAATCAATCATAAATTTCAATTTTGAAGAAACCACATTTGTAGGGAAAAACCTTTGGAATTTGGTGATTTAGAAATCAACTTTGAAAAGACCTCTTTTAACACTCTGAAAGTCCAATAACTAATCTAGAGTCGCACATGAGTATTAAAGGATTGAAACACCTTTTTATGAAAAAAAAATAATGTTTATAAACCATTAAGGAAGTTTAAGAATCAAGACGTCAAGAAACGTCCATGACGTCAACAGACTAGTGACATAGGTGTTAGTGTTTATTAGCCTATTTTACGAGGTTTTAGGAGTCAAAAATTGGATGAAAATTTGTGGAAAGGTGTAAAAAAGTGTTATAGTATGTTAAGGGTCAAAAATTTGAGGTACGAATCCCCAAGGACAACCCTAAGTGTCCTCGAGGAGGACCCTTTCGAAATGACGAAAAGTTGTCAAGGATTATAACCAACGGCTCTTGCCAAATGACGAGCCATCGTCCAGTTGACGGGGCGTCAATATATCCGTGTCCCAGCCTTACAAAAAATCCATGAATTTCCCTAAATACCAGTGTCTGTCGCCAACGACGAATGTGCAGCACGGAGGGCATAGGGGGCATCGATTGACCTACGGACCGTTGGTCGGGGTCACGTAGGTCAGGCCTGGTTTCACTATTTTGTTTTAAGTGAGTTCATCTATTTAGTTAGTTGGTTAGTTTGTTAATTAAGGGTTAAGGGATGTCTAATTAATTTAGTTAAGCAACTATATAAAGACCCAACCTTCATTAACCTAACCCAACACCACAATTCCAACCTCAAACTCTCTTCCTTCTCTCTACTCTCTCTCTCCCCAATGAAGACTCCATAGAATACCAAGGTCAAAAGGATTTATGGAAGGAAGAACATCACTTTTTTTCCATCAATCTTAAATAATTTACAAGGTATGAACTCTTCATATTTGGGACTCCTTTCCCTAAAGGGTTCTTTCAAAATTGATTTCTAAAAGTTGAACTTAACATGAGTTTCTTTCTAATCCGAAATTGATATTTCAAATTTTATTGTTCCTGATTTCTATTTTTTATTATGGTTGTATTGTGATGAATTAATTGTGAATTAAGGTAGTTCTTGAAGTTAGATCTAGTTCTATGGAAGAGATCATGAATAGACCTTTTTTTCGAACCCTAGGTCATGAATTGATGTTAAATCAATTAGTGTTGATGCAATTGACTTAGTTCTTGTGTTAATTACAATTTTATGATGTTATTAATCCTATTAATGGATGAATAAGGTTGTTTGATGGTAACACCAGGAAAAAAGGCTTATTAAGGTGAATTGGTAGGACTTATGATCTTGAATCCTTACTTCAATTGTGATGACTTATACATAATGATGATGTTCAATTAAAGTGTTAATGGTGATTTAAGTATATAGGTGATGGTATAATTAATATAATTGAAATGCCTTGACTATATGGATTGTGTTATTATGATTAAGATGTATTGATATGAGGTTGGTTATAAATTACCTATATGCCTTATTATGACATGATGATGATGATAATGTGTTTATTTCACATATGAGGGTTGTATTGAAAGGATATTCTCATGCAATTCCTAATGAGCTAAATGATGATGATATGCAAGAGGGTTAGAATCCTATGACCTATTCTAAGCTATGATTACTAATAATTTCTTAAAGACAATTCAAAAACGGACTCTATCTTCGCACCAAGTGAACTAGAAGTGTGGAGTGTACCTTCCCAAGAAAGGAAGGTAGATTCACTATTGTACTCATGAGATAGAGATTACAATTCCAATGGCATAAAAAGGGTCTCAAGAATGTCTCCTAGTTATTAACTATGTTTCCCCCATAGGAATACAAGCTAGTGGATCCACGTAGATGTTATGTTCATGTTTAGGTACTACCTTGGCAAGTAGTACACCTTCTTTCGGTGTAGGGTTTCATGACACTGGATTTGGTTTATGTCGGTTAAGGCAAGTATTCCCAAAAGTAAAACAAAGTAATAAAGTCAACTCTAACTAGGGTGACTTAAGGGGTTCTGACTTAGTCTAGGTAGGGGTATCGGACTCTACCAATACAATGCACTAGTTGGCCTTGAAGGAAGTCCTAGGAGGATGTTCTTATGTTCTTATAAAGTAAATGATATGCATATGTTGACTTTACATGTTGATGATCATATATGATGTTATTTTCACTTATGAACATGTTGTTGGTCTATACTGCTAAATATTATGATGAATACTCATGATGCTATGTTATATGAAGTTGGACATTATCGGTGATCCTTTGTTTAGTTTACTTGGTTGAGTGGGTTTATGGAGCTTCACTTGGTCATTGCACTTGTGAGATTGGTAAGGGGTTTTGAGTAAGTGTCTTACACATGTTGTAATGTTATGAACTCTTGTAGATGTTTCATTGATATAGCATGATGTTGGAGTAACTTTGGTTATGAGTTCCTAATATGGTACTACACATGTTGACTTGACTCTATTTGATGATGTTGGTCTTGTGTTGAATATGGTATTATCTTAAGAGATATGTTTTATTGACTTATATTTATTGTTGCTTGTGCATAAGACTTTTTAAAGTAATTTGGCATGGTTTTGAACAAATATCCCATTTTGCATGATTTCAAATGTTAATGTGCATATGGTTCCATAATCAGTACAAGTGGTGTACTAACCCATATTTCTATGTTTTCTACAATTATGTAAGTTCCGTTAATTTAGTTCTTAGAAGGTCATTTGAAGAAGACTTGGATCCTATTCCCAATTATTGGTAGGTCCTCATGTTTGGGGATGTTACCTTGTTCCACATTCTAGAATTTTAATGTTGTATTGTCATAAAGACATTATTCATTCCTCCTTCATTTGGATATTGATCTAAGCCTATATTGGCATGTTGTCTTTGTAGCTATGTCCAAGATTTGTATTCGCTTAGATGGTTCAATATGAGAGGAAGTATTAGACTAATTCTTATGTATCGATAATGTTATCTAAAAGTAAAAGCCTATGTAAGCTTCCTATGTGACGAGTCTATGTAAACTCCCTATGTAGTATGCGAGAGGTCTATGTAAACTTCACTATATAGATATATGTATGATAAGTTTACATTCTTCCGCATTTTTAACCTATGATATGTAATGGCGAACACAAAGAGGCTAATTTTAGCCCTCTCAAAGGAAGACCACGCCGGTTACATCTAAGGGGTGATCCCAGACCGTGAAAAACATTGTACGAGCATGAGGTTAAAGAAATCTTAGGATTGATGTCTCATTGAATCATGTTTAACTAGAGTCTCTTTCATGGGTGTGAAGCGCGCAACATTTATGAATTAGAGGGTATGTAATGTTTAGGAATTTTCACTTATTGGTAATCTTGAAATTCGTGGCTTATGAGTTGTAACACAATGTGTCACTCTATATTCTAATCCATTTTTATTGGATATAGGATATAACTACAAGACATGCAGTAGAAAGGAGAGTGGAGGAAGGTTTGGCTAATGCGGGAGTTCCTCCCAAAGATAACCTAGTCACTCCACAAAAATAACCAAGTCCCTCCAAAAGTCCAACCTAAGGTCATTCCTTCACCTAAGACGTATGGAGAGATAAGGTCAGCATTTTTGACTTTGACTCAAGCCACGACTACTAAAGCTCAAGCGGTAGCCTCAAAATCCCAAGTTATGACATCTCAAGCAAATCAGGAGAATGGACCTTGTGTTCAACAAAATAATAGTACTACAGCTTCCACTTGAGGGATTTCATGAAGATGAAACCTCCTATGTTCTATGGGTCAAATGTGAATGAATATCCTTAAAACTTGATCGATGAGACGTACTAGATTCTCTATTCTATGTGGTTGACTTCAAATGAAAAGGCCGAACTAGCTTCCTACCAACTCAAGGATATAAGCCAAACATGGTAAACACAATGGAGATATAATAGGGCCTGGAGGGCGGGTCCTATTACTTGGAAGGTGTTTAGAAGGGCGTTCCTTGATAGTTTATTTCCTAGGGAGAAAAGGGAGTACAAATTGAATAATTCATCAACCTTAGACAAGGAGGTATGAGTGTGCAAGAGTACTCCTTGAAGTTTACTAAGTTTTCAAAATATACTCCTTCATTGGTTTCTAAACCAAGAGATGATTCGCTTTATCACGGGAGTGTCTGATTATTTGGTTGAAGAGTGTCGTTCGGCGATGCTCCATGACAAAATGAATATTTCTAGGTTGATTGTTCATGCACAACAAGTTGAAGAGACTAGACTCAATATGAAAAATAGTGAGTTTAAGAGGGCGAAGTCTTATGAGGGAGGTACTTCCACGGGTAGGCTTGAGATCCAAGACAAGCCTACATTCAAGAAGAGGGTTTTCAACTAGGTTCCTTACAACTTTCCCAAGGCAATCAAAGATAGGGTGTCTAATCCTATGTTCAAAAGGCAAGAAGTGGAATCTCACCTAGCAAGAAACCAACTTGTTCCAAGTCTGGTAAGAAGCATTAGGGTGAGTGTCTAGATTGGACGAAAAATTACTTTAGGTGTGGCAAGAGAAGACACAAAGTTAGACATTGACCAAATATAACGATTCAAATAGAAAGAAAGTGTTTAATCTCAATCTAGTTATAATAGTTCCGAATATCCAAAGAGAAACCGCTTTTATGCTCTCCGCTCTAGGGGTGAGCAAGTGGAGTCTCCCGATGTGGTCATCAGTATGTTATGTAACAACCTAAAAATGAACTAAGGTTAAATAGATCTTCGTAAATATTTTATGAGTTAATATTTTGTTAAAATGATTAATAGTGATGTCCTTAGGCTGTGTATGAAGTTTGGTGATATTTGGAGGTTAAAGGTCCATGACATTCGGAAGGTATGCCTGAAAAAGTGCTTGTGTATCCTCATGTGTTTTAACGAGTTTTACGTGTTTGTTTTAGTTGAAATTGATGTGGGATGATACTAAGAGATAGATTACCATGTTTAGAGGTTCAAATTCTGGGTACGACTCCACCTAGGATCCACGACTTAGCAACCAAGCTGCCAAAATTGGGCAATCGACGCCCATCAAACTACTGGCCATAGTCAAGAAGACACTCCGTCATTTGGGGGGCATAGTTCCACACATAGTAGGATATTATCCCCCGTAGAAGAAGCCTTTGATGCAATTGACGCCCCAGCAGGACGGGCCATAGATCTGACGACGCCCAGTAGCTAGAGGTCGTCGATCGGCACCAGTAAAGTTGTCACGTTTTACTGCCAGGTGTTTTCGAAATTCAACCAAAGTCTTTTATGAACCTAGGATTATTATTTTAGTTTTTTTTAAAGTATACTAAATTGATTTTAAGTCCTCGACCTATACAAGACCCCTCATTTTAAATATTCAAACCCTTTCTCTAAAGAAAGACTCTCTCAAAACTCCATAGAAGCTAGAACTTAAGGAAGAGCTAGGAGGGATGATTGTGGACTTCTCGTCATCAATTTTCGTGGGTTTCCTTATCATTAAGGTATGGTATTCATCCTTTAACTCTCTTCCATTCACGGAGTCATTTCTAAAAGATTTCAAAAAGGGTTCAAACTCTATTTTGTTCTATCTTTTACTCTAAGCACGTGTCTTCATATAAAAGTTTTTTAATGATTCAAATGTGTTGTTTTTAGTGTTAATTAGTGATTTTAACATCAAAACCCTAATGAACCCATGCTTATGCATATTCCAAACTTTTAGCTTAAGAAATGGGTTAAATGAACATGATTGTGTAGTGTTTCAACTTTGGTTTCTTCATAATGATATTATGATTTTAGTTACGTCCCTAAGGGATATATTATGATGAAATATTAAGGAATTTGTTATAGGTGGTAAAATCTTGGATAAATGGTAAGTTGGTTGTATTATTTAACTCTTATTTGTGAATTGTTCTTGAGTGGTATGGTCCACCTTTGGTGGTTGTGTTTACTTGAAGTATATTAATGTCAATCTACTTGTGTATTGTGAAATATTTCATGAATGCCTATTATGTGAAATAAGGTGAAATTGATGATGTTGTTGTTGATATGTCTTATGAAACTTGAATTTCATATCTTGTTTAGGTTATGCCTAAATAAAGTATGTGTACATGTTGAGCATGCTAGCGAATGAAGTATAATAAATGAAAGCATAAGAATGTATAGATTCAATGTTAATGAAATGTTGATTATGTGAAAGGTGTATCCACACACACTCGCACTTGAATGAATGAATGAACTTAGCAAATGTGAATAAGAGGATATTTTGGGTGAAAACTCTTTGTGAGTTGAGATAAAGTGCTTAGTAGGAACCTCACTATGTACCAAGAGATTTCTAAGATAGGTCGGATGATGGATACCCTTCGTGAGTTGACATGTGGTGTCCATTAGTTATCCTTAACCTATAGTATATAATGTTGAGACTCTGTAGGGGAGTTATTCTTAGCACCGAGAGGATATGAAGAAGGGGTGGTTACACTTTGTGAGTTGAGATGTTCCAATTTACCTCTTGAGATGAGTACTCCTCGTTAGTAGAGAATGAGTTACTTAGTAAAAATCTCCTTATACATTAATAATGTTCCCACATAGGTTTAGCTATTTGAGAAGCCATGTAAAAGCTACGAGAATGACCCTACTCTAGGCAAGTTGGGATCCCTCATCCGATAAGGGCTAATATCGGGATTTCATGTCTAGCACTCAAGGTCTATGTCGGTTAATCTATCCCCTACAAAAGAATGAATGAACTATTTTTACTAAAAGAGTGTACTACTTAGGGTATGTGGTGGTATTGGACGTCATTTATCCATTGCACAAGTAGACATTCTGAAAGGGGAGTCTTGGTCATTTTGTATGAAGTGTACGAATGAGTTATAATGTGTTGTAAATGAAGTTATATGATTTAAGGTCTAATGTTGAGAAAGCATGTTAAATTTAAGTTTTACATAATGAGGTTATGAAGGATGAGTGTAGTGTGCTTGATCCAAGAAAATCCTTAACGGGCACTAAGTGGGAGTCTTAGTATGGGATGTTACTCTCACATTGCACTTCGTGTAATTTACTGTCCAATTTGACAAGGGAACTTATGTGAAGTCCTTAATGTATGAGTTTTCTTCTAATGTCTAGTTTAGAGTGTGGACTTGTTTCCGGTGCGAGGTAAGCTTATGGTTGGTAGTTTTAAGGTTCACTTAGTTGTGTATTGAAGGGGATGTATGGGCGGTTCCTTCATGTCTTACCTTAGTTAGTCTTAGGATAACTAGGTTAGGGATACCTCAAAGGAAATGATTTAACTGTGTTTGGTATGAATGTGCTCACTGTAATGTTTTTTTTAGTTCACTTTAAAGTGACTCTTTGTACCAATATTATGGAAGTCTTTTATTATGTTATAAATGATGATCTATATTCTATTTTGATTCAATATTCATGACGGCTTTAATTATTTGGGAGGAAAGTTTTATTTATACTAAAACATCCCTTTTTGCATGATTTTGCATATGTCATTCTTAGTACAGTGTTTGTACTAACCCTATACTTTTCTATTCTTAATAAGTATAGGTTGGAGGCAAGAAGAAGTCTAGAATACAAGATTAGGATGAACTCTCTTAAGACTAAGTATGTCCTCATATATTCGAGGGCATAATTTTATTTCTTTAGTTTCTACTATTAAGACCTATTATGTATTTTAATTCGATGTAAATGGCCATGTCCCTAAGATATTTAAGTTGTGTATTTAAGATGGCTTGTGAAGAAGAGACTATTGTTTAGTATTTATGAATGATATTTTATTATTATTATAAATGTCATGAAAAAATTTTAATTTCACACTACTTTTCATTTCATATGTAATGAATGATAGCACATAGCTAGTACAAGATCTCTTATAGGTCAAGTACACCTTGTTCTGGCCTAACGGTGCTCTCTTCTTTTAGGGGGTAATTTCGAGTCCTTACATGTTACAAGTCTTCACTATTGATGTTAATGCTATACTTGATCCCGGTGCTACATTATAATTTGGTAAATCCTCTAGTAGCTAGAGAGTTTTATATTCTACCCGATATTTTGATTGAACCATTTTCGGTTACAACCCCGGTGGGTGACTCGGTTGTTGCTAGAATAGTCTTTAGGAGTTGTCCTATATATTTGCCCAATAGATTTACATCGGTGGATTTGGTGGCAACTTTATATTGTTTATTTGATGTTATTTTGGGAATGGTTTAGTTGCATGCTTGTTTGTCTTCCATTAATAGGCGGAGTAGAGTAGTAAAGTTCAACTTTCCTAATGAAACTCCCTTAGAGTGGATGAGGGAAACTCAACTCCTAGAGGTCATATCAAACCTTGTCTGAAAGCATGTAATATGATATCTAAAGGGTGTCTTTACCATATCGTAAGGGTCAAAGATCTTGAAACTACCATTCCCCCTATTAAGTTGGTCCCGTAGTGAGGGAATTTCCCGATGACTAGCCCGGAATTCCTCCTGAATGGGATATTGATTTTTGTATTAACTTATTACCGGGTATGAATCCCATTTAAATTTGTCCTTATCGGATGGATCTAGCCTAATTGAAATAGTTGAAGGCTCAACTCAAGGATTTACTAGATAAAGGCTTCATTCAACCTAGTATTTCCCCATGGGTGCTCCGGTATTGTTTGTGAAGAAGAAGGATGGCTTCCTTAGGATATTTATTGACTATAGTCAACTCAATAAAGTCACCATTAAGAACAAGTATCCTCTCCATCCGATTGACGACTTATTTGATAAACTCCAAGGGGCAAGCTACTTTTCTAAGATTGTCTTGAGATCGGGGTATCACCAACAAAGGGTGAAAGGTGAGGATGCACCTAAAATGGAATTTCGAACTAAGTATGGTCACTATGAGTTCCTAGTAATATCCTTTGGTCTCACTAATGCCCCAACAAATTTTTTGGATCTCATGAATAGGGTATTTGGAAATTACATAGATTCATTTTTAATTGTCTTCATTGCCGATATCTTGGTATATTCGAAGAATGAGGGTGAACACATGAACCATTTTAAAGTGGTATTATAGGTCCTTAAGGAACACCAACTATTTGCCAAGTATATCAAGTGTGAGTTTTGGTTGAGATCGGTGGAATTTGTTGGTCATATCATTTGTAGTGAGGGTATTGAGGTCAATCCAAAGATAATCGAGGTGGTTAAGAATTGTCCTAGACCCTTCACTCCAATTGACATAAGAAGTTTCTTGGGTTTAGCCGGGTACCAAAGGAGGTTTGTCCATGGATTTGCGTCCATTTCTTCTCCTTTCACTACCTTGACCCAAAAGAGTGAAATATGAGTGGTCCGGGGCATGTGAAAGAAGCTTCAAAATTTTAAAAGATAGGTTTATGTCCGCTCCATTGTTGACTTTACCGGAGGGTACCAAAGGCTTTTTGGTATATTGTGATGCATTCCGAGTGGGCTTGGGGTGTGACCTTATGCAATATGGGAACGTAGTATCCTATGCCTCTACAAAACTCAAGGTGAATGAGAAGAATTATACAACTCTTGATCTTATATTAGAGGTCGTAGTGTTTGCTTTGAAATATGGAGGCATTACATGAATGGTTTTCATGTGGATGTGTATACCGATAATAAGTGTAATACCTCGAAAATGACTTAGGTGAACCTAGATCCTAATATTATTTTCATGAGGGTATAAGGTCCTAAATTGGTCTAAAATTTTGTATTGAGGCAGTACCTACAGGTTTAGATGGATTGGAAGTCAAACGTCAAGGGACGACTAAGACGTTCGACGACTAAGTCACCTATGTGCCTCATGTGTGGTTATGCACCTATATGTTGTATTTCATTAGCTTATGAGGTATTTATATGAGTTATAATAGTGTTTATATGCAGTGTGTTCAGTTTCATGAAGTTTGGAGGTCAAACGTCCAAGAATGTCCATTACGTTCGAAAGGTTTGCCTTGAAACGACCTTGTATGTCTATGCATGTTTCGTCGAGTTTTACGTGTTCATTTTTGATGAAATTGATGTTTGAGGTCCTAAACTCATATACGAATATATTAAAGTTATAAAAGTCCAGGAAAAACTCCTCAAGGACCATCAAAGGGTCCTTGAGGAAAGACCCATATTGAAAACTGCCGAAGACAGTCCCACCTACGGATGGAAATCGATGGCTTGTTGCTTGGTCGATGCCCTGTAGGTGTAGGGCGTCGATGAGTACTTAGATTAGGGAGCTAAGATTCCATTTACTAGTCTCTGAAACCATCAACGGAGGACAGGACGGTCCGTTTATGGACTGACGCCTCGTTGATTGGCAGTCATCTTTGCGCTTGTTTCCTATGCAGATTCACTACAAATGAAAGGGGTGAAAGGTAATTTCACCTCACGTACAAATAAGAGTTTGCAAGGTTTACTTAGGGTCTTTTAGGTATTTTAAAAATGTTTATAAGCCTTAAACACCTAGATGAATTCATTTTTCAAATCAAAACCCAAAATCCCTAATAAATACTCTAGAACTCCATTGAAGCCAAAACTCAAGGAAGATCTCGGATTAGAGAATTGAGTGGTGATTCGTAATCAATTTCTTAGATTAAAATCATTGAGGTATGATTTTTGATCCTTGAAACTCTATTCATCAAGGAGCCAATCTTCAAAGTGATTTCAAAGAGTTCTTAAAATTAGAGTTTTCTAAATTAAAATCTATCCATAGGTTCTTGCATTAAAGGTTTTAAGTCATTGAATATTTATTGAATTTTAGTTAATTTAATTATTTTAACTCAATTAATATATTAACCCATGTAATTGATGAACCATAGCTTCTGACTACTTTATGGTTTAAGTGATATTGACTTAATGCTTATGAATTCTAGTATAGATTTATATGGGCTATTGATTGATGTAATAATTATATTGAATTGATGTCTAGATGGTCATATATTGATAAATCTAGATTGAATTGACCTAGACTCATTGAGTATCATAGTTTTTGTATTGAATTATTGGTTATGGTCATAGGTAAGGGCCTATGGTATTGAATTGGATGATATAGACATGGATTGAAGTGGAGAGAATGGATTGGTGGTAAGATGCGCTAATTCTATTTATTTTATGTTAATTAGACTTCAATTATGTTATGATTGGTATGTAATACTTATGGTGGCGGTGCTATGTACCTTACATGCGATTGATGTTGCCTTGTCAGCGTTATTTTATATTTTATGATGATCATGGCCTTGTCGGCACTACTTGAAGTATTATGATGATTTGTGTAGTTGATTAATGTGAAGCATGAGCATATCTATCTACATGTGTTTAAGTGAAATTATGTGTTCTTTCATTGATGTTGTTAGGTGATCATGTTAGACTATGACTATGTCTTATGTGTGTATTCTTAGAGTTGATGCATGATTATTCCTAAATTGACTATATGAGTCAATGATAGTTATATTTACGATGTTATAGTAATGTATATAATGATTTAAAGATGATAAGGGTCATTCCTAAGTGCTTCAAAGAATTACATGATATATGTGATAAAGTAAAGTGTGTTATGTCTTGTTTTGGCAGACTTGTGTCCCTTACTTGATACATGTATCAAGGATATGTGAATATGATATGTCTTGACTACTTAAGCTTAGTGCACCCTTGTAATGTATGAATTAATGATATGTGAGACCTTAAATGATGTTAAGAAGGTCATGTACGTGGAACCTTAATCCTAGTGGTAAGGTTATGTTATGAACTTGGAGTCGAGAGCCGTAATGGTATCCTTCTTGTAATGAATGATGGACTTAGGTTGATTGGATGGAACAACATCATATCATCCTTAGGAAATTCATGATGACCTATCTTAGTCGCCATTGAAAGGTATCCCTAGTAGACCTCTTTTGTAGGGTGAATGTGATTGGGTTATGACCTAGATATAGAACCTCTTCATGTGATCCTTCAATGTAAATTACTCTATGAGAGCAAAGTCTAGAACCGAGTGAGTATGTGATAGGAAGTATCTCTACTTGAGAAGGAGACTATAGTACAATGTAGCTCTACTAGAGAATGAGATAAGAGTACATTAAAGCCCTTTGTAATATCTACTAGAGAATGAGACTAGAGTACATAAATCCCTTTGTATTCCTTAACCATGTGCCTACATGGGATTTGTACTAATTTTACTCTTGGCAAGTAGAACACCCTCATCGGAGTAGGTTAGAATGTTGGATTCCCTTTTAGCTATCATGTTCTATGTCGGTTATTGCCTATTCTCATCATATGGGATACCTACTAGCATTGGAGAAGTTCTATGAAGTTAAAGTTGTGTTATCGGACGGTATCTATACATTGCACAATAGGCTTTGAAGGTGTTAGTTAGAGTCTCTAGGTCTTGTCCAAGACCATTACTTGAATGTCCTTTATGTGATGAATGAGTCTTAAATGAACTAATGAATGTAATGACTTAAGTTAAGAAAGCATGTTAAATGAATAAGTTCTTACCTAGAGTAGTTAACGGTCATGTAGTTAAGGTGTGAAGGGGCATAGGAATGGTCACTACGTATCTTACCTATATAAGTCTTAAGAAGGACTCTAATTAGAGAAGATGGTTGATTTTTTAGACATGATCTAAGCCTTTGGTATTCTTAAGGATTATTAAGGTAATCTTGAAGAGGTCAATCATGGACGTTATAGGATAGTGTCATATTATGTCTGTTGTTGTATTAAGTTAGAATGATTCTATCTTCAGTAGTCTAAAGTATCTCTTACGTGTGTGTGAAAAGGATTGCATGGGCGGTCACTTCATATCACACTCAAGTGAACCTTAAAATCACATTTGGTAGGATGATCTCATGTTGATATGGTTGATGTATTGTAAGTGTGTATCTCATTATAGGTTTTCTTAAGGATCATTTAGGTGTTCCTATAGAGGGTTTATGGGTGGTCACTCTTTGACTTACTTAAGTGAGTCTTACAAAAGCTTTTATTGACGGAATTACATGCTATAAAGTGTCTATGACGAAGTGAATAGACTTCACTGTAACAGTGAAGAATTTCACTGTAACAGTGATATTGCTCACTATAAAGTTGTCCTTAAAAATGTGATAAATAGGCTAAGTTATTTCTAATGTGTTTCTAAGGTGTTAAATGTTATTCTTATGATTATGATATGATGTCTTAATCCAAAAGAGCCAGTTTCTAATAAATGTCCTCAATTCTTTGTAATAGTTTTATACATTTTGTTATAGCTAAAGGGGCAGGTGAAAGGTGAGAAGGATCGTGAAGGAAAGCTTGGATTCTAGAGTCATTCAAGCAAAGTTGAAGTATGTCCTCAATTAACTCGAGGGCATATATATATGTCTTTTATTCCAACTTATTGTAATAGACTAAGTATTTCTATATTAGTATTGTATGGGCCGTGCGCCAAGTATTCTTGAGTTTAAGAATGACATATGTTGAGACTTAGCGTTTATATTATTTTAATATGAAAATATGTTTTAGGATATTCGTGTAAAAAGTTTTAATTCCACACTACTTTTCATACATTATATGCAATAAACGATATGGTAGGGCTTGTACAAGAGATCTGAGAGGTTACGCCTGTTGCATTCCGAGAATGTCATATCTTCTACGGTGAGGTTTCATGATGTGACAAGATTGGTATCAGAGCCAGGTTATGAAAGTGGTCTTAGGAATCAAAAAGTCTCATCAAGTCACGTCTAGTAGAGTCTTGACCATCGGAGGGAGTCGAGACACATCTATGGGCGAGAGGCAATAGGACTATAGAGTTTCCATTCTTTTATACTCCTATGTCGTGCCTATAGAATTGAGGTTGTAAGTGTCTATTACTAATCTCTTGTCTGGTGTTTATAGGAGATGAATACTAGGAGGATGACCGGTACAAGGTTGGAGAAGTAAGGGAAGAAGAGAAAGTTCCTCCTCAAGTTGAGAAAGTTGAGCAAGTTCCTCAAGGTACTCAAGGTGATCAAGTCCTTAATAGAGGTCAAGGTAATGATGTTCCAGTGGTTCCCGCGGAAATGACTAATAGGGAGATTAGAGAGGCTTTACTTACTTTAACCCGAGCTTTGACTACCCATGTGAATATGGGTATTGCACCTAGAGTGAATATAGTTGAGAGCACTATGACATCTATCTGGAGAGATTTTTTGAGGATGAATCCTCCTATCTTTCTTGGATCTAAGGTGGGAGAGGATCCCCAAGAGTTTCTAGATGAGGTGTATAAGATAGTGCATGCAATGGGAGTGACTTCTAGGGAGAAAGCGGAGTTGGCTTCGTAGCAATTGAAAGATGTTTCTTAAGTGTGGTAGATACAATGGAAAGGCAACAGGTCGGTTAAGTTGGGTCCTATTGAGTGGTAGAGTTTAAGGAAGCTTTTTTAGAAAGGTACTTTCCCCATGAGAGGAGGGAAGTAAAGGTTGAAGAGTTCATTAATCACAAGCAAGGAAACATGAGCGTGGAAGAGTATTCTTTGAAGTTCACTATGTTGTCTAAATATGCTCCATTCTTGGTGTCTAACCCTAGGGATGAGATGAGTAGGTTTATGATGGGTGTTGCCCACCTTGTGAAACAAAAAAGTCGTACGACCATGCTACATGATGATATGACCTTAGCTAGACTTAGGTGTATGATCAATCAATAGAGGAGACCAAATATAAGAGGATCTGTAGAAATTTGATGAGGAGTGGATCAAGTGAGCAAGATCATCCTAGGTTCAAGAAGACGGATCAAATTCAATATGGATCTAGTTCTCCTAAGGTGAAACTTGGGAAAGGAGGTTGTTCTCAACATGGCAAGCCTACTTGTGCTACTTGTGGAAAGTAACATTATGGAAAGTGTTTATGCGGTACTAGTGGTTGCTTTGGTTGTATGAAGAATGATCATAAGGTAAGAGATTGTCCTGCCATTTCTTCTAGAGGAAGAGAGGGTAATCAAGTTTTCCTTAATGTTCCAAAAGATGATGCTCCAAATCAGAGGCATTTCTATGCAATCCGTACTAGAGGAGCAAAGTCGGATGAGTGTGATGATGATGATTGTAAGTTCTTGTTTTTATTTAGTATTAAGAGTTCCTTCTAAATAGGGGAGTATGGTTAGTAAAGGAATTTTGATAGATTATATCATCTCTTCTATTCAACTCAAGCCTGAGACTAGAAAGTCACAGAAGTATGTTGCATGTGCATTGTGTTTAGGGGTCTTGTTGAAATTGAATTTCATTGATTCCTTGCATTGTACATTTTATGAAGTTATGATTATGTTTTAAAGTGTATTTATATGGTTTTATCTTGCATATTAACATGTTTCCATCATGAATTGTCTAAAAGTTGCATTTTCGGAAGAATTGCATATTTCATTGTAATGAACTACTTACTCATTTTATGATTTTGCAAAAATTGACTAATTCATTCTTTGATCGAAAATTGTTGTAAGGTTGTTAGAACTGATGTATGTGATCATGATATTGAATATAAAATGAGTTTTTGCGATTTGTAATGAAGGATGTGATTTTATGGCATAATGAGTTGAAGAATTTATTATAGTTTCTTGATGTGTTGTGATGCTCTTGATTATGTGAAATTGATGTTTTCCTTCATTTTTTGGTATAATGTGTTCTATTCTTGGAAGTGTTCGGAGAGTGGCAAGTGTCATTCAAGGGCTAATGTTGTCCAAGTGGGGAGATTGTAATACCTCTAAAATGACATAGGTGAAGCTATAGAATAACATGGATGTCATGAGGCTCTAAGGTCCTAAAGTATATTATAATGTGGTATTGAGGCAGTGGTTAGAGTATTAGGTGATTTGGAAGTGAAACGTCAAGGGACTACTAAGACGTTTGACGACTAGGTCAACTATGTGCCTCATGTGCGGCTATGTGCCTATATATGTGTTTCATGATCTTATGAGATATTTATATGAGTTATAATAGTTTTTATAGGAAATATGTTGTGTTTCATGAAGTTTGGAGGTCAAACGTCCATGACGTTCGAAAGGTTTGCCTTAAAACGACTTTGTGTATCTATGCTTGTTTCATTGACATTTACGAGTGCGTTTATAAAGAAATCAATGTGGGTGGTCCTAAACGCTTATACAAACATATTTGGGTTAGAAACGTCCGGTCAAACATTCCCAAGGACCATCCAAAGGTCATTGAGGAAGGACCCATGTTAGTGGTCAAAACGGCCAAAGGCTGTCCCACCGAAGGATGGCAATCGAAGGCTCGTGGCCTGGTCAACGCCCCATAGGTGGAGGGAGTCAATTAGTACTTATCCTAAGGAGCTAAGATCCCATTTTTCTGAACCCATCGACGGAGGACAGGACGTTCCGTTTGTGGATTGACGCCCCAACGATGGGCAGTCGTCTGTGAGTCTGTTTCCTGCGCAGGTTCACTATAAGTGAAAGGGGTGAAATGGTAATTTCACCCCACATAAAAATAAGAGTTTGGGAATATTTATAAGGGTCTTTTGGGTACTTTAAACATGTTTATAATCGATAAACACCTAGATGAATTCATTCTTCAAAATCAAAGCCCAAAATCCGTAAGAAATTCTCTATAACTCTATAGAGCCAAAACTCAAGGAAGAGCTTGGATTGGAGATTTGAGTGGTGGTTATTCTTCAAATTGGTAGATTATCATCACTAAGGTACGGTTTTTGATCGTTGAAACTATATTCGTCAAGGAACAAATCTTCAAAGTGATTTTCAAAAAGTTCTTAAAAGAATAGTTTTTTATATTGAAATCTATCCATGGGTTCTTGCATTAATGGTTTTAAGGAGTTGAACATTGATTTAATTGTTGTTAATATGACTATGTGAACTCAATTAACATAGGAACCCTAGTTTCTTACTACATTATGGGTTAAGTACTATTGACTAATGCTTATAAATTCTAGTGTATATTTGTATGGGCTATTGATTGCTGTAATAATTATATTGAATTGATATCTAGATGATATTAGAATGATAAATCTATATTCAATTGGCCTATATTCATTTAGTATCATAGTTTTTGTATTGAATTATTGGTTATGGTCATGAGTAAGGGCCTTATGGTATGGAATTGGATGATTTAGACATGGATTGAAGTGGAAAGAATGGATTGGTGGTACGTTGCCCTAATTCTCTTTATTTTATTTTAACAGACTTCAATTATTTTGTTATTGGTATGTTCCACTTATGGTGGCGATGCTATGTGCCTAACTTGTAATTGATGTGGCCTTGTCGGCGTTACTTTATGAATTATGATGATCATGGCCTTGTCGGCACTAGTTGAAGTAATATGATGATTTGTGTAGTATTTTTATGTAAAGTATGAGCATATATATTTACATGTGATAAAGTGAAAGTATGTGTTCTTTCATTGATGTTATTAGGTGATCATGTTAGACTATGACTATGTCTTATGTGTGTAGTCTTAGAGTTCATCCATTATTATTCCTAAATTTACTATATATGTCTATGATAGTTATATTGATGATGTTACAGTAATGTATAGGATGACATAATAATGATAAGGGTCATTACTAAGTGCTTCAAAGAATGAAATGTTATATGTGATAAATTAATGAATTTTTTGTCTTGTTTTGGTAGACTTGTGTCCCTTACTTGATATATGTATGAAGCATATTCTAATATGAGATTTCATGACTAGGTACGATTAGTGCACCCTTGTCATGTATGAATGAATTATATGTGAGACCTTAAATTTTGTTAAGAAGGTCATGTACGTGGAACCTTAAACCAAGTGGTAAGGTTATGTTATGAACTTGGAGTCGAGAGCTGTAATGGTTAGGATTGATTGGATGGAACGGAATCATATCATCCTAGTAGACCTCTTTGGTAGGGTGAATGTGATTGGGTTATGAACTAGATATGGAACCTCTTTATGTGATCTTTTAACATAAATTACTCTATGAGAACAAAGGTTAGCACCGAGTGAGTATGTTATAGGAAGTAGCTCTACTTGAAAAGAATACTAGAGTACAATATAGCTATACTTGAGAATGAGACTAGAATACATAAAAGCCCTTCGCACATGGAATGTGTCCTAGTTCTACCATTTGCAAGTAGAACACCCTCATCGGAGTAGGTTAGAACTCCAAATTTCATGTTTAGCCATCATGGTCTATGTTTGTTATTGCCTATTCTCATCAGATGGGATACCTACAAGCATTAGAGAAGTCCTATGAAGTTTAGGTGGTTGTATGGGACGCTATCTAGACATTGCACAATAGGCTTTGAAGATGTTAGTTAGAGCCCCTAGGCCTTGTTCAAGACCATTACTTGAATGTCCTTCATGTGATGAATGAGTCTTAAATGAAGTATTGAATGTAATGACTTAAGTTAAGAAAGCATGTTAAATGAATAAGTACTTATCTAGAGTAGTTATGGATTGTCTAGTTAAGGTGTGAAGGGGCATAGGAATGGTCACTTCGTATCTTACATAGATAAGTCTTAAGAATGACTCTAGTTAGGGAATATGGTTTATTATGTAGACATGATCTAAGCCTTAAGTAGTCTTAAGGATTATTTAGATAATCTTGAAGAGGTCAATTAAGGATGTTATCTTCCGTATTTACTTAAGTAAGTTTTTTGATAACCTTTGGGAGAGAGTGTCATATTACGCGTATTGTTGTATTAAGTGAAAATGATTCTATCTTAGGTAGTCTAAAAGATCTCTAAGTGTGTGTGAAAGGGATCGTATGGGTGGTCGCTTCACAACCCACTCAAGTGAACCGTAGAATAACCTTTTGTAGGATGATCTCATGTTGATGTGGTTGATGTATTGTAAGTGTGTATCTCATTATAGGTGTAAGGATCATTTATGTGTGCCTAGAGAGGGTGTATGGGCGGTCTCTCTTGTCTTACTTAAGTGAGTCTTAGGATAGCTTTTATTGTGGTAATTACATGCTATAAAGTGTCTAAGGTGAAGTATTCGACTTCACTGTAACAGTGAAGAAGTTTACTGTAACAATGATATGGCTCACTGTAAAGTTGTCCTTATAAATGTGATAAATTGGCTAAGTGATTTCTTATATGTTTCTAAGGTGTTAAATGTTATTCTTATTATTTATGATATGATATTTTATTCAAAAGGAGCACATTTCTAATCAATGTCCATTTTCATTATTTTATACATAATGTCATACTTAGTACAAGTGTTGGTACTAATTCCATACATTTGTTATATCTAACGGTGTAGGTTAAAAATGAGAAGGATCGTGAAGGAAAGCTTCGATTCTAAAGTCGATCAAGCAAAGTTAATGTATGTCCTCAATTGACTCCAGGGCATATATACATGTCTTTTATTCCAAAGTATTGTAATAGAATAAGTATTTCTATAATTGTATCATATGGGCCGTGTCCCAAGTATTCTTAAGTCTAAGAATGACAAATGTTGAGACTTAGCGTTTCTATATTTTTAATATGAAAAGATGTTTTAGGATATTCGCGTGAAAATTTTAATTCCACACTACTTTTCATATGTATATATGCGAAGAATGATAAGGAAGGTATTGTACAAGACCTTGAAGAGGTCAAGTACTCCAGTTACATTCCTAGAATTCCATATCTTCTAGGTGTGGTTTCGGGATGAAACAAGGTTGGTATCAGAGCAAAGGTTATGAAAGTGGTCTTCGGAATCTAAAAGTCTCATCAAGTCACGTCTAGTAGAGTCTTGACCATTGGTGTGAATTGGGACACATCTATGTGCGAGAGGCTATAGGACGATAAAGTTTATCTTCTTTTCTACTCCTATGTCGTGCCTATAAAGTTGAGGTTGCAAGTGTCTATTCCTAATCTCTTCTCCTGTGTTTATAGGAGATGAATACTAGGAGGATGACCTCTAGAAGGTTGGAAGAATGAAGGGTAGAAAAGGAAGTTCCTCCTCAAGTTGAGAAAGTTGAGCAAGTTCCTCATGGTGCTCAAGGTGATCAAGTCCCTAATGGAGGTCAAGGTAATGAGGTTCCGGTGGTTCCCATGGAAATGACTAATGGGGAGATTAGAGAGGCTTTACTAACTTTAGCCCGAGCTTTGACCATGTGATTATGGATATTGCACCTATAGTGAATGTTGTGGAGATCACAATGACATCTAGATTGAGAGATTTTGTGAGGATGAATCCTCCTATATTTCTTGGATCCAAGGTGGGAGAGAATCACCAAAAGTTTCTAGATAAGATGTATAATATTCTGCATGTTATAGGAGTGACCATTAGGGAGAAAGCGGAGTTCGCTTCCTATCAATTGAAAGATGTTTCTCAAGTGTGGTACATACAATGGAAAGGCAATAGGCTGGTTGAGTCAGGTCCTATTGAGCGGAAACTGTTCAAGGAAGCTTTTCTAGGAAAGTTCCCCATGAGAGGAGGGAAATAATTGTTCAAGAGTTCATTATTCTCAAGCAAGGCAACATCAGTGTGGAAGTGTATTCTTTGAATTTCACTATGTTGTCTAAATATGCTTCATCTTTGGTGTCTAACCTTAGGGATGAGATGAGTAGGTTTCTGATGGGTGTTGCCGACCTTGCGAATGAAGAATGTTGTATTTCCATGCTACATGATGATATCAACTTAGCTAGACATATGGTGTATGCTCAATCCATAGAGGAGTCGAAACTTAAGAGGATGTCTAGAAATTGTAAGAGGAGTGGATCAAGTGAGCAAGATCAACCTGGGTTCAAGAAGAGGGCTCAAATTCAAGATGGACCTAGTGCTCCTAAGGTGAAACTTTAGAAAGAGGGTGGTTCTCAAGATGGCAAGCCTACTTGTGCTACTTGTGGAAAGAAACATTATTGGAAGTGTCTAGCCGGTACTAGTAGTTGCTTTGGTTGTGGGAAGGATGATAGGGTAATCAAGTTGCTCCTAATATTCCGAGTAATGATGCTCTAAAGGCAAAGGCTAATTTCTATGCACTTCGGGCAAAAAGATCAAAGACGGATGAGGATGATGATGATGATGTTGGTAAGTCCTAGTATTTCATTCTTTTAGTGATATGACTTCCTTCTAAGTGGGGGAGTATGGTGAGTAGTGGAGCTTTATTGATTGTCTCATCTCTTGTATTCAACTCAAGCTTGAGAGTAGAAAGTCATAGAAGTATGTTGCATGTTGGATGTTGCCTAGTGTTTATGGGTCTTGTTGAGATTTAATATCATTTATTCCTTGAATTGTACATTTTATGAAGTTATGAATAGGTTCTAAAATGTTTATATGTTTTTATCTTGCATATTAGCATGTTTTCCATCATGAATTGCTTAAAAGTTGCATTTTTGAATTTTGGTAGCATGTTAACTATAAAGGCTGCCAGTTTATTGTAAAAAAAAATTAAAATTGACTAAATCATTCTTTGGTCTAAAATATTTGCAATGTTGTTAGAACTGATGTATAGGAGCTTGATAATGAATATAAAATGAGTTTTTGCTATATTGACTGAAGTATCTGAGTTTTATGGCATGATGAGTTGTAGAATTTATTCTAGTTTCTTGTTGTGTTTTGATGCTCTTGAGTATGTGAAATTGGTGTTTATCCTTGACTGTGTTTTACATAATATGTTTTATGGTATTTTCATGATCTGTTAAGTTGATTCTCTACTCTTGGAAGTATTCGGAGAGTGACAACTATCAATCGAGGACGAATGTTGTCCAAGTGGGGGAGAATGTAATACCTCGAAAATTATTTAGGTGAAGCTAGAGACTAACATGGTTTTCCTGAGGTTCTACTGTCCTAGATTTGTCTAAAATATTGTATTGAGGAATATCTAGAGTTTTAGGTACATTGAAAGTCCAACGTCAAGGGACGACTAAGACTTTCGACGACTAAGTCCCCTATACGCCTCATGTGTGGTTATGTGCCTAAATGTGTGTTTCATGAGCTTATGAGGTATTTATATGAGTAGTGTTTATAGGCAGTGCGTTTAGTTTCATGAAGATTGGAGGTCAAACGTCCAAGAAAGTCCATGACGTTTGAAAAGGTTTACCTTGAAACAACCTTGTATGTCTATGCATGTTTCATCGAGTTTTATGTGTTCGTTTTGGATTAAATTTATGTCGGAGGTCCTAAACTAGTATAATAACATATTAGGTTTAGAAAATTCAAGGTAAACTTCGCCAAGGACAATTCAAGGGTACTTGAGAAATGACCCATGTTGGTGGCCAAAACTACCCAAGGCAATCCCACATACGGATGGCAATCGATGGCTCGTGGCCTGGTCAACGCCCCGTAAGTGGAAGTAGTCAATGAGTACATAGCCTAGGGAGATAATCTCCCATATTCCAGTCTCTGAACCCATCGACGGAGGACAGGACGGTCCTTTTGTGGACTGACGCCCCATTGATGGGCAGTCGTATGTGAGCAAGTTTCCTGCGCAGATTCACTGTAAGTGAAAGGAGTGAAATGGTAATATCACCCCACGTACAAGTAAGAGTTTGGACGGTTTATTAATGGTATTTTGGGTATTTTAAACATGTTTATAATCCTTAAACACCTAGATGAATTCATTCTTAAAAATCAAAACCCAAAATTCCTAAGAAATTCTCTAGAACTCCATTGACGCAAAAACTCAATGAAGAGCTTCGAATGGAGAATTTTGTGGTGGTTGTTCATAAATTTAGTGGATTAAAATCATTGAGGTATGGGTTTTAATCCTTGAAACTCTATTCGTCAAGGAGCCAATCTTCATAGTGATTTGCAAAGAGTTCTAAAAAGAAGAGTTTTCTAAATTGAAATATATCCATGGGTTCTTGCATTAAAAGTTTTAAGGAATTCAATATTGATTGAATTGTTGTTAATTTAATGACTCAATTAACATATGAACCCATGTAATTGATGAACCCTAGTTTTTGACTACTTTATGGATTAAGTGATATTGACTTAATGCTTATGAATTCTAGTGTAGATTTCTATGGGCTATTAATTGATGTAGTAATTGTCTTGAATTGTTGTATAGATGGTCTTAGATTGATAAATATATATTGAATTGACCTATATTCATTGAGTATCATAGCTTTTGTATTCAATTATTTGTAATGGCCATAGGTAAGGGCATTATGGTAATGAATTGAATGATTTAGACATGGATTGTAGTGGAGGGAATGTATTGGTTGTATTCTTCCCAAATTATCTTTAGTTTATTTTAGTTATACTTCAATTATGTTTTATTGATATGTTCCACTTATTGTGGCGGTGCTATGTGCTTACTTGCAATTGATGTGGCCTTGTCGGCGTTACTTTATGTATTATGATTATCATGGCCTTGTCGGTACTACTTGAAGTATTGTGATTATTTGTGAAGTTTATTTATGTGAAGTATGAGAATTTATATCTACATATGATAAACTGAAAGTATGTGTCCTTTTATTGATGTTGTTAGGTGAATATGTTAGACTATGACTATGTCTTATATGTGTTGTCATAGATATGATGCATTATTATTCCTAAATTAAGTATCTGACTGTATGATTGTTATTTTGATGATGTTATAGTATTTTATAGGATGACATAAATATGGTAGGGGTCATCCCTAAGTGCTTCAAAGAATGATATGATATATGTGATAAAGTAAAGTATGTTGTGTCTTGTTTGGTAGACTTGTGTCCCTTACTTGATACATGTATGAAGGATATATGAATATGAGATGTCTTGACTAGTTAATCTTAGTTCAACCTTATAATGTATAAATGAATTA
The DNA here is from genome assembly GCF_001406875.1 of Solanum pennellii. Taxonomy (NCBI): domain Eukaryota; kingdom Viridiplantae; phylum Streptophyta; class Magnoliopsida; order Solanales; family Solanaceae; genus Solanum; species Solanum pennellii. Next base: position 57,751,590 of record NC_028641.1, read on the forward strand.
TATGTGAGACCTTAAAAGATGTTAAGAAGGTAATGTACGTGGAATCTTAAGCCTAGTGGTAAAAATATGTTATGAGGTTGGAGTCGAGAGTCGTAATGGTATCCTTCCTGCAATGAATGATGTACTTAGGGTTGATTGGCTCGAACAACATCTTATCATCCTTAGGAAAGTCATGATTAGCTATCTTAGTATCCATTGAAAGGTAGCCCTAGTGGACCTCTTTGATCGGGTGAATGTGATTGGGTTATGAATTAGATATGGAACCTCTTCATGTGATCCTTTAATGTAAATTACTATAAGAGAACAAAGTCTAGCACCGAGGGTGAGTATGTTATGAGAATTAGCTCTTCTTGAGAAGGAGACTAGAGTACAATGTAGCTCTACTTGAGAATGAGACTATAGTACATAAAAGTCCTTCGTATTCCTTAACCATGTGCCTACATGGGATGTGTCCTAGTTTTACCTTTGGCAAGTAGAACACCCTAATAAGAGTAGGTCAGAACTCGGAATTCCATGTTTAGCTATCATGGTCTATGTCGATTATTGCCTATTCTTATCATATGGGATACCTACTAGCATTAGAGAAATTCTATGACTTTTAGATGTATGAGATGCTATCTAGACATTGCACCATAGGTTTTGAAGGTGTTAGTTAGAGTCTGTAGGTCTTGTCGAAGACCATTACTTGAATATACTTTATGTGATGAATGAGTCTTAAATGAACTAATGAATGTAATGACTTAAGTTAAAAAAAGCATATTAAATGAATAAGTACTTATCTAGAGTAGTTAAGGGTTGTCTAGTTAAGGTGTGAAGGGGGCATAGGAATTGTCACTTCGTATCTTACATAGATAATTCTTAAGAAGGACTATAGTTTGGGAAGTTGGTTTATTTTGTTGACATGATCTAAGCCTTAGGTAGTCTGAAGGATTATTTAGGTATTCTTAAAGGGACAATTGTAAGACCCTGAAAATGACTTAGGTGAACTAGAGACTAACATGTGGTATTGATGCTATAAGTTCCTAAGTAGGTCTAATATATGGTATAGAGGCAGTAGCTAAAGTATTATGGTCATTGGAAGTTAAACGTCAAGGGACGACTAAGACGTTCGACGACTAAGTCACCTATGTGCCTCATATGTGGTTTTATTTGCTATTATGTGATTCATGAGTTTGTAACGTCCTTAAATGAGTTATTATATCATGCATAGGAAGTGTGTCGAGTTTCGTGGATTTTAGAAGTCAAACGTCCAAGAACGTCCATAATGTTCGAAAGAAGTGCCTTGAAATGACCTTGTGTATCTAGGCTTGTTTCGTCGAGTTTTACGTGTTTTTTTTATGAAATGTATGTGAGAGGTGTTAAACTCATAGACGATTGCATTTGGGTTGGAAATGTTTGGGAAATTATCCCCAAGGACTATCCAAGGGTCCTTGAGGAAGGACCCAAACTCAATGTCAAGACTATCCCAAACAGCCCCAAATAACAGAGGCATCGACAGCTCGTTGGCCAATCGACGCCACGTCGATGGGTGGCGTCGGTGGAGACTTAGTCTTGGGAGGAAGGAGGACCTTGAAAAGTCTCTGCACAACCAACGGATGGACAGGATGGTCCATTTATGGAAAAAGGGTCCGTCGACTGTCCACCGTCGATGGTCATGTCCATGCGTGCAGTTTCACTAACAAGCTAGGGGTGAATTTGTGAATTCACCCCAATTAAAAAAATAGACTTTGGAGGTTCCTAAGGGGTATATGGGTGTTTTAAATGTGTATATAAGTGTTAAACACATTGAAGAATTCATTCTTCAAAATAAAAACCCGAAAATCCCTTAAGAAATCCCAAAATCTCCATTGAAGTTCAAAGTCAAGGAACAGCTCGGAGGTGACATTTTGAGTGGAAATTTCTTACTCAAAGTGAATAATTATCATCATTGAGGTATGGATATTGATCCTTGAAATTCTCTTCATCAAGGAACCCCAATTCTCACGATGTTTTCAATGTTTCTAAAGTTGAATTGTCCAATTTCATGATTCTACCATGCGTTCTTACAATAATGATTTCTAAACATTGAATAATGATTTAATTTATATCGTATTGATAATTTTAATCTAAATTACCTATGGACCATGAATTGGATGAACCCTGGATTTTGACTAAGTTATGGGTTACTTGATATTAACCTAATATTGTTGAATTCTAGTGTAGATTTCTATGGGCTTTCTAATGATGTAAGAATTGTATTCAATTGATATCTAGGTTATCTTAGATTGTTGAACTTTCATTGATTATCATAGTTTCTACATTGAATCATTGTTCATGGCCATTAGTAAGGGTCGTATGCTATTGAATTGGATGAATTAGCATCAAGTTGAGGTGTTGAGGATGTTGAGGGGGTAAGTTGCCCTATTTCTATTATTTTTATGTTTTTTATACTTAAATTATGTGTTGATTGTTATGGTCCACTTATGGTGGCGGTCTTATCTTAATTGACATGGCCTTGTTGGCGTTACTTTATGTAATATGATTATCATGGCCTTGTCGGCACTACTTGAAGTAATGTGGTTTTTTTTTGTGTAATTGATTATGTGAAGTATGATGATATCTATATACTAGTTAAGCAATGTGAAAGTATATGTGATCTATGGATGTTATATAGGTGATCATGTTAGACTATGACCATGTGCTTATATGTGTAGTCTTAGATATTGATACATGATTGTCCCTACTTGACTATATGAGTTATGATGGTTACATTGATATTGATATAGTATTTTATAGGATGACATTAAGAAGATAAGGGTCATTACTAAGTTCTTTACAAAATGATATGTTATATGTTATAAAGTGAAAGAATGTGGTGTCTTGTTTAGTAGACTTGTGTCCCTTACTTGATATATGAATGAATATTATGATATTATTATATGTCTTAACTAGGTACGCTTAGAGCACCCTTGTCATGTATGAATGAAAGATGTGTGAGACCTTAGGATATTAAGAAGGTCGTGTACATGGTAAAGGTTATGTTATTAATGTTGAAGTTGAGAGTCGTAATGGTATCCTTTATGTAAAGAAATGGACTTAAGGTTTATTGGCTGGAACGACATCATATTAATCCTTAGGAATGTCATAATGAGCTATCTTAGTCACCATTGGAAGGTAGCCCTAGTGGACCTGCTTGGTAGAATGAATGTGATTGGGTTATGAACTAGATAAGGAACCCTCTTCATGTGATAATTTAATGTCAATTACTCTATGAGAACCAAGGCTAGAACCGAGTGATTATGTAATGGGAAGTAGCTGTCTTTGATAATTAGACTAGAGTACAATGTACCTCTACTTGAGAATGAGACTAGAGTACATAAAAGCCCTTCATACTCCTTAACCATGTGCTTACATGGGATGTGTCCTAGTTCTACCCTTGGCATGTAGACCACCCTCATCAGAATAGGTTTGAACTCCGGATTCCATGTCTAACTATCATGGTCTATGTCGGTTATTGTCTATTCTCATCATGTGGGGTACTTACTAGTAATAGAGAAGTTCTATGAAGTTCAGGTGTGGTATGGGACACTATCTAGACATTGCACAATAGGGTTTGAAGGTTTTAGTTAGAGTCCCTAGGTCTTGTTCAGGACCATTACTTGAATGTCCTTTATGTGATGTGTGTGTCTTTATGAACTAATTAAGTAATGACTTATGTTATGAAGTATGTAAAAGGATTAAGCACCTATCTAGAGTAGTTAAGGGTTGTGAAGTTAAGGTGTGAAGAGGGCACAGGAATGGTCACTTCGTATCTTACCTAGATGAGTCTTAAGAATGAATCTAATAAGGGAAGATGATGATTATGTGGACATGATCCGATAATAGGAAGTCTTAAGGATTATTTAGGTAGTCTTGAAGAAGTCAATCATGGACGTTATCTTCTTGATCTACTTAAGTAAGTCTTTTGGTAGCCTTTGATGAGGAAATGTCATAGTATCTATATGTTGCTATGTTTGATGTCTTGAATTGTGAATGTGACTCATTATAATTACTCTTAAGGGTAGTTTAGGCACATCTAGAGAGGGTGTATGGGCGGTCTCTCATTGTGTGACTTAAGTGAATATTAAGATAACTTTAAGTGAGAAGATTACATGCTAAAGGGTGTCTTGAGTAAAGAATAAGCATCTTCACTGTACAGTATGATAATTCACTGTAACATTTAATCAGTCACTGTAAAGTGATCTCTAAAATATGATTTCCAGTTAAATGTTATCTTATGTGTTTCTAAGTTTTTAAAGATGTTCTTATGATTATAATATTATTTTCAAATGAAAAGATGAATATTTCCAATAAAAGTCCATTTTCATGATTTTTATGCATAATGTCATACTTAGTACATGTAGTTGTACTAACTCCATGCTTTTATCCATCTATATAGTTCTTGGTAGGTGAGGATCTTTGAGAAATAAAGATTTGGACTTAGAATATCGTTCAAGAGAAGTTGAAGTATGTCCTCACTCGACTCTACGGCATATATGTCTTTTATGTTCTCATTCAATGTATTGTAATAGACTAAGTATTTCTAGATTCGTATTTTGAAGTATCGGCTGTGTCCCAAGTATTCTTGTGTCTTAAGATGATGAGATTGAGACTTAGGAATTCTTATTACTTTTATACGAAAGAGATGTTGAAGACTATATTATGTTTTGTGAAAAGTTTTAATTCCGCACTACTTTTTACTATATTTATGTGATGAATGATATGAAAGGGCTTGTATAAGACCTCTGAGAGGTCGAGTATGTCGGTTACAATCCAAGATTGTATCCAAACTTCTAGGGTGTGGTCTTGGGATGTGACAAGCTTGGTATCAGAGCATAGGTTTGTGAAAGTAGTGTTAGCAATCAAAAAGTGTCATAATGTCACGTTTAGTAGAGTCTTGACCGTCGGTATGAGTCGCGACACATCTATGGGTGAGAGGCTATAGGATCATAGAGTTTCCCTTCTTTTCTACTCTTATGTTATGCGGTAGAGTAAATGTTATGCGTATCCTTCTTAAATTGTTTCCTTGTGTTTCTTGGAGATGAATACTAGAAGGATGGCCGCTAGAAGGTTGGAAGAGGAGGGGGTGATTGAGTAAGTTCCTCCTCAAGTTGAGCAAGTCCCTCTAGAAGGGCAAGGTGCCCAAGTGCCTTCCCAAAGTGATACTATTCCTAATGTGGAAGGAGGTATTGAGGTTCTGGAGATGTCTAATAGGGAGATTAGAGAGGCTTTGATTGAAATACCTCGAGCCATGACTATGCAAGTTAAGTTGAGTATTGATGCCTAGGGTTGTGGAGAGAACTACGACAACTAGGTTGAGAGACTTTGTGAGGATGAATCCTCCTATCTTCTTTGGATCTAAGGTAGGAGAGGATCCCCAAGATTTTATAGATGAGGTGTACAAGATAGTTCATGCTATGGGAGTAACATCTAGGGAAAAAGCGGAGTTGGCTTCATATCAATTGAAAGATGCAGATCAAGTGTGGTACACACAATGGAAAGGCAATAGGCCGGAGGATTCGGGTCCTATTGAGTGGGAAGAATTTAAGGAAGATTTTCTTGGTAATTAATTTCCCCATGAGATGAGGGAAGTTAAGGTAGAGGAGTTTATCAATCTCAAGCAAGGTAATATGAGTGTTGAGGAATACACTCTTTGAAGTTCTCTAAGTTGTCCAAATATGCTCCCTCTCTTGTGGCAAATCCAAGGGATGAAATGAGTCATTTCGTGAAGGGTGTAGCCGACTTAGTAAGGGAAGAATGCCACACGGCGATGTTACATGATTATATGACCGTAGCAAGACTCATGTTTTATGGAAGAGAAATTGAAGAGTCTAAACTTAGGAGGATGTCTAGAAACTTAAAAAGGGGTGGTTCTAGTGGTCATGAGCAAATTAGGGTTAAGAAGAGGGCTCACACTCAAGAAGATCCTAGGAGTTCTAAGGTGAAATTTGAGAGAGGAGGTGGTTCTCAAAATGAAAAACCTACATGTGTCACTTGTGGGAAGAGACACTATGAGAAGTGTCTAGCTGGTACTAGTGGTTGCTATGGTTGTGGTAAGGAATATCATAAGGTGAGAGATTGTCCCGCTATTGCGGATAGAGGGAGGGAGAGTAAGAAAGTTTCTCCTAGTGCCCCAAAGGAAGATGCTCCAATAAATAGGCGTTTCTATGCACTCCGGGCAAGAGGATCAAAATCAGATGAGAATGAGAGTGATGATGATGTTGGTAAGTTTTCTTTTCTTCTTTTTTGTAATATGATTTCCTTTTTAAGTGGGGGAGTATGGTTAGTAAATGATATAAAATGGTGTAGAAGCATGTTGCATGTGCATGATGTTTGGCAGTTTTGTTGAAATTGAATTTCATTAACTTCGTGCATTGTGTATTCCATGAAGTTATGATTATGATTTAAGATGTGTTCGTATGATGTTACTTGCATATTAGCATGTTTATATCATGAATTGCCTAAATTTTTTATTTTTGAAAAATTTGGTAAAATCACTATATGCTTGAACGGTTCACTGTAAAATTTTGTGAAATATGACTATTTGATTTTTTGGTCTAAAATTGTTGTAATATGGTTACAACTGATGTATATAGGCATGATATTAATTATAAAATGAGTTTTTACCATTTTGAATGAAACTTGTGAGTTTTGTACCATAATGAGTTATAGAATTATCTTCTAGTTTCTTGTTGTGTTGTGAATCTCTTGACTATGTGAAATTGATGTTTTCTTATTGATTATGTGTTGTATGGTTTGGTTATTAGATGATATTTGAATCCCTATTCTTGGAAGTGTTCAGAGAGTGGCAAGTGTCGTTCGAGGACGAATATTGTCCAAGTGGGGGAGATTGTAAGACCCCGAAAATGACTTAGGTGAACTAGAACCTAACATGATTGCCTTGATGGTCTATGATTCTAAGTAGGTCTAATATACGGTATAGAGTCAGTCAGGGTGCATTGGAAGTCAAATGTCAAGGAACGACTAAGACGTTTGACGACTAAGTCATCTATGTGCCTATATGTGGTTTTATGTACTATTGGTGATTCATGAGGTTGTAAGGTCCTTAAATGAGTTATTATAGCATGTATAGGCAGCGTGTCGAGTTTCGTGGAGTTTGGAGGTCAAACGTCCAAGAACATCCAAGATGTTCGAAAGAAGTTACTTGAAATGACCTTGTGTGTCTAGGCATGTTTCGTCGAGTTTTAAGTGTTCGTTTTAATATGAAATTTATGTGAGAGGTGTTATACTCATAGGAGATCGTATTTTGGTTGGAAAGGTCTGGGAAATTATCTCCAAGAACCATCCAAGGGTCCTTAAGAAAGGACCTAAGCTCAATGTCAAGACTGTCCCAGACAGCCCCAAACGACGGATACATCGATGGCTCGTGGGTCAATCGACGCCCCGTCGATGGGTGGAATTAGGACCTTGAAAATTCTCTGACCCAACCAATGGATGGACAGGATGGTCCGTTTATGGACAAACGGTCCGTCGACTGTCCACCGTCGATGGTGATGTCCCTGCGTGAAGTTTCACTGCCAAGCTAGAGGTGAATGTGTAAATTCACCCCACTTTTAAAAATAGACTTTGGAGGTTCCTAAGGGGTATATTGGGTATTTTAAATGTGTATATAAGTGTTAAACACATTGAAGAATTCATTCTTCAAAATCAAAACCCCAAAATCCCTTTAGAAATCACAAAATTTCCATTGAAGTTCAAAAGTCAAGTAACAGCTTGGAGGTAACCTTTCAAGTTGAAATTTCTTCATCAAAGTGAAGAATTATCATCACTGAGGTATGGATATTGATAATTGAAACTCTCTTCATCAAGGAGCCGCAATTCTCAAGATGTTTTCAAAGTTTCTAAAGTAGAATTGTCCAATTTCATGATTTTACCATGAATTCTTGCATTAATAATTTCTAAATATTGAATAATTATTTAATTGATATTGAATTGATGATTTTAATCTAAATTACCTATGAACCCACGAACTGGATGAACCCGAGATTTTGACTAAGTTATGGGTTACTTGATATTAACCTAACGTTGTTGAATTCTAGTGTAGATTTATATGGACTTTCTAATTGTGTAAGAATTCTGTTCAATTGATATCTAGGTTATATTATATTGTTGAATCTCAATTCAATTGACCTATTTTCATTTATTATCATAGTTTCTACAGTGAATTATTGTTCATGGCTATTGGTAAGGCCCTTACGCTATTAAATTGGATGAATTAGTATCAAGTTGAGCTATTGAGGATGTTGAGGGGGTAAGCTGCCCTATTTCTCTTATTTTTATGTAATTTATAGTTCAATTATGTGTTGATTGGTCCACTTATGGTGGCGGTGTTATGTGAATTGACGTGGCCTTGTCGGCGTTATTTTATGTAATATGATGAGCATGGCCTTGTCGGCACTACTTGAAGTAATGTGGTTTTTTTTGTGTAATTGATTATGTGAAGTATGATGATATCTATATACTTGTTGTAACAACCTGTTTAGTCGGTTCGAACAGTAGAATTATTTTTGATAAAAACTGACTGGGTCGACGGACCACGTAACGGACCGTCATGGTCGTGACGGACCGTGATGGACTCCGTCGTTCCATACTTGTGTAATTTCTTCTGCTACTCTCCTCATTACCCTCGACGATAAGTAGGACGAACCGTCATAGGCACGACGGTCCGTCGAGGGCCTTCGTTCCAAAAATACTTCAACTCTGGGAATCGGGGTACGGGAGTATTTCTCTAAACTTCATGACGGTCCTGCAGGATGGACCGTCATGGATACGACGGACCGTCACAGGGCCTTCGTTCTGAAACACTTCAACTCTTGGAATCTGGGTACTGGGATCGACTCTCTGAACTTCACAACGTACCTGCAGCACGGATCGTCGTAGATACGACGGACCGTCACAAGCTGCGTAACCCCGACTCGGTCAGACTTCCGCTAAATTTTTAAAAGGGTGTTTTGGACTATTCATAATTATTATTATGAAATTAGTGGGGTAATGTTTATAATTGAGTTAGTTGGGGGTTAAAGGAGATAACTTTAAAATAAATAGTGGGTTATTTTTATCATCTTTTATAATTGATTATATGATAATTAGGGTAAAAAGAATCTGGAGAAAGAAAAATAAAAAGAGGAGAAGGACGGGAACGAACGAGGGGAGCGAGCGACGTAGATTGAAAAGGTTCAAAGGCCTTGGGGAGGTAGCTGCTTGATTTCAATTCTTCGGTGGAGGTAGGTTATGGTGTAATTCTATGTGATAGATAAACTCTAAATAGCAATTGATATGTATTGAAAGATATTGTAAAGTCTCCTATGTACTTGGTTGTGTGGCTGTATGTTCTTGATTGTATGGTTTGTAGTTGGCCTAAAATTATGAGAATGTGAAATTCTAATCTTGAACCATCTCTATCGAAGTAAGGCCTTGAATAAAGAAGGCTCGATGAAATTTATTAACGAAAGAAAAAGTGGTGATATTAAATGATAATTAACGAATTATTGGATCGGAGTGTCACGTTCCGACACAGCATTAGGGGATCGGAGTGTCACGTTCCGACACGGATTATTGGATCGGAGTGTCACGTTCTAACACGTATTATTGGATCGGAGTGTCACGTTCCGACACGGTATTAGGGGATCGGAGTGTCACGTTCCGACACAATAGCACTAAAGGCAAGAAATCTTGAATTTACTTAATGTACTCGAACTCAAAGAACCTATTTTCCCAAAAGAGTATGGTGTGGAGGCATGAGTCCTCATAGGCGTGCTTGATGTTTTGATTGATGGTGTAACCAATATGGTGTTGTTGTCTATGGTTCACGTGTTTGTTGTTTCCCACCTGTTAAGTATTGTAGTTGATTTTATACTATTGTTTAATATATACTGATTTCTATTTTGAGTTGACCGATGATACTTACTCAGTACATGTTGCCTCGTACTGAGCCTTCCTTTTATGAATTGCAGCAAGTGTACCATCGACTTCGACTCGCCCTCAACTCTAGCCAGTCTCGCACATCAGATTTCAGGGTGAGCTATTATTCCTAGCTCGGGCTGGATTCTCTCCTTCACGTATTGATGTCTTTGAAGTTCGGACATGGACCATCTTTTTACTTATTTTAGCTTCTTAAATACTTTTAGACTTGGTAATTTGAGGATAGATGTTCTTGATGTGATGACTTCCAGATTTTGGGGATAATAA